>NC_089749.1:15092661-15122661 GCF_040412425.1 Macrobrachium rosenbergii | reverse complement strand
CAGTGGGGAGAGAATAGAATATAGAATTTAGGCCAAAGGCCAAGCGTTGGGACCTATGGGGTCATTCAGCGCTGAAACGAAATTTGACAGTAAAAAAAGGTTTGAAATGTGTTACAGGAGGAAAGCCTCGCAGTTGCACTATGAATCAATTGTTAGAAAAGAGTGGAAAGTCAGATGTAAGAAAGAGAACATGAACGGAGTTACAGTAAGAGGAATGAAAGGGGTTGCAGCTAAGGGCCGAAGGGACGCTGCAAAGAACCCTAAGTAATGCCTACAGTGCACTGCATGAGGTGAACTGACGGCACTAACTCCCCGCCCCCCAAGAGGATTCAGTGGGGAACGTACAAGAGATATTACGACATTGAGAAGTTTGGAGGTCTTTGTATCTTGACAGTTGTTTTTACAAATATATTTAGGCTGAAAACGGGTTTAGAAACTGTAAAAAACCTACAGACAAAACAAGTTGACTGCTTAGAGAATTACGTGCAATCAACACGCACTTAAAATCACTCGAAATCACCGGAAAACAACTTTTCGCTTGAAGGGAAACAAGTCGTAAACATTCTCTCTTCAATACATTCTCCGATTACCCGGTAGCACAGCAAAGCTTTGGAATTCTCTTTCATCTTTGTCTTTCCCGACTTAAAAACCTCTTTCCCTTCAAGAAGCAGTTCTCTTGTGTCCTGCCTCTTCCTCTTTTTTTATTTATTTATTTATTTTTTTTTTTTGGCTCTTTGAAAAAGGAAGAGAAATAAATCAACTGACTGCTGAAAGTGGGTGGAGTTCAAATAGAAAACTGGGAGCTGACATCGCGAAAGCGTCTGAGTATCTGAGTGTGCGTACGTTTGTGTGTGTGTTTGAGAGAGAGAGAGAGTGTGAGAGATGGAGGAGAGAGAGAGAGAGAGAGAGAGAGAAGTGTGAATGGAGGTACCGAACGAGAGGAAGAGAGAACTGTGAATTTAGACGTAACGAATGAAAGAAATAAATTTTAAGATTTTTGAGGCTGCTTCGAAAGAAAATATTGATATACAGCAAGACCTTCCCAGTTTTTATAAGGTACGGTTTTCTCATTTCCTTCTGGTATCATTCATCCTCTTTTTCTCCCTATCTCTCTTATTCTTACTTTTCTCTACATTAAGATATCCCCTTTTGTATTTTATGGTATTGTTTCCATATACCATAAAATACAAAAGAGGATATTATGATGTAGAGAAAAATAAGGGTGAATAAAAGAGAGAGAGGGAGAAGAAGAGGATGATGTTTAAGAATGAATGACATGAAAAGAAAATGAGAAAACCGTACCTCATAAGAATTGGGAAGAGTAAAATAACACAATGAATGAACGGCAACAAAGCAATAAAGGAGAGAGAGAGAGAGAGAGAGAGAGAGAGAGAGAGAGAGAGAAGAGAGAGATAGTGACTTATGACGGGGGATTAAGAGTCCGGAAGGGCGTCTCCCATTTTAGCTCGAAGATGCTACCACCCAACCTCCGTGTTTCCCGTGATATTTAAGTCTTCTTCGCCCAAAGCCTCCCGTTATTTACCGGTATTCCATCTCTCTCTCTCTCTCTCTCTCTCTCCTCTTCAGTTTCCAGCTCCCCTTGTGACAGATGTCAGTGACTGCAGGGATGGTGGAAATTCAATAGGAAAATTAAAGAAAAAAGAGGAATTCCATTTAAAAGATCCAAGGGGCGTAATGCACTTACAAAGGAAGGAACGAACTGTAATAATAATAATAATAATAATAATAATAATAATAATAATAATAATAATAATAATAATAATAAGTTTTAGTACTTTTGGTTTTAGTACTTTTTCCGTCGACATGTTCCTGACCAGTCATCGGCGAAAATAATAATAATAATAATAAAATAAAATATAATAAGATATGGGTTTTCACCAATAAATAATAATAATAATAATAATAATAATAATAATAATAATAATAACGACTGAATTTATAATCTAATAAATAATTCATGTTTCTTTTTTAATGCTGTACTTTATATAATAATAACTTCAAGATAATTATTGTACAGACTTATTCTACCCAGGGCACTCGAACTTTAGCTTATCACAAAATAAAAAAAAAATAACCCATTTATCAGCGAATACTGAGCTAGCTTGTCTCCTTTCTCGTTAAATAATATGGGCGGCGTCTTTTAATAGTCCTTTTGTTATAAAAATTTAGGAGCTGTCTTCGTTACTGAATAATGTTATTCAAGTCAACATTTGGAAAGAATGAGTGGGGGAATAATTTGATAATAATTTGAGAGTGCAAATTTATTATAATAATAATAATAATAATAATAATAATAATAATAATAATAATAATAATAATAATAATAATAAATATAACAGCACATTCATAAACATAATACCAATTATTCAAGATAATAATAATAATAATAATATCCCAATAATAATACACAATAATACAAACATTGTAAAAGAAGTTATTCACAATAATAATAATAATAATGATAATAATAATAATAATAATAATAATAATAATAATAATACTAATAACAATAATAAAACTTATTCATAAACATCAGGGAAATATAAGAGAGTTATTGGAGTAATAATAATAATAATAATAATAATAATAATAATAATAATAATAATAATAATAATAATAATAATAATACACATTCATAAACATCAAGGAAATACAAAAGCTAGTTATTGGAGATAATAATAATAATAATAATAATAATAATAATAATAATAATAATAAAACATTCATAAACATCAAGGTCTACTTATTCGAGATAATGATAATAATAATAATAATAATAATAAAACACATCTATAAACATCAATGAAATGATGATAGTTATCAGAGATGAAGATGATGATGTAGATGATAAGGGGTTGTCCCCCTTCAAAATGAGGATTGATGACACAGCATCCTGCCCAAGGGTATTATTAAGCTGACAAGGTTACAAGTGAGAAGTCTCAGTCTTTCATTATGTATCCATTGACTTGTTGGCTTTCATATACATATGTATATATATATATATATATATATATATATACAGTATATATATATATATATATATATATATATATATATCTTATTTAATGTAAGTTTCATCTCCTTTCTTTTCCTTTTTTTTTTTGCCTCATCTTCTGTTTCTACCCTTCATCTTATTCTCCTATTTCTTCACCTCTCTCTCCTCCTCCTCCTCCTCCTCCATCTCCCTCTCTCTTCTTGTTAACCCTTCTTTTTTCTTCTTATTCTCTCGCCCCCCTTCTTCTTCCCCTCACTGTCATTTTCCTTATCCGCTTCTCTTTCTCCCTTACCCTCTTCTTTCTCTTCTTCACCGCATCATACATTTTTTTTTATTTTCCCCTTCCCCCTTTTTCTTCCCCTCTATCTATTCCTCTCTCTCATTCCCGCCCCCCCCCACAACTAATCAACCTCAACTAACCACTTACCTGAATACTCGCCAGGGTGACGGGGCCCGTGAGGTTATTGAGTCTGAGGTTGAGACTCAGAGGTTCGCTGTCCGCCCTGCGCCCTTCGTAAACTTCGTCGCCGCCTCCGTCGGGCTCGTAGTGGAGACACTCGTGCGGGACGTCGTCTCTCCTCACCACGTCGGGCATGGGGGCGCTGAAGGGCACCTCCTTCAGGTGGTTGCCCGTCAGGTTCTGGAATGAGACGAACTTTACATTAATTAAGATTACTTTAGGTCTTTTGTTTATGATGTCCGCTTCGCCAGTGACAGCTCCCGGGTTCGATTCCCGGGCGGGATAGGCATTATATTAGGTAGATACTTTGTGGTTAGTTGACTGTAGTTGGAAGCAATCAGAGTTGAAAAAGACATGAGACTATCGCCTTAAACTGCAGTACTTTTGGTCTCGTGTTTGGGATAACCGCTTCGTCAGTGACAGCTCCCGGGTTGATACCCGGCGGGATTGTGGTTATAACAGGCTAATATTTTGTGGTTAGTTGACTGTTGTGGGATGCAACCACAGCTCAAAGGGACATGGGACTAGCAACATTCCGCAGAATTCCCTTCTAAAAAAAATAGTGAACGAAATTTTTCAGCAATTTTTGTTTTTTTCATCAAATCATATCATAAATGATGACACGAGCACGCATGCGCGGTCTGCATACATAACTTCAACATTCAAGCATTTATTGGCCCATCGACCAATTTTATTTATAAAATTCGTCTTTATTCAATCTCAATTGAGAGCATTTTCTCGTGGTACAAATAAATGAAAGAGAAGAAAAGGCGAATACCCATCCAAAGATTTTGAGAGTTATGAGGAATAGGGAATAGGAGGTCGAGTACCCATCCTGAGAATACAAAAATCAACAAAACGCCTTTCCGACGAGAATCCCCCATTCCGTCAAACGTAATTAATAAAAATCACAATTTAACGCTTTAAAACGATTGTATTCAAATCGAAAACAACTTGATAAACTCGCGTATTAAGCCAAGCAAGCACAAGCGTAGATATCCGACTGTATTTGTGCGTGTGATTAGATGAATGTACAAGTACCTCCCTTCAAATCTCACGCCTAAACATCCTTTCTCTTATCCATAACAATACGCATTAAGGTGTCATTGTGTCTTGTGGCCATTGTTAAACCTGGCGCGCCTTTCTCTCGCCATCGCCGGCTATGATGTCGTTATCATTCCATATTACACCATTACATTGATCTCTCTCTCTCTCTCTCTCTCTCGCTTTTGATGACAGGAACTCTCCAGCTTTCTCTTTTCGTCCGTCATTGTTTCCCGTATTTGATGAAAGTGGGAACAGACTATCGCCTCAGTATGTCTTTAACGTGGCATTGTGATATCAGCATTGTTATGTTATATCACAATTCTGATTTCTCTCTCTCTCTCTCTCTCTCTCTCTCTCGTCATAATCATGCAACATAAATATCGTATTATATATATATATATATATATATATATATATATATATATATATATATATATATATATATATATATATATATATATATATATATATATATATATACAAATTATATATATGTATAAATATAAACAGACATATATATATATATATTAAATATAAATATAGACATACATATATATATATACATATATACTGTATATATATAGAATGTATATATATATATATATATATATATATATATATATATATATATATATATATATATATATATATGGCTCCACAGGATGTTAATATAGGCTGAATTAAGACTTCACATTCCATTCCCTACCCTGGCTATAACCTACCCCAATGAACTAACAATCAGGTGCATAATTCACCCCTTCGGTCATTATATATGAATGACCCACAAAACACTAACATACACCAACCGCATACTTAACTGAATAAATAGATTACGCACAAATGAACACACTCACACGCAAGGTCTATAGATTAATCTATAGACCTTGCTCACACGTACACAGAAAACAAGCATTTAGTCTTACCAAGTGACGCAAGCGTTCCATGGCGCTCACGTGCTGCGTTGTGGCTATGCGATTATAAGCAGCACCCAGTCGGGTGAGCGCAGGCAGGCTAGACACGCCTGCACCCACGCCCACCAGTCTGTTGTAACTGACTTCCAGCTCCTCTAACCTACAGAAAATAGAGATAATGTGAAAATATTACGAATTAGCGAGGGGTAACAAGCAAGAAAATAATCTTAATGAAAAGAAAGGAATTTGGATATAATTAAAGGACGATTCCGAATCTAACTAAAAAAAATCAAAATACAACAGTTGATTATAAAATACGGATTTTGCTGTATTTTTATGTAATTTATTCCAGCTAACTGAATTTGAATTTTCCTCAACCATGCAAAATTACCTTGGGATTTTTTTTTTCCTAATTTTGCCTCATTTTCAATATATTTTTCCTGTTACGAAAATCAGCTATATGAACATATAAAAAACCGAACATTTCCATATCAGTAAGACGAATTATGTTACTTATCATTTTATCAAAGCTAAAAAGAGAATCTTCTTGTCATTTCCAAATCAGATTTTCAGAGGATTTCATCGAAACACGGATTTTAAAATATTAGAAAACTAAGAAATAAAAGACTATATTGCACACTGCAATTTTATAAAAAAAAATGTTAAACCATTATTTTACAGAAATGTAACCCTGAAAACATCATCTTTAAAACACGTGACGAATTTTCCTATTTTGCTTAAGACTCCAGAGAGAGAGAGAGAGAGAGAGAGAGAGAGAGAGAGAGAGAGAGAGAGAGAGAGAGAATTAATATACCTGTTTAGCTTAAAACTGCGTAAAGAGAGAGAGAGAGAGAGAGAGAGGAGAGAGAGAGAGAGAGAGAGAGAGAGAGAGAGAATTAATTTCCTGTTTTGCATCAATACTTCCCGATGAGAGAGAGAGAGAGAGAGAGCAGAGAGAGAGAGAGAGACAGACATAGACAGACAGAGACAGATGAGAGAATTAATATTTTCAGCAGGGTATTCAAAGGTCAAATTTCGAACACTGGACCTGGGTGGGCGGGTCCGCATTTTCGTTCCGGGAAGGCAAATAACCTCATTTATTATTTTCCCTTTTTTTTGCTTTTATTATTGTATTTCTATTTCCCTTCATTCGTGTGCGATCATCAATTTATTCTTCGTGGTTAATTCGAGCAAAGGAGTGAATGCTAAATTGGTTGTTTATTAATCATGTTTATGTTAATATAATAAAATAAACAAGTAAAAAATGCGCCGAAGCTTCTTCGGCGCAATCGAGTTTTCTGTACAGCCGCTACAGCGCATAATCAAGGCCACCGAAAATAGATAAATCTTTCGGTGGTCTCGGTATAATGCTGCATGAGCCGCAGCCCATGAAACTTTAACCAAGGTCCGGTGGTGGGGTGTCATATGGTTGCCAGACGCACCACTATGGCTAAGTTTAACCTTAAATAAAATAAAAACTATTCAGGCTAGAGGGCTGCAATTTGGTATGTTTGATGATTGGAGGGTGGATGATCAATATATAAATTTTCAGCCCTCTAGCCTCAGTGGTTTTTAAGATCTGAGGGCGGACAGAAAAAGTGCGGACAGAAAAAAGTGCAGACGGACAGACAAAGCCGGCACAATAGTTTTCATTTACAGAAAACTAAAATTACATAAAAATAACAACAGTCATGATGACCACATTGCCATAATAACAATAAATACAACTAAAATTATAATATAAACTTCAATTTCTTCAAACCATTCACCATTAATGGATCATGACCCATGATTCTAAGTAGAGATGTATCATCATATTTTCAATTAATATTATTAATAATGTAGACGTTAATCCGATTAAAATCATTTTAATTTACCTTTTCAAGTAAACAAATTCCGGTAATAATTAATGTAAACAAAAATTGTTACGCAGTACTCGAAGTGGAAAAGTTTAATAAACAACAAAAACTATCATATACAGCAATCTATAAAATATATTATAGATGCGTAATACATTTTGTAAACTAAAAACCATAAATTTCATATATGTATATATATATATGTATATATATATACAGAGAGAGAGAGAGAGAGAGAGAGAGAGAGAGAGATAGAGCGTTTCAAAAAGGCTATTCAGTGGTTAAAATTTCGACACTCTCTTTACTATTCGACTCTAGACTGCTTCTACAGAGAGAGAGAGAGAGAGAGAGAGAGAGAGAGAGAGAGAGAGAGAGAGAGAGAGAGAGAGAGAGAGAGTTTCAAAAGGTTCAGAGGAAAATTTCGCACTACACCGACTCTAGACTGAATAAGAGAGAGAGAGAGAGAGAGAGAGAGAGAGCGAAAAGAAACCGTACACGAATAAAAGGGCAGATTTCTGAAGGCGGGGCAAAATGATAAAACCATTATTAACCGACCCCAAATGGGAGAAGTAATTAGAGACGGGAAAAGCGAAGGTTCCTGAAGAAGCAGCAGCGTCAGGAGATTAACAAAGCCGATACTGAGGAGGAGGCGAAGGCTCCGAAATTACCTGCCCAGGGCGCCGAAGGAATCCGGGAGGCAGCGCAGTTGGTTGCGGGAGAGGTCCAGCCTCACCAGGGCCGGCAGACTGGACAAACACGGAGGAAATTCCTGCAAACGGTTCTCCGACAACACCACAACCTGTTTTCTGGAGAAGGAGGGCGGGAGTGGGTGGGGGGGGGGAGTGAGGAGGAGGAAGAGGGGAGGGGAGGGAAAAGGGATAAGGTGGTGGGGAAAGGATGAGGGGGGGAAAAGGGGGGGGCGTTGTATCAGTCGACGTCATAACATGAGCTGTCAATGAATGACCTTCATTCACTTGGATTTTGCGTCTCTCAGAAGTACAAGAGAGAGAGAGAGAGAGAGAGAGAGAGAGAGGAGACGCTGGTTGCTTTGCATATCAACCTTTGCGTGTTGTCAAAAAAAAAGGCAAATTTGTGAACGAGTTTGTTTTCTTAATATCAAATCAAATTCACTCTAGTCACTTACATTTCCTTATTCAGTCTCCTAAGCTTCAGTCGTTAATATATTTCATGGGAGCTTTGTATGTATGTTATATATATATATATATATATATATATATATATATATATATATATATATATATATATATATATATATATATATATATATGTGTGTGTGTGTGTCTTGTATTTTTATTGAACACATTGAGTGTCACATTCTTCTGTTTAAGCAAATACGCTTGAAACTTAAGTGACTGTGAGTCATACCAAAACACTGATTAAAACTGAGAGATGCTTAGATGAATGTCAGCAGGAAATAGACACACACACACACACACACACACACACACACACACATATATATATATATATATATATATATATATACATATATATATATATATATATATATACACACATACACTCGTATACATACATGCATTTGTCCCATGTAAGTGAATAGACAGAAATACAATTTTCAATGTCAATACAAATATCAAACAAAAAGTGAATAAAAATCTTAGAGTTCAATGAATTAAGAAAAATTCCAGTCTATACTATCTTTGCAGTCAGAACTCAGAAGGATATTTCAAGCTTATAATGTTCAAGTAAATCTAAAAAGCTTTGAAATCGTTCGCATAAAATACTGGCTGCCTACTTTTCTACAATGGTTGTAACTTTATTTTACAGAAATGATGTAAATAAACTGATTTAACTTTTCTTCAAATTTTAGTTTGAAACCTGCACTTTCCATATTTACGTAAAAATTCAAATTTGCTCCAATGATAACACATAGGGAAAAAGGGCCAATTTACATAACGTATGAGATTAAAAACTAAAATTAAAAATTATTTTTATAAGACTGAAAACATGACAAGCGAGTGATATATATATATATATATATATATATATATATATATATATATATATATATATATATATATATATATATATATATATATATATATATATATATATATATGTGTGTGTGTGTGTGTGTGTGTGTGTGTGTGTGCGTGTGCTTGTGTGTTTGTTTACCTGCACACTAGAGGTTTGCATCCTTACCTGAAGCTGAAGGAAATGCTTAAGATTATCCAGTCCACCCAGGGACCTTGACGTAGCTAAGATTCTTCCAGTTCCAGAGCCACAACTCGCGCCTCCTCCCTCGCTGTCGCTGTCTTCTTCTCGAGACGATACGTCACGGCTATCACTGTCTCTCCTGTTTTCACCTTCCCCGTCATCCGAGTCATCATCACTACTCTCGTCACCGCTGTAGCGATCGGCAACCGCCCCCGTGTTTATGTTTTGACTGTCCTTGACTTCTTCTTCTTCTTCTTCTTTCTTGTCTGTTTCTACATGTTCGCCAGCGGGATTTTCTTGCACTTCACTCTGAGAGGTTTCTTGTGACACTTCGCCGGGCACTTCGTTTTTTGCATCGTCAGGGGCACTGTTAAATAAAGTTCCTGCTGCGTCCTTGTTACTAAGGGCATCTGTTGAAGGTGGCACAGGCGCCACGAGTCCCTCCGCTAACGCCTTCCTGAGCTTTAACTTGGCTTGCAGCTCTTCGGCGAGATTCTGCCAAACTCTACCCTTCTCGGGCTTGGGCAGAGGGCTAGGCTCTTTCTCCGGGACTTTAGGTCCCTCTGGCACGGCAGTTTGGACCAAGGGGGCCTTAGGCACTTCGGGTGTAGCAGATTTCACCACGGGGACTTGGTCTTCCTCGGGTATCTCTGCACCAGCAGTTTCCGAACTTTGCTGTTCGTGACCCTCTTGGGTCTTTCGACGGGGATTCCTCCTCGACGGGATCAGGCGGGAGACCCGAATCGCCGCTTAGGTTGGCCTCTTCGCACGAGGGCCTCCGGTCCCTCGAATCTTCGTCCTTCGCCCCCTTCTTCGGCGTCTCCCCGGCTGCCGTTCTCACTCGCGTTTTGGAAGACGACGTAGGTGGCTCTCGAGATTCGGACGAGCGCCTCCTCCTGTCCCGTCTCCTTCGGGATTTGCGTCGACTGCGAGTCGATGTGGCGGAGGTGGCACCGACGGGCGAAAGGGCCAGGAGGTTGTGGGAAAGGTTGAGGGTCGTTAAGTGGAGGCTCGAGAACAGAATCGTCGGCAGGCGCTCCAGGTGGCGCCCTGACAAATCGATTTCGGTCGTCCTTCGGGCCTCTGAAGAGGGTGCCTGCAAGGTCACAGAAAATTTGAGGGTCAGTTTTGTCATAGTTTAATGACCTGGTTCATAATGTATAATAATAAAAAAAAAAATAGATAGATTATTATTACACTATTCATATGGAGCAAGCCCACAGGGGCCATTACCTTGAAATTCAAGCTTCCAATGGATATGGTGTTCATTAGAAAGAAGTAACAGAAGGTAACAGAAGGTAAAGGTAAGAAAGAAGAGTAATGAAAGAAATATTCAAGAAAAGAAAATTATATATATATATATATAAAAAAAATAATTCAAGAAATTAGTAAAAAATAAATAATTATATATATATATATATATATATATATATATGAATGCCTTTATATATATAATATATATATATACATATATATGAATGTCTTTCATCGTAATAATATAATATGAAGATAAAAGGCCCATAAACTATTTGAACGTTTGTAAACAAATATTTCGAGCACTTCCTTCTGGCAAACTAGTGAACAGGGGCACAGAAGGGAAGTGCTCGAAAATATATGGTTGCAACGTTCAAATAATGTTTATAGGCCTTTTATTCATATATATATATATATATATATATATATATATATATATATATATATATATATATATATATATATATATGTATGTATGTATGTATGTATGTAAATTACTAGGAGAATTATTTTGGGGTAGCAATGCATTGCACTTCGCTTGAACTTTCGAGGTTCCAATTGCACAACTTCCCGAGGGAAACTACTGTAGTCGAACGGTGTAAGCGTATGAAACCTAAACGTAATATAGACAGACAGATAGATGAAGCAGCCAGAACAGAGTTACAATGTACAGAAATGAGCAGATACATCAACGTAAAGGCATCAGCCTTAGTAATAACGGCAGCGTTCCTTCATTGTCTATTCGCTCATAGGTTGCAATTTTCGAGAACTGGGACATCTCACTTGTCTCAGACTTTCACGAACAAATTATTATCATTAGTAGAATTCTACAGAAATCAGAGTGAGGAAAAGTTAAAGAAGTCGGACAGCCAGTTAAAAAGGAACTGAGAGTAATTCAGCTGGAGGCTGACATGACATTACAAACACCCTTTGGAACATTATTTTGTTGTTGACGTTAGATTAAGGTGGCCTTGTGCCAGCTAAGGCTCGCGTTCTTTCCAGCAAGAAATTTACAAAAAATGCCACAAAAAAGAGCACCTTCCTGGTTAAGTCACGCCCCTTTCTTCCTTTCTTGACCTTTTCCTTCGGGCTTGGGCTGGAAAAGGGTAATGCGTTATCCGTACCATTGGCCTTTGACCCTGCCACGCCCTCTCCTACCCCCTCCCCCCAAAAAAGAAAAAAAAATAAAGAAACGTGAGGGAAACAAAAACAAATCGGCCTCAAGTTTCAGTGCGGACAGCAGTGAACAGGTTCCCGGAGTAATTAAGTCAAATGAAGGATTTGCATTGTTCTTCCGACGGTTTATTTCCGTCCTTTGTTCGCGAAGGTTACCTTTGGCGTGGTCAAGGTCTCCTGGGATTTATTCCCTGTGTGTTCATTCGGCTGGATTAAAACTTTCTTGTCCGAATTATGGCATCGCGCAAATTGCGTCTCATTATTTCCCATTCATTGAGGATCGTTTAAACTAAAAACACATTTTCACAAAACGGCATTCAGTGAAAGTTAAAAAGAAAAAAGAAAAAATGCCCCGAAGTTTCTTCGGCGCAATCCAGTTTTCTGTACAGCTATATACTCAAGGCCGCCGTAAATAGATCTATCTTTCGGTGGTCTGGGTATAAGGCTGTATGAGCCGCGGACCGTGAAACTTTAACCACGGCCCGGTGGTGGCATGTGCTACATCGTTGCCAGACGCACCATTATGGCTAAATTTAACCTTAAAATAAAAAACTACTGAGGCCAGAGGGCTGTAATTTGGTATGTTTGATGATTGGAGGGTGGATGATCAAAATACCAATTTGCAGCCCTCTAGCCTTGGTAGTTTTTAAGATATGAAGGCGGACAGATAAAAGTGCGTACAGACAGAGAAAGTCTGCAGAACAGTTTTCTTTTTTAAAGAAAACTAAAAAAATTAAATCCTAAAGTGCCCCGAAGTATTTGAAGTAATTTAGTTAACTTCAAAATGATAATTTTGTTGCCAAACAGAACAATTACGTACTATATTAAGTAGACCAAGCGCTAAAACGTTTAAAAGTTAGCATAGCATTACTTACCAAAGAGTTAGTGGAAACAAGAAGACTAACCATCCAGGAACAACCACAAGGAAAAAGCTTATATATATATATATATATATATATATATATATATATATATATATATATATATATATATATATATATATATATATACAGTATATATATATATATATATATATATATATATATATATATATATATAGTGTCAATAAATACGATTTAACATATTCTTTCGAGCTTATTGATTCATTTTCGATCTCCCGCGAGCATTTTTCATTTTCACTAAGACTCACTAATCACGTGCCTTTTCCTCTTCAGTCGATGGGTACCAAGAGGTTCCGAGTTATTCCAAAACCCACCCACCTTATACTGTTTCGGTTCCTGCCAAAACTAATTTTTTTTTTTTTACATTTTTCCACAGTTGTCCCGACACTTACAAGCTGCACAAGGAGACAAGAGCCCGTGCTTGCACAAGGCCAGAATACCTAAATAGATGCTTGGAAAGCCCACATAACTTGCAGCAAGAGTTTGTACCCAGTAGCCAGCATTCCTTTGTAGAATGCACTGTTCAGATCACCGTTGCTGGCCAAGGTCAAAGTCAGAAAAGTTAGGAAATGAGGTATCGAGTTTTGTCACTGACATTGGCTATCTTGAGTGATGTTTGGTGCCAAATATGTAGAAAGATGCCAAAATACCCCGATCTTCTTCTCTCTTTTATTCACGCACGGCTATAGAGCTGCACCTGGTCCGCTGGTATAATGGTTAAGGTCGTGGCATGCCACTCAGAAGTCGCGGGTTCGCGTCTCCCCTAGAGCGATGAAAAATCACTGGCTCTGTATCATGGTCAGTTACTGCTGCAGTGTGTGGTCTGCGGTGGAAGGTTGAAACCAACATTCTTCGAAAGCTTGAATTTCAAGTCAATGGCCCCTTTGCTGTGCTTGTTCCATGTGAATAGGTTTCATCTACTGATATAATAAAATAATCTGTAACGATACAACACGCGTGGCCTAGGCCTATAGAGTACACGATGGCGGAAGGTTCTGTACTTGATTCTGCAGACCTATAATAGGCACGTGGCAAGACACGCACGAGGAACCACGAAAATCCCGGCGAACGAGCACGAAAACTGACGGAGAAATCGATTTTCCCCTATTTTACGACGCCACAGGATCTTGCTAAATGGTTACAGGTTTCAATTTCTGCCTTTCTGTCACGTTGTTTTGGGTATGGTACACCCACAGTACCTTTCCTTTTACTTAATTTGTTTGTATGTGGTATACATGCATTCATTCTCTCTCTCTCTCTCTCTCTCTCTCTCTATTAGTCTTACTACTCTTTCATGTTTATTTATTATACATTTTACGTCTACAGTTCCATATTCTTCCTGTCTTACCCATCATTTCCTTGTATCTTCATATTTCTCCCTCGTTCTTTACCGGTTTTCGTATAACGCAAATTCATCGTCGCTTTCTGCTTTCTCCGCGTGTTTACTTTGTCTTCAACCTCCGTATTCACTTATCAATATATCTTTTTTCTCTGTGTAATGCCGTTTGCGATGACTTACAATTGTTATAACAATAAACACGAAACTGATAAAGTCACAAATAAGTAGGAGAACTTAACGAAGGGAATTTTACAAGCTGGTTTAGAAAGGTGTTTCTTAGGGGTAGTCTTTGAGCAAAGAGGTATCCAAGAATCGCTCTATAAAAGACTGAGAGCTAGAGAGAGAGAGAGAGAGAGAGAGAGGAGAGAGAGAGAGTTTACTTTTTCTAAATATGTGTACATAAATAAAATTATATATATATATATATATAAATATATATATATATATATATATATATATATATATATATATATATATATATATATAGAGAAGAAGAGAGAGAGAGAGAGAGAGAGAGAGAGAGAGAGAGAGAGAGAGAGAGAGAGAGAGAGAGAGTTTATTCTAAATATATATGTGTACATTAACAAAATATATATATATATATATATATATATATATATATATATATATATATATATATATATATATATTATAGAGAGAGAGAGAGAGAGAGAGAGAGAGAGAGAGAGAGAGAGAGAGAGAAAGTATACCTTAGTTTTACCAGACCATTGAGCTGATTTAGACTGGCTTTTCCATAAAGCCCAAGTAAAACAAAGCCATTTTGTCGCTAATCCTGACGTTTATGTGACAGCTTTACAACTCAGCAGATTTATAGAGATTTTTCATAAGGAAAAAAATCCTGCGAGGAACGGTCAGGAGGGAGAATGAGTGGCCTTAAGAGATATCGTGAATCTAATTTTTTATTGTTATTATTCTTGGTTCTCAAAATTAACAATATTTACTTGCTGCGTTTGTTCTGACAATTCTATGATTGTATGTTAGTAATATATTATTAGAAAAAAAATATATATATATGTATATATATATATTTGTGTATATATATATATATATATACTTGTGTATATATATATATATATATCCTAACTACAGTCGAGTAACTTCCAGGTATATGGGTTTTACAGATACGTTCCCCATAGCTCTAGCCTCTCAGTAGATGACGGAAATAAAAGCCAAGTGTCCTAAACACATAATATTATATATATATATATATATATATATATATATATATATATATATATATATATATATATATATATGTATATATATATATGTGTGTGTGTGTGTGTGTATACATATATAAGATGTAACGTAAAAAGAGCTGTTAATTTTGTAAAAGTAATTAATTATGGATGTTTAAAATATGTAGATGAGTGTCTGGTTAAGGAAAAACTGTCTCAGACAAGGGGACACTGGCTTCATTGGCTGTTTGATATTCACATGGATTAAACAACGAGTCAAGTTTTCTGGAAATAAAAAGGCATTGTCAGCAAAATGGAGATTGGCTCAGTTTCGCAAACATGTTACTTGGTGACAATGACAAGTAAAAAATGCGCCGAAGTTTTTTCGGCATAACCGAGTTTTCTGTACAGTGTATAATCAAGGCCACCGAAAATAGATCTATCTTTTGGTGGTCTCGGTATAATGCTGTATGAGCCGCGGCCCATGAAACTTTAACCACGGCCTGGTGGTGCCATGTCCTACACCGTTGCCAGAGGCACGATTACTTCTAACTTTAACCTTAAATAAAATAAAAGCTACTGAGGCTAGAGGGCTGCAATTTGGTATGTTTGATGATTGTAGGGTGGATGATCAACATACCAATTTGCAGCCCTCTAGCCTTTGTAATTATTAAGATATGAGGGCGGACAGAAAAAGTGCGGACGGAGAGACAAAGCCGGAATAATAGCTTTCTTTTGTAGAAAACTAATAAGCTGCAGATACTGGTGGGAGATACGTAATGCGCTTGTAGGTAGATGAAGCTCAATATGAACGGCAGCAAGAGTAAAATGATAAATGAAAGCCAAATGGAAACTTGATTTATATAGTTACTTAGGAGTAAATATAATCGATACTGTCAGAAGGGGAGTAGAGATGAAGGTAACAGGAGTATTTAATGTTTGGAAGAGAAAAGGGGGAGTTATTAAAATCTAAACATAGGACCCCCAAAGGAGCTTTTCAGTCAAAACTCATCAATAAAATGGAAGTGTGGATTTCGACTGAATAAGGGAACAAACCTGGAATCTATTGAGGTGAAATTTTTACATAGAGCACAAGGAAAGGTGGGAAATGCCGTGATGTAGTACGGTAAATTGGTTAAATCAAGTGAAAAAGTACCTCAGAGTTCTTATTTTTTTCATTAGTTTCGTAATTTAGGGAGAATGGAGGAAGACAGATGTGAAAAGGGGAGTAAAATTCCGAGTGAGTGCTTCCTGAATGGAGTGGAAAAATCTTTGGAGTGAAGAGGTGACAAAACACGCATATGTACAGCCAAAACAAATATTTGTAGAGGTTTAACTTGGTTATTATAAAGTAAATACTACCATATATTTAAGAATTAACGCAACTTATCAAGTTTTATAACAAAAAATTTTTTAGCACAACTTACTAAGTTTTTTAAGATGCCCCTCGGCCCAGCCGCTAATCGTTGCCCTTGTAAGCTGCCCATGGCGGTCTACGAGCCTAAATTTTCTTTCAGTCTAAACTTCTTGAACTCACTGTCACATCACCACTAGCGACCTTGATCACTTAAAACCCATTGAAATTAGTGTCGTTATGTCGAGATCTTTTAGACATGGGTAAAAAAGCTTTGGTCATATTGACAAACATTGTTTACTAAAGTTGACCGTTGGCCCGTAGTCACTTCAAGTTAGGAATGGTTGACATTCCCAAACACACATCGACACTGCTTCGTATTTCCATTTCTCGGAGTTACCGACGCCGCAGCTACAAGCCCCGAGGCAGCCAAATCTACACTGAATATCCATAAGGTAAAACCGAACCGTGACAGTCTTTAATGTGGTTATTATTTTAGCCGAGCATGACACCTTCCGCTAATGCAAGTAGAGCCTACTAGGAAAGATGCTAGATGTTGACGAAGATCAAAAGTATTTTTTTTTTTTAAGTTTGACAATTGTCTTTCCATTCATTCTCGGTTTGTAAGTTTAGAAAGTAACGTTCATAACTTGGATAAAGGAGTAATTACACAGTACTTTAATCTGAAGAATGGAATGGGGAAACTTTTATGTGGGTGTGGGAGGTTATAGGTTTAGGGAAGGGCGCGTATCGCAGTGTCATGGAGGCTGGTTACAGTACGACCCCTCCCTCTAACGTTTTGGGTTCCTCCGTCAGTTATCTAGTTTCTCCATGAATTTCGTACTCAGCTTGCATCCGCTGCTCGCTTTTCCCATATACATTTATTACCCGTAACGAGCTTGCTTTCGAATTTCAAAAATTCATTGTCAAGATTCGCGGTGTTCGCAAAATCGTAGGCTTATGCTTTTGTAAACATTCAGGAATTAGCCAATTAGGTTAAACTTTTTGCCATGGAAGACAGTTGAACCACGTCTTCGAATTATCTGTGTGCATGTTTGTTCACTTCCTCTCACTTAATTAAATTGTTTTTACGAACAGTCGGGGAAATGCTGGTGTATTTTTCTGTGAACAATCAATCCTCTTATCTGACAGGGAGTGGCTCCGAGAGAAGACGAGACAATTCAGTCACGCCAATGCTTGAGCTACTGAGGTAGGATGAAGCGCCATGTAGAAAACTTCCAAAATATTAACAGCCTCATAAACCTTGAAAAAATGCACGCCTTCAGTATATAGTACTCACTGTGGCTTCTTTATTTCGAGGTCTTTCCTTTCCAGTACTTCTTTTACTCAGTCCATCCATCCTTTACTAAGTCTTCCCATTCTCTTTCTTCCTGTGTCCGAATTGTACCCTATTTCCGCCGTCCTATCACCATCCATTCTCTCTCTATGACCAAACCACTTCAAACCATCTTGATCTACTCTTGTGCCTACTCTAACCTTGTATGTATTAGGGAATCCATACCGCCAAAAGTGACGATATTAGCTAGGTTACATACCGCCCTTACGCTTGGACCGAGGTACCTATTATATTCTGCATTGTTATATAAGAAACATTGGGAGGGACGCAGTATATCTAAACATCGGGTATTTATACCTGTAGGCCTATGGGTGCACATTCCGTTTCCTTCTAGCTGTGTGTGTGTTTATGTTTCTGCGTGCGCATGTGTATATGCGTGTGTACTGCTTAAAGAGTGGGTAACGACTGCTCGATTTAAAATGGGTGAAAGACAATAGTTACCAGTTGGTTCTAACTAATGGCCAGGAACGTCATGTAGGATTTACTCTAGTGAAAACGAGTTTTCTCCGCTCTGAAGGGAACCGGGCTGATCTGATTTCACGACTTTTACTCTTCACTAACTCTTCGTTTTTGAGAAAAACTTTTAGTTTATACAAAAAGCCGTATTTATTTCCCATAGGGGTTAGATATGAAAGTCGTTGGATTTGGAATCAACGATGGAGCCAGTGTACGAAAGACTCTCGTACCTCAGGCATTAACATATGTCCTCTCTCTCTCTCTCTCTCTCTCTCTCTCTCTCTCTCTCTCTCTCTCTCTCTCTCTCTCTCTCTCTCTCTATATATATATATATATATATATATATATATATATATATATATATATATGTGCTCATTAATACAATATTACTAAATACATTGGTACGTAATTTTTCATGCCAGTATATTAGCAGAGATTCTCAACTACATTATTCCGTTACGAAAATTCAAAATTTTCTTTTGAATGGAATCAGATCCGGAACAACCTTGGATCACCTTAAATTTAGGAAGGGAATAAGCAGATATCAATTCAGGGCAAGTTTTTATTCTGGATTAACAAGGCAAACACTAAGGTATCAAACCCCTTAGGCTATACCTTAACGATACAACTCTGAAATCATGATTTCACCATTCACTTTAAAATCCCAGCTCTCTCTCTCTCTCTCTCTCTCTCTCTCTCTCTCTCTCTCTCTCTCTCTCTCTCTCTCTCTCTCTCACATTGTCCCTTCAACTTCGACTATCCGTTTTTATCATTTGTTGTATTTTATACACATATATATACAGTATATATGTGTGTGTATGTATGTGTTTTTTTATCACTAATTCGTTAGATAAGTATCGGATTATACGTATGATGTCCTCTAAAGCCAGATAAGATAACTTTACAGAAACTTAATCCGTACGATTATCTTTTCCATATATATATATATATATATATATATATATATATATATATATATATATATATATATATATAAATATTATAAACATATATATACATACATATACATGTATATGTGTGTGCGTATGTGTGTCTGTTTCTGTAACCATGCTTGCACAGCTGCCCACACCGCACAAACTGTACGTATACATATTACAGCTACAATTCAAAGAAAAATAAGTGCTTTGTTTATGGGATTAAGGCAATCAATTTCTATCACTAGCTACGCAGTACTGATTTCGAAGCAGGCTCTTAAAATTTCATTGAGAGAATAACACGATAACATTTTTATCGCATCTCTCTATCTCTTGCTTTCGTACAATGGAACGATTGTTGGTCGATAGCCTGAGGATTGTATCAGGTGCTTCAAATAGGGTGATTTCAAGAGCTGAATTTGTTATTCAGACTGTCAGTACTGAGATGAGTTGACAGTTTGCGATTTTTTTGCGGATTATTCACGCGTTTAAATGTGCTTGTTGGTACGCCTTGAGATATGGGATTTACAGTAAATCTGTATTTATCAGATTTTTCAACATTTCACTGTTTTATTATTAGGAAGATATTAATTATATACCTAAAATTTTTTGCTTATTATCCATCCTTACGCAAACAGAAGTACAATGAATATTTTCTCATTTATTAATGAATTATCTTTGAATGCTCTTATTTTATGAATGCACTTCCTCTGTAAGGATTTGTTATCTCACTTATTTATGATAACAATCTCTTGCGTTGTCTTTTAATATTATTATTTCGAAAGATTTTATTCGCAAGTACATTAATGATATACTCAAAGCGTTGATTAGGAAACGACTGGGTAAAAAAGTCGATGTTTGTAAGTGGTGATAATTGGTTCATTTAAATTAAATTAGGTTAAATTGTTCAGACAATTTAATTCAATTGCGAATCTCAAATGCAGTTTCCGTGAAAAAAATAGTAAATTTTCCTCTCTCTCTCTCTCTCTCTCTCTCTCTCTCTCTCTCTCTCTCTCTCTCTCTCTCTCTCTCTCTCTCTCTCGTTGCAACCTCCTAAGTAAATTAGCCAGACCCAGAATGAACTTTGATTACAGAACAAATTATTCATGGAGTTTCCATGAGAAAATATAGTAAATTTTCCTCTCTCTCTCTCTCTCTCTCTCTCTCTCTCTCTCTCTCTCTCTCTCATTGCAACCTCCTGAGTAAATTAGCCAGACCCAGAATGAACTTTGATTACAGAACAAATTATTCATGGGGTTTCCAGGAGAAAATATAGTAAATCTCTTCTCCTCTCCTCTCTCTCCTCTCTCTCTCTCTCTCATTGCAACCTCCTAAGTAAATTAGCCAGACCCAGAATGAACTTTGATCACAGAACAAATTATTCATGGAGTTTCCATGAGAAAATATAGTCAATTTTTCTCTCTCTCTCTCTCTCTCTCTCTCTCTCTCTCTCTCTCTCTCTCTCTCTCATTGCAACCTCCTCAGTAAATTAGCCAGACCCAGAATGAACTTTGATTACAGAACAAATTATTCATAATTGTTGTTGTTTCCTAACAAAGCCACCGTTACGTAACGGACGAAAATTATGTTGTTATATAACTGCGCGATCATTAGTTTGTTATTAACCACATTTATCTGTATCTGGAGGTCTTACAAGTTATGTAAATGAATTAGTGTTAATATTATTGAATCAATAGACATTACTGAATTAATACGCCAAGTGATTTATCACTTCCATGTCAAGACAAAGGGTTTTTCTCGATACGGCAAATCGCAACAAAGCGTTCGGTTGCGTGGAATTGGCTTCGTTTGAGTACTGATCTGTGTCACCACCTCATTCTCCTTCCCCAACTCATCATTATTATCGTCATTATTACAATCACAATCATTCACAAGGAAAGTGAGCATAATATATGACGCCATCGTATGAGGAGTCATATTTCTCTAAGGCGAAGTCGCTGCCAGAACTCGACGAACAAGATCTCGGAGAAGGTCGCCATCGAGGTGGTTAAATTTGGTATTAGCATTATCTGATCGAAGGCTGATAAACAAACACGCAGAGGCTCTCTCTCTCTCTCTCTCTCTCTCTCTCTCTCTCTCTCTCTCCTCTCCATAACATTTGAGACATTGTCAGTAGGCTCATGATTGCAATCGTGATGGGGAGAGAGAGAGAGAGAGAACAAATAAAAGTAGGTGATCCGTCAAAATATTTAGCACCATATTGTAACTGAAAAATATGGAGAATCTCTCTCTCTCTCTCTCTCTCTCTCTCTCTCTCTCTCTCTCTCTCTCTCTCTCTCTCTCCTCCATTTGAAACTCGTTGTCAGCAAGCTTATGTTGATTGCGATTGCTGTGAAGAGAGAGAGAGAGAGAGAGAATACCATTGAATGGTCCGTCAAAACATTTACCAACATATTGTATCCAAAACATTTAGGACGCTCTCTCTCTCTCTCTCTCTCTCTCTCTCTCTCTCTCTCTCTCTCTCTCTCTCTCTCTCTCTCAGCATTACGTTAATGGTTTATGATCACGACCAGTAAAGCACAATCAATCCAGCAGATCATGAATTCGAGAGTCAACCAATTTAATCTTGTCTTCTTTCCATTTATTCCCAGGATATGGAACCCTCTACCTCCCTCTAGTTCCTCATTGGAAAAATCGGTAGAGTTCACGGCTAGCACTCTGCTAGGCCCGAGTTCGAGTCGCCGGCCAGCCAATGAAGAATTAGAGGAATTTATTTCTGGTGATAGAAATTCATTTCTCGGTATAATGTGGTTCGGATTCCACAATAAGCTGTAGGTCCCGTTGCTAGGTAACCAATTGGTTCTTAGCCACGTAAAATAAGTCTTATCCTTCGGACCAGCCCTCTCTAGGAGAGCTGTTAATCAGCTCATGGGTCTGGTTAAACTAAGGTATACTTAACTTTCTATCTCCCTCTGCACTTCCAGGCAGTGACCGAGCACGTCTCGGTACTCTTGGTCTCTTCTCGCCTAGCTAGCTGTTCAACTTCTTTAACTTTACCTACTGCTACTACTACGACTACTATTACTACTACTATTACTACTACTACTACTACTACTACTACTATTTATAATAATAATAATAATAATAATAATAATAATAATAATAATAATAATAATAATAATAATAATAATGGTTGGGTTTTCAAGGCTTTAGACTGATCTGGACAAGGGCATTTGTACCCAGTCTGGCTACTGACCATGAATCGTTCCAGCTCGATTAGTGTTCGTTTTTTTTCTTTTAGGAAAATAAGAAGAGAGAGAGAGAGAGAATGTGAACTTTTGAGAGGCAGTCAGAGATAATTTTAATTATAGAATAAATTATAACATCCAGAAAAACTGTATTGTCTTGTCATCTTTCGGGTGTTACAAGTAACACAAATAATGAATAAATGTATTTCAATATAGACATACATGTGTGTACATGTATGTATACATATATGTGTATATACGTATACACATACTGTGTGTGCATAATCACATCTCTTGGAGACTGACTACAGTATATAAAAGCAGTACTGACACAGTAAGGAATACATGACTCATAAAATCACAAAGTCCCTATTCAATATCTCTCTCTTCATTACTGAAATTGTACAATGATTTAACAATGAGTTTCTTAAT
The DNA here is from genome assembly GCF_040412425.1 of Macrobrachium rosenbergii. Taxonomy (NCBI): domain Eukaryota; kingdom Metazoa; phylum Arthropoda; class Malacostraca; order Decapoda; family Palaemonidae; genus Macrobrachium; species Macrobrachium rosenbergii. The sequence continues at coordinate 15,099,556 of NC_089749.1, read as the reverse complement.
TGATATAACATCCCAGATTTCGGTTTCGACATTATACCTTACCCTACAGAAAATATTATACCCTATCCTACAGAAAACATCATTATACCCTAGCCTACAGAAAACATCATTATACCCTATCCTGCAGAAAACATCATTATACCCTAGCCTATAGAAAACATCATTATACCCTATCCTACAGAAAACATCATTATACCCTATCTTACAGAAAACATCATTATATCATATCCTACAGAAAACATCATTATACCCTATCCTACAGAAAACATCATTATGCCCTAGCCTACAGAAAACATCATTATACCCCATCCTACAGAAAACATCACTATACCTTATCCTTAAAAAAAATCATACCTATCCTTCAGAAAACATACCCTGTCCTACAGAAAACATCATTATACCCTATCCAACAGAAAAACATCATTATACCCCATCCTACAGAAAACATCATATGACGTATTTTAAAATCATATCCAAACCTACAGATCATAATTAAACCCTTTTTTTCTCTCTCGCTTCTATACAGGTACAAAGGTGTGCGTCACCTGGCGGCTTCTTAATTAAGGAAAAGCCCCCTGCGCCCTCATCAACCCGCACCTTGAAATATCGCAGGTGTTTGGTGCGGGCTTCTGAAAGGTCATGCCCTTCCAATGTAAATTCAAGGACTTCGGCGGGAGGGGCGAGGCTCTGTCGTCGTTTTTTTTTTTTCGGGTACTGGAGGAGGGAAAAGGTAAGACAAGAGCTTGATACATTGGGTTTTAATCTCGGCGTTGGAGTTCGCAGATTCCTACGAGAAGAGAGGGAGAGACAGGGACCAAGAGATAGTGGGAATGAGGAATGTAGAGTGATTGAGGGAAGGAGCGAGAGGATATAAAAGTGAGAGAGAGAGAGGACACAATTGTAAATATAGATGGAGTTATGAGCTGATACCTAACACAAAGTGAAGGAGAGAGAGAGAGACAGACAGAGACAGGGATAAAGTGGGAATGAGGAATGCAGAATGATTGAGGATACAAGAGAGAGAGAGAGAGAGAGGACACAAATGTAAATATAGAAGGAGAGATGAGCTGATACATAACACAAAGGAGAGAGAGAGAGAGAGAATCTATACAAACCGAGAGAGGGAGAGGAAAGGATCGAGCGAGGGCGCACACACGAGAGAGAGAGAGAGAGGGGAGTGATTATAAATGGCGTGCTAAGGGAAAACCCGAAGTATCAAACAGGTTATAATCAGGTAGGAGCGATAGTTTGACATCTCCAAGGTGCGCAGTCATGGTTCGACCATAAGGATCTCCCAGGGCAGAAGGATCCTGTTACCTGATCCTTTATCGTAGTTAGAGAGGGAGAGAGAGAGAGAGAGAAGACGCGAATGGTATGGGGAAAGGAACAGTGACGAGAGAGAAAAGAATGAGTGTAGAAAAGAGAAGGAGAGGTAAGGAAAGGAAAGCAAGAGTAAGAGAGAGAGAGAGAGAGAAGACGCGAATGGTATGGGGAAAGGAACAGTGATTAAAGTGAGAAGAATGAGAGCTGGGTTCAAGAGCAATGAAAAAGCGGGAAGGAGTTTTAAAGGAAAGAAAAAAAAAAGAAGAGAGCGGAAGAGAGAAGTCGTTGTGAGAGAAAGAGAGAGACAGAGAGAGAGAGAGAGAGAGGGGATAAAATGAGAGTGAGAGGACTGAGCAGAGAAAGACATAAAAAGAATAGAAACTGAGAGAAAGAGAGATTAAGGAAAAACAGAGAAATGATTTTAAATTAACTTTGGTCTTAGATCAACTGAACTTCAGTAAAAAAAACGCAAAAAATGAATCAAACAGTAACTGAAGGGATGCAATATTCTTTACTCTCTGTATTTGTTCTGCAGCATCAGATAACAAGCATTAAATATTTCAACAGCATGTCAATTATTAGTTTACGAGAGAGCCTGGGGCTCCTGTATCCCCTTCCTGGGGCGGACAAACAGGTTTGCAGGAGGAGGGTGGATGTCTCCCCTACCCTCCCGTTCCCTTACCTACTCCGCCCCCACCAGGGGTGGACAAACTGGTTTGCAGGGAGTGGGTGGCTGTTCTATGTCTGTCACCCGGGGGTAGGACAAACACAATGCAGTCGGATATTATTATTATAGATAGATAAATAGACAGATAGCATCAATGACACTTAATTTAATTATATGCTTGTTAAACACCAGCGGTTAATATTGTTATAAGAGAAGTAAATAAGTTATCATTAAACTCGAAGGGGGGGAGAATGATTTCAAGTCTAAAAGCCCTCAGGGGAAGGAAGTCAAACCCATTGCTGTTTGATAACCCAGTGTTACAGAGGCTACGGCACTGCCTGCTGTGTAAGAACCTTGGTTATGTGGTCACTGAAACAATGTTGCAATACACATATATATGTGTGTGTGTATGTGTTTGTTTATACTGTACACAAATATGCTTCAGTGTTTGTTTAAACTTAACCTTGTCAAGGGTGAAAATGTTCTGAGAATTGCTGGACTGTATTCTGAATAGAAGGAAAGACGTGCAAAGAGAAGGAAGGATAATAAAAGGAAGAACTTCACGAAAGAGGAACATCAAGTCAGTGACAAAAAGTCAAGAGGAAGCTAAACAAGGAAGAGGCAAGAAGAAAGAAAGAGAGAGAGAGAGAGACGGAAGACTGATAAAACAGGAAAAACGACAGCACGGAGCAGGGTCAACCCGAAAGAGACAAGATGCCCATCAGAAAAGACAAGCGGTCACAGAATAACGAGGCAATTGGCACGTCTTTATCGCTGACGTCACAACCACGCAGTCTCGACCTGGGCACAGAACCCGGACTGAATTTAATGGCGTCTGGGTATCTGGCGAAACTCCCTGCGGTTTTCAGTTGGCTTTTTAGTTTTCTGTAAAAGAAAACTATTGAGATGGCTATTGGTCTGTCCGTCCGCACTTCTTCGTCCGCCTCAGATCTTCAAACTATTGAGGCTGCAGAGGCAGCAAACGGTATGTTGATCATCCACCTCCAATCATCAAACATAGCAAATTGCAGCCTCCCGCCCAGTAGTTTTGATTTTTATTTATGTCATAAATTTAGCCTCGATCGTGCGTCTTGGCGACGCTATAAGACAGGCCACCACCGGGCCGTGGCTGAAAGTTTCATGAGCCGCGGCTGAGATTTTCATTGGTTGTGGCTGAGAGTTTCATACAGCATTATACGCTGTACAGAAAACTCGATTGCGCCGAAGAAACTTTTTTGTGTGTGTGTTTGTGTACCAAATTTCGTTATGGCAATTGCGGGGTCATTGATTAGATTGCTATCTATAACTGGGCTTAACTTCCTGTTGCCATGAATAAGTTGCTTTTCTCCGTAGGGATGTAGTGCCGTCAGTGCACCTTACGCGGTGCACTGTAGGCATTAGTTAAAGTTCTTTGCAGCGTCCCTTCGGCCTCTAGCTGTCACCCATTTCATTCATTTTACCCTACCTCCGTTCATAGTATCTTTCTTCCATCTTACCTTCCTCTCTCTCTCCTAACGATTGTTTCAACATTATTTTCAGCGCTGAATGGCCTCGTAAGTCCCAGAGCTTGGCGTTTGGGCTAAATTTTATGTTCCATTTCCAATAAGCTGCTTGTAGTAAATTGCCATACAGTTATTTTCTGTGTTCAGTTGCCGTTAGTAAAAGGAGATCCGTTATCAAGTTGCCATAGATGATATGACGTCACTGAGTTGTCATAAGTAAGGAGTCATTAATTGATAGATTTAAACTGTTCCATACTGCGTCCCTTCTGGCCAATCTTAGGGGAGTGTAGAGACTTAAGTCAGTGTACTGGCTAAATAGCAACATCAAGAATTATTATTATTATTATTATTATTATTATTATTATTATTATTATTATTATTATTATCCCACAAGACAGAACTTCATTCCTTGAAGTCCTCGCCTTATCTCTATCATTTGTCACTTTGCTCGGTACATTAATTAGTTTCTCAAATCCCTACTATTGTCTTTTGTTGCCACAGAATCACCAAATCCCACCACATTTGTCTTTTAAATCTACGTAACTTCTTGGGAAGAATTCTGCCGTACTGTTATTTCATAAGTTTTTCACCCCCAGGAAGTGATTCCGATAAACTGGTGTTCCGGGTCTTCATCTCCGGGGATTTTTATCAACGGGAAACAAAACAGTTACGTCGCATTACGATGATTTTCTTCCTTCCCGATTATGCGCGTCCGGAACGCTGACTTCTTGGCTTCGTTTGCGCGTTAACCCGAATCACGGGATGTGCGTTCACGATTTCACAGTTCCGAGAAACGTCTCATGCGCCACGATTTCACAGTTCCAATATTTGGCTCGGAAAAAGGACTGTGAACGAAAGCATGTTTGAAAATCAACTTACAGTAAAGTGCGTAATAAAAATGGATTTTTGCCTTTCGTGGGGATCGATCCCAGGACTCAAAAAAAAGGCATGGATTCGTGTGATGTAGAAATTTATTGAAAGATGTATTTATTAGAACGAGAAATAAGGAATAGCAGAGGGAAGGGGGGGAGAGGTGAAACTGCGTAGTGGAATGAATAAATAATGAAAAATGAACTGGCGGAATTATATAATTTCTTTAAATACAGCTTCCAGAAAGTTATTTATACCAAACGATTTTGCTTTCCATTCTAAATAGAAAGTATAAAGGATATGATTATTAAAAACAAGATTGTATTGAATCACTATACATTCCATCGTCACCATCATTATCATCTCAATTATCATCATCTTCATAATCATCATCAACTTCATCACTAGATCCAAATCGTATCACTATCATCTCTCCCACTATCACCACTACTATAATGATCATCACTATTGAAATCATAATCACCATCATCATTATATCTTCCTTCATCATTCACCCTCATCATCATCACTATTACTGTGATGGTCACCATCAGCCTGACTGACCCTTTTATCAACCCGTTCTCAGAAAGGACAACCAAAGTCTCCACTTTCCTGTCAATGAAATCCCATTTATAAGCAAGTAAAAAATGCGCAGAAGAGTTTTCTGTACAGTGTATAATGCTGTATGAGCTGCGGCCCTTGAAGCTTTCAGCCACGGCCCGGTTGTGGCTGTCCTATAGCATTGTCAGACGCACGATCATCGCTAACTTTAACCTTAAATAAAATAAAAACTACTCAGGCTAGAGGGCTGCAATTTGGTATGTTTGATGACTGGAGGGTGGATGATCAACATACCAATTTGCAGCCCTCTAGCCTCAGTAGTTTTTAAGATCTGTGGGCGGACGGACAGACAAAGCCGTCACAAAAGTTTTCTTTTACAGAAAACTGAAAAGAACATGTAGTAGAAAGGATACTACCGACAAGGCAGCTCAGAAGTCGAAAAAAGCCTTTTACCAGTGAAAATCCCGAAGTTTCATAATAGAAGAGATAATTTCCATGGCGACAAGTAGTTAACTCGAGTCGAGTTTTGTCAGAGTTAAATTGAATTTGCTTCTTGGTAAAACAGTGAAATGTTTAACGGCTTTCTCGTAAAACAAGCGATTTTCCATCCTTCCTGTGAAGCTGGTTCGTGACTGGCACCTTGTAGCCCTTCCCTCCCCTCCTCCCAATTCCCCTTTAATCACTTCCCCCACCCCCTTCGTTCCTTTCTTTCGTGATCGTAGGCGGAAGAGGAACCACTCTCGTGGGAGCGTGTGTACTTTCGTTAATCGAAGCGTTACTGGAATTCGTAAGCATACCTTTTGAATTTTTGTGGGTTTCTGGGCAGAGTGAAGAATGATTCGTATCTGTTAAGAAAATATTCGTGGGTAATCAAAAACACACACACACATATATTTGCTATTTGGTGATATTTTCTCTGTTATGCAATTCCTGCAGAAGTTAATGGCATTGTTCGCCGATACTATCTTTTTATCAAGACTGAATCAGTCTATATTTCTTCTTTTGCTGAAGTATAGACTGATTCAAAGTCTTGACAAAAAGCTAGTATCGGCGAACAACAACATTAACTTCAATAGAAACACACACACACACACACACACACACACACACACACACACTGCGAGAGAGAGATAAGAAAGGTAGCCAAACGAGTAAATGTGAAAAACGTACTTAAACTTTGTTAAGTATTCAGTTAATTTATTTACTCTTTCTAAGGTCTTCTTCTCTCTCTCTCTCTCTCTCTCTCTCTCTCTCTCTCTCTCTCTCTCTCTCTCTCTCTCTCAAGACTGCAGGGTCTGCGTCGCGGAATGTCCCCGAACTACATACTTCCACATCTGATGATATCAAATCCGACGTGGGGTGAAGTTTGAGATGCAGTAAAAACCCAAAATTCTCGTAGTCTCTCGTTCTTACGATCCCAGCCTATCGTCCACGGCCTCTTCACATTCCTTGTCCGTGCCCGAGGGTATGAATCCCTTGGAAAGGTCAAGGATTTGCGAATAATGTGAATGAATACATTATTTGGAGTTCAAAGATGGCGGGCGGTATGATTAGTATAGGGAATGTTCGTCTAGTCTAGTTACGATTGTAAGTCACTGCCGTGATGTGTAGTTTTTCAGAATTTTAGTCTTTTCTGTTGTAATTGCATATTTGTTTCTTTATTTTTATTTATATATTCCCTTATCGTTTTATAAATTGAAAAGTAACGGTGAATGTAGAGAAAGCAATGTCGGCTAGTGAGAGCTGACTAACTGCAATGTTACGTGTGCATCGACTAATGATATTATGATGAAGAACCCGCATAGGGCATGACTATCCAAATCGAGCCTGGTCACGTTGTTTCTTAATGCATTTCTCACACACACACAGGGAGAGAGAGAGAGAGAGAGAGAAAGGCTGTGAAACGAGTGATTGTAAAAAATTAATGAGAGATACATACATGTATACATAATTACACAAACACATTACCAAA
>NC_089749.1:14925161-15082661 GCF_040412425.1 Macrobrachium rosenbergii | reverse complement strand
ATCTTCTCTCAGTTTCTGAACTCATCATCTGTGGGAGAGCGTCGTTCTTATAATTCGTTCGTTTCCTGTTTAGGCTTGTGAAAAAAAAAACTTCTTCATTTGGTTTTTGTTACTTTTATTGCTGTCGTATTGCTGTCTTGACCTCTTCTTCTTCCTCCTCTTCTTTTAATTTTTTTCTTGCGTCTGTTTTTATCTTACTCTTTCTTCTTCTTCTTGGAGTGATGTGGATTGCCTGAAGGGATAGTCAGGTAGCTGTCTGTATTCTGAGTTCATCTTCGATACTTTTTCTTGGGATTAGCCTAAACAAGTGCAGTCTGTTAGTGTTATCAGTATATGCAGCAACAACATGAACATGGGCCTACCAGGGGCAGGAAAAAAGTAATATTCAAAACAGTAGCAGTAAGAAGGGCAAAAACAACAGCGGTGGAAGTCAACGCAGAAAAAGAAGAAGAAGATCTATTGCTGGCGGTCTCATCGTCACCCTTTCCGTCGACGTCATAAACCCGAAGGCAAAGGGGTAAAGTGATCCCGAGAGCAGCCAAAGGGCGGGCAAAACCGCGATTAAATTACCCGCCCCGTTAGTTCCGACCTCCGAGAGAGCAGCTCTCCAACGAGAGACCACCAATCGATCGTCGTGAAAGATTATGGCGCCAGATCGTGACGTCGATTCTGAAGCGAAAAACACGTTCGATTCCGTAATGAACGCTTTTACCAGTTGGCGCCATTTCGGCTGGCCGCGTCGAGAGTTTGAAAACAGGAGGAGAAATCCCGGGAAGAATCTGTAAAAGTAGGACTCGGGAACTGGAGAAATCTGTGCCCGAGATAAGTTCGCAAACGTGCTTCGCATCCCATGTTATAGGTCTATTTGAATTTTGTTCCCTCGGAATTAAAATCACGATGACGAACGGACGATCCTTTGTACGTGTTCTGTAATCAACAGTGAATGCAAGTCATCGTCTCTCTCTCTCTCTCTCTCTCTCTCTCTCTCTCTCTCTCTCTCTCTTCCAGAAATTTCTCCTGTCCAGTTTCGTCCAATCATCTTAACATTTACGAGGGCTGTTATTTAGCTTTACTATCAATATAGCCATCTGCTGAGGAGTTCGATTCTCAGACTTTAATAGGATAAGATTTTACAGCTGCAAGCAGAACCCGAGGCCATTACGAAACCAACGCGCTTTAGCTTGTAAGAGAAGGACTTATATACTTGGAGGAGTGTAACGCTTTCAAATATACGAACTTTCTGATCGTAATACAGTCAGCACCCTTTGGGTGAAAGAAAAAAATCTAGATTGTGGAGAGTTCAACAATCTTTTCCCGCCAGAAATCTGTAATCTTCTTAGTACTGGTACACGGTAAGCCACGTTTTTCTTCCTTAAATCTCGTTTTTGCTTGTCATATTCAGACACGGGCTAGCAAAGGACATAAGGCTGCCCTTTTCATAAGACTTTGCGCTTAAAAAATTAGTACCTTGAGTCTAAAGCAGTCGACGCCCATCCCTAGACTAAAAACTCCGCACTTTTGCCGCCAAATGAAGACTCGGAGCCTAAAATCGAGTTAATTTAACTTTGTTGAAAAAATTTTATTTGCAGATTGAAGCCATACCTAAAACAGGCGATAATAATCAAGATAAAACGCATAACTCCACCTCAATGGACATTGCAAGGCGGTTTCGCTCTCGGAAATAATGAGATGAATTCTGATGTAAGAGATATTTTAAAAGTTAATCGACTTCGCTCTTGCCGAAGCTTCGTTCAGCTGGCAGTCAAGTTACCTCATCCAATTATCAGGTTAAGTTTAAATAATTTTTTTTCTCATTTTTTTATTGCAATTGAGATAAATGGATATGAAAGGAACAGGATGTTTGTTATTAGGCGAAAGAGTTGCATCACTGCATCATTATTTTTTATGTAATTATTCCCATTAACTAGTAAATAGCTTGTTCATTTGGTAAAACAAGACAATTTTTTCTCGTGCATCGATTTAAGAATTCCTTACGCCTGCTGAAGCAATTTTTAAATATATATATATATATATATATATATATATATATATATATATATATATATATATATATACTCACTCGACGTTAAGCTATTTCCCCTAATAGAGTGTAGCACACAAATAAACACACACATTCGAACCTGAATTGTTAAATCTGGGATGAACGCCTCCACAGGAAGTTCATCATCAATACATCGAACCTCTTACGCATACTACACCACTCACCTCTATCTTTTACAGTCTTACTCTCCCGGATGCTAAGGTTACCCCAAACCAGTCACTCCCCTGTCTACAAACTTTTAAGGAATGCTTCGCCTCTATCATTGCTACCATAATCTCTATATAGGTCTGTGTATGGCCTTCACTTTCATAATTCTTACGTGACTGTTTGATAACACTCGGTTCTCCGGCCGTCTAAAACCACGATGTTCTTCATGAGGCAAACCTTCTGTTATCAGTCTGACTTTTTCAACCAGATTTTATGATGCACCATTCCTGGTATATGCATACACACGTATATGTATATATAGGCCTATGTATGTATGTATATGTTTACATATATATATAGGCCTATGTATGTATATGTTTACACACACACATATATATATATATATATATATATATATATATATATATATATATATATATATATATATATATATATATATATATATATATATATATATATATATATATATATATATCACGTGTGCGTGTACATATGTATATGTAACATCCTTCCAAATATTACCTAGTCATTATTGTGGCAGCTTACATATAATATTGAACTTAGGAACACCCGCGAACGCAAGAACTTATACAAATACTGACTGCGCACGGACTATATACCTGCTTGCACGTACATGTATGCGCAAATCCAATGTGTTTACATAAGGAGCAATAGGATCACCTTGGTTCTCCCTCGAGAGTCCTTGATTAAGCTTCCAGAGAAATCCGTAGAAGGCCATAAGCAGTTTATGCAAATAGAAACAAGCCTGCATTAATTCTCAGTGTTTATTTTCTTCTTCTTCTTCTTCTTCTTCTTCTTCTTCTTCTTCTCCTCCAGATCTTCCAGGATCTGTGATCGCTGACGGGTTGCGTTAAAAGATGCAGACAGGGCGCAAACACCATTTTCAGATGAACAGCTTTGTGTCTGAAGGTGGAGAGAGAGAGAGAGAGATAAGAGATGTCTCCTAACAAAGGGGTTATCCTCTCTCTCTCTCTCTCTCTCTCTCTCTCTCTCTCTCTCTCAGAATGGATTAGATGTGCCGGATGTTTGTCTTTCTGTGCCTATTCAAGGACACTAAAAACCAGCAAGTGTTTGCCCAGTGTCCGCTGGTCTCTCTAATTACAGCGCATTAAGTTTGGCGTTCCAGGGCCACTGGAAAATAAATCCAGAACAAAAGATGGCCACGAAAAATGATCTGTTTACTCTTTTATTTCGTATTAAAATATTACATTATAACGTATTTACGTAATTACCCATCCTGGGTTCTCGTCCATCATCGGCCTAAGTTTATGTAAGTGTGCAGAATGAAATTACTTTTAATGCAAGATTCGTGACTTCGAGTCTTGCCGTCTCGTTCCTGTCTTAAATCACTGTCGTTTTTGACGGTATGGTACACCATTAAAATATTAAAAAAATATATACCCGTAGGGAGGTAGTACCGTCAGTGCGCCTTATGCGGTGCACTGTAGGCATTAGTTAAGGTTCTTTGCAACGTGCCTTCGGCCCCTAGCTAGAGTTAAGTATATCTTAGTTTAACCAGACCACTGAGCTGATTAACAGCTCTCCTAGGGCTGGCCTGAAGGATTAGATTTATTTTACGTGGCTAAGAACCAACTGGTTACCTAGCAACGGCACCTACAGCTTATTGTGGAATCCGAGCCGCATTATGACGAGAAATGAATTTCTATCACCAGAAATAAATTCCTCTAATTCTTCATTGGCCGGTCGGAGAGTCGAGCGCTGGGCCAACAGCGGGCTAGTCGAGAGCTCTACCCACCCTGCCAATGAAGAACTGCCCCTAGCTGAAACCCCTTTCGTTTCTTTTACTGTACCTCCTCTCATATTATCTTTCTTCCATCTTACTTTCCACTCTCTCCTAACAATTGATTCATAGCGCAACTGCAAGGTTTCCCCTCCTGTTACGCCTTTCAGACCTTTTTACTGTCGATTTCCGTTTCAGCGTTGAATGACCCCATAGGTCCCAGTGCTTGTCCTTTGACCTAAAACCTATATTCAATTCAATCAATTCAGCCATTAAAACATAAGTAAAAATTGTATAAGGCTAGAAATAACGCAGAGATGAGAACACTTTACCAGAGAATTCTACCTGTTGGAATAGTTCTGCGCGCCAGTCGCTTCCAGAGGGTGGAATTTTGCCTTACACTGTATTTTCTGAATTACATAACTTGCCCCGTCATAATAGGCAGGTTTGTCATCGCTTTACTGGAGAATTTTTTGTGGGGGTGGGGGTTGGGGGTTTCGAGCCTGTCTCTGCCTCCCCACATCATGAGGAAAAATGTAATTCAAGAATGCGATAGTTTTTCCTCTGTATGCTCCCAATGGAACGCAACCTGTGCTCTTTGCTTTTTAAGTATAATTTTGACATTTCTTCTAGTTTTACTCGCTTGAATTGCTTCTTGGTGAGGGCTTGGGAAACTGTGTTTATACAGTATTCTTGATGTTAAAGAATACAATAATATTTTAGTCATTTATACTGTATACCTTATATTTTATACTGTATATGAGCCTTCAAGTAATTTTATTATATCTGAACCCCATCTGATAATATCAGATGAACGTGTGGGCCTCTGCCAAACCTCTATAATAATAATAATAATAATAATAATAATAATAATAATAATAATAATAATAGGCGATACAGCCCTATCAACTGCCAATGACAAACCAGTCCAGCAGGAATGACGCAACTGAGAGCTGGATTCTACCCTCTCAAAATGACACATTTCTCTCATGTTTCCTAACCGCGAGAGAAAAATTCAGATCAAACGAGAGTCTTTTGTCTTTTTTTCTTTTTTTTTGAGGTGTCATGTAAACCTGATCTTATATATCTTTTAGTTTTCTGTAAAAGAGAACTATTGTGCCGGCTTTGTCTGTCCGTCCGCACTGTATTCTGTCCGCGCTTTTTCTGTCCGCCCTCAGATCTTAAAAACTACGGAGGCTAGAGGGTTGCAAATTGGTATGTTGATCATCCACCCTCCAGTCATCAGACATACCAAATTGCAGTTCTGTAGCCTCAGTAGTTTTTATTTTATTTAAAGTTAAATTTAGCCATAATCGTGCTTCTGGCAATGATATAGGAATTCCACCACCAGGCTGTGGTTAAAGTTTCCTGGGCCGCGGCTCATACAGCATGATACCGAGACCACCGAAAGATAGATTCATTTTTGGTGGCCTTGATTATATGCTGTAGCGGCTGTAGAGAAAACTCGAATACGCCGAAGGGACATCGGCGCATTTTTTACTTGTTTCTTCAGTATCGACTAAAACAAAGTAACCGACCCTTACGAACACCTTTCTAGGCCTTCAGAACCCATTTTTCATCCAAGGGTTCAAACTGTTAATTAAAAAAGCGAACGGACCTCTTGCGACATGAGAAGGGATTGTTCTTCATCTTCTTCTTCTTCTTCGTCTTTCTGGCTTGTCCATGCTGTGGGAAACACTTTGCTGTGGCCGTGCCAACCACCTGTTCCTAAACTGTCTCCGAGTGTGACAACCGCCCGTCGGCAGAAAGTAAGATTAAACCGCGTCGTGTAATGGGTACTTTCATGGGTGAATTCATTATGCGGTATCTGGTCTGATGTTAACATGGAGAGAGAGAGAGAGAGAGAGAGAGAGAGAGAGAGAGAGAGAGAGAGAGAGAGAGAGATACACTCTTTGTTAACAGGTGAAGGGAACGCCGAGTTCTTTCCATAACGTTCACTTCTCCTTGAAAATGGCGTCGTTCTTTATATATTTTTCTTTGAAAACCGTTGCCCAAAGGCACGCAAGTTCCCTAACATGACGGTTGTTGCTCCTCCTCCTCCTTCTTCTTCTTCTTCTTCTTCTTCTTCTTCCTTTTGAGTGTCGGTTGCGTTTATCCAGTTACTCTGAAAGCAGGCTGCACCAGAGGCAATTGACCCCTGGGGCACTTTGCATGATGCTTACGGAATCGCAACGAGACCGGGGAAGAAAAACGCAACCGCGAAAATAGTGGACACTCATGAGAACTTCTCGTTTGGCGGGCGAACGGTTTTCTCTGCCCTTCAGACTTTCACCTGCAGTAGGAAAAGAGAAGAAGATTAAGAGGAAAGAAAGTAGAAAAGCAGCCTTTCACGAATGGAAGCAATACCTGTTACCTCTTCATTCAGAGTCGAAGGCAAATCCGTCATGACTTTCGAGAGAAAGTTAGCGGAAAGAAAATGCACTGAATTTACGGACGTTCGAGCAATCTCGATGAACTTCCCAAGGGCTCCTCTATTCGACCTTTCGACTTGCCCGGGCGTTTCGGTGATTTAAAACTGGTCCCATACCTGTGCTTTTAGTGTCTGTGATGTCGTGTGTGTGTGTGTGTGTGTTTGTTGGTACTTTACAGTCACTTGTGTCATAAAAGATAGAGTATAGAAATAGATAGATAAATAAGGGAATGAAATTGGAGTTGAAAGACAGGAATGTGCAAAGAATAAGAAGAAGTTCACGTCCAAAGTATAAAGTTTAAACGAGACATGGAAACTGGAAAAAAAGGAAAATAAATCTTTTATCTTCGTAGAGAGGGGAATGCGAATGTTCTCATCACAGAAAGACGAATATTCTCATCACGGAAAGACGAATATTCTCATCACAAAAATACGAATGTTCTCATCACAGAAATACGAATATTCTCATCACAGAAATTAGAATGCTCTCATCATAGAAAATACGAATATTCTCATCACAGAAAGATGAATATTCAAACGAATATTTTCATCACAGAAAGACGAATCTTTTCATCACAGAAAAATGAATATCCTCATCACAGAAGTAAGAATATTCTCATTACTGAAAGACGAATGTTCCCGTCACAGAAAGACGAATATTCTCATCACGGAAAGACAAGTATTCACATTACAAAAAGACGAATATTATTACCACAGAAAGACGAGTATTAAGACGAATATTCTGATCTCAGAAAAACGAATATTCTCATCACAGAAGGACAAATTTGGAGACGAATATTTTCAACTCAGAAATACGAGTATTCTCATAACAAAAATACAAATATTCTCATCACAGAAGGACGAATTTGGAGACGAACATTCTCAACTCAGAAAGACGAATATTCTCGTAACAAAAATACGAATATTCTCATCACAGAAGGACGAATTTGGAGACGAACATTTTCAACTCAGAAAGAAGAATATTCTCATAACAAAAATACGAATATTCTCATCACCGAAGGACGATTTTGGAGACGAACATTTTCAACTCAGAAATACGAGTATTCTCATCACAGAAAGACGAATATTCTCATCACAGAAAGACGAATATTCTCATAACAAAAATACCAATATTCTCATCACAGAAATACGAATATTCTAATAAAAAAATACGTATATTTTCATCACAGAAGGACGAATTTGGAGACGAACATTTTCAACTCAGAAAGACGAATACTCTCGTAACAAAAATACGTGTATTCTCATCACAGAAAGACGAATATTCTCATCATCGCTGACCCAGCGTAAACGAGAAGACAGAATGTGGACCACACCGGAGGGACAAGGGTCTGTCGAAAAAAGCGGACAGGTGGGATATACCTGGAGGATACTGTAACCTGAATCCGCGTCCTATTTCTGCCGAAATCAGCCACAAGAGCGAAAGTTGTCGTGTATGAGACGAGTTGCGTTCAGCTGCGGTCGCTATGGGATATGGAAAATCTGTATTTTTCTTTTTTGTGTGTTTGTGTGTGTGTGTGTGTGTTCCTGAAGTTTTGATATCGGCTGGGGAAAGAGTAACTTGCACTTTTCGTAGCCACTTGTATTCTCTCTCTCTCTCTCTCTCTCTCTCTCTCTCTCTCTCTCTCTCTCTCTCTCATTTTCGATACCTCTCATTGGAGTTATTGTTCGTTTCGACTAGCCGAACTCTTTCTCTATGCATAACCCCTTTTATTCTCTCTCTCTCTCTCTCTCTCTCTCTCTCTCTCTCTCTCTCTCTCTCTCTCTCTCGCAGGTTTTTCATTATCAATATCTTTTATTAGAGATATTGTTCGTTTCAACTAACCTAACTCTGTCTCTCTCTTCATAGCGACTTTTATAATGCCTCTCTCTCTCTCTCTCTCTCTCTCTCTCTCTCTCTCTCTCTCTCTCTCTCTCTCTCTCTCTCTCTCTCTCTCTTTTTGTCCCCTTTTATGCACCTCCGAAACCATTCTTCCTTCACTCACCCCTTCTTGTAAATCTACCCAAAAGCCACAAGACAGGTCTCCGGGGGATGTGACCCTCCCTTCCCTCTCCCCATCCTCTCTTCCCCACCCCCTCCTTCCCCTCCCCCTCCCCCTTCCCTCAACTACACCCTCGAAGTTGAACGTCGCTCCCACCCGTCCAATCTTCCGACATCCGCTCGCCTGAAATGCACGCTGGGCAGGGGAGGAAAATAAGAACAGAAGAAGATAATGTGAAGACGAAGAGGAAAATTAGGATAAAAGAGGAAAATAGGAAATCGAGAATAGCAGAAGAAAATGTGAGGACGAAGAGGAAAATTAGGATAAAAGAGGAAAATGGGAAGTCGAGAATAGCAGAAGAAAATGTGAGGACGAAGAGGAAAAAGAGGAAAATGGGACAGTAGGAACAGAAGAAGATAATGTGAGGACGAAGAGGAAAATTAGGATAGAAGAGGAGAATAGGACGATATGAATAGAAGATGAAAATATGATGATGAGGAGGAAAAATGGAATAAAAGAGGAAAATAGGAAAGTATGAATATCAGAAGAATATGAGTGGACGAAGTGACGAAGAGGAATAAAAGAGGAAAATGGATGGTCCGGATAGACAATGAAAATATGAGGACAAAGAGGAAAAGTAGAATAAAAGAGGAAAATAGGAAGGTATGAATAGCAGAAGATGTGAGAACGAAGGGGGAAACAGGATGTTGAGAAGAGAAGATGAAAATATGAGAACGAAGAGAAAAATTAAAATTAAAGAGGAAAATATGACGACGAAGAAGGAAATAGGAAGAAAATGAAGGAGAAAATAGTGAAAAAAGGAGCTGGAAAAGAAGGAATATATAGAGTAAGAAGACAACTATAAGAAAGGGATAATTGCAATATACAGATCAAAGAAAAGAAACGAAAGAGGAGGTAACCCAACAGGTGTAACGAAGTTACATGAGAGCAGGTGTCGCTACATAAAATGAATGTCCCAGTAGTGACTAGAATTTTAATTCTTTTTGGTTTTCTTAATTTTATTATTTAATTCTACTTTCTTCCATCTCGTTCTTGTAATTTTTCTTCCTTTCTCTTCTGCTCTTTCTATTGCTGATCCACTCCTTTCTTCTTCTTCTTCTTCTTCTTCTTCTTCTTCTTCTTCTTCTTGAGCTTTGAAAGATGAACAAGAACTGTCATTTCTTAAACTGTGCAAATTGAAAACCTCTTTCAACTAAGGACGTCCGGGAACAATGGATGAGAAAAGTAGTAGTTCACGAATTTCTCTCTCTCTCTCTCTCTCTCTCTCTCTCTCTCTCTCTCTCTCTCTCTCTCTCTCTCTCTCTCTCTCTCTCTCACATTCAAACTTTCAAATGCTAGATTTAATTTCAGTGGTCAAGTTCTTTCCTGTTTTTTTCCGATAAAATTTTATTAGTTACAATATACAGACAGATATATATATATATATATATATATATATATATATATATATATATACCAGTTGAAGTGTCAATGTAGCTTTTTGATTTGCCCGTCAAAGCCATAATCTTTCTTTTATTACTACCTCGATTTTTTCTTAAAAAAGGTGTTTATTGCTACTACGAAAAGAACAGTCTGTCGTCACAATGCCAAAGGTCACATCGATCTCGAGAAAATTATTTTGGGGATCTTCGGTGTTTGTAGGAACGTCAGTTTCAAAACCGGTGACGCAAATACACAAATTAAAACAAACGCACAAACTCACAAACCTGCAAGCATCATCCTCTATTCAAACTTAAGCGACTGAAAAAAATAAAGAAAAATGTAAATAGAATCTATTGCAGCAACATACACTGTCAATAACGCCAGATCACTACTCGGAGAGCATTGAAATCACTCCTGGATCTCGGCAAAGGCGAATGTCATCATCATAAACCCTTCGAGCGGTAATCGCTGTTATGAGCAATTCTCACAAGCAATTCTTTTCTCTCTGGTATCACTGCAAATCTCCCGGGGTCTCGGCATAACGGCGGTGGTTTGGCCATAAATCTGAAGATTGCGCCAAATCTCCGATTCGGAGGCCGTAGGAATGCGCCCCCGAGGTGATTATCGTCGGCGATGTCGACGGGTTGTGAAAATCCTGATGTACACGGAGATGAATCTAAAGGTGACTTGGCGTGTTTACATTCCCTCGCTGATATGACTCCCAGGTGCTTATCTAAAAGCGATGACGGTGGGGGGGGGGGGGTGTGGTTGGCGGCTCGAAAGGGTGCTCCCTACCCTCCAGGTTCGTAGGTGAGAATTTGCTTTGGAGGGCGTACCTCCAAAAAGTGGCCCGTACCTTCCAGGTTTTCGGCAGTTGTTAGTGGGGTGAGGTTGCTTGCCCCGTGCCTTAGTCCCCGATTGTTCAGGGAATTTATGTGTCAGTGGCATAGGAGATTTTTTGGTGGTCACCCATTCATGTATTGAGCAGACCGAACGTTGTTTGTTTGTAAGGATCTGAATATTCAAGGGTGTCAGTATTGTATATAAATAATAATAATAATAATAATAATAATAATAATAATAATAATAATAACATTTTACTACTATCACCATATAAAAGTAATAGTTAACAAATATTATTAAATATAATAAGAGAGGTCCACATTAGTTTTCTTAATCAGTACTTTACTAACACGAGGGAAAACAATTTATTTTAACTGGTACTTCTCTCTCTCTCTCTCTCTCTCTCTCTCTCTCTCTCTCTCTCTCTCTCTCTCCTCACAAACAACGTACTTCGTAAGTACAGTCATGTTACACGTTTTGCCTCACGCTCTTCCCCGAACAATATGCTCGTAAATCGATGCTCCTTTCCACTGACTCCCTTCGTGAAATCATGCTCCTCCTCCCCCCCCCTCTCTCTCTCTTTCTCTCTCTCTCTCTCTCTCTCTCTCTCTCTCTCTCTCTCTCTGGGAAAAGGGTTGTGGCTTCTTTAAAGAAAACTGCTGTTGGTGTTGTTGGATTAAAGCGATTTTTGCCAGCACGGGCTCTTGCTCCACAAGCCAGAGAGAGAGAGAGAGAAGAGAAGTGTTATCATAATTACACTAATGATCAGACTTTTAAATCAAGAAAGAAAAAAATTTTCACCTAAAAAAAAAAAAGTTTTTACTTCATTGCTGTTTGGAAATAAGTTTATCCTTTTGAAGGTGACTCTCCTGACCTCTGCCGCAAAGTTTTGGAATTTTCTTCCTCCTTCCGTTTACCCCCTGTTTCATACAAACTCCCACTGTAAATGAGAGATGGTTCTCTTGCTTCCTCCGGGGTTGAAACCTGTTCTCGTTCCCACCCATTCTTGAACCATTTTCCTACAGGTGTGTGTGCGTGTGTGTGTGTGTGTGTGTGTGTGTAAGTGTCTTGGGGAAGCAGGTATCAAGTTGAGTCATCCCTGCATTTTGTAGTTATATATTGTCGCCACAGAAGTCTCTTATTGTAAGAAACTAAGGGAGAAATGGTTGCTCTTAATTTACATTATCAGACTTAATTAATTTTGACTTGTCATTTACTTACCGTACCTGTATTTTCGGATTTGCAGGAGAACGACGGTTTTGAGATGGGGAGAAATCACTAGTTATGGTTTCTCTAGAGAACAAAAAATGGTTTCACAAGCAGCAGGTGTTTTCTTCTCTTTCGAACTTCTGCCGGTTTCAGCCTCGAGTTATAGATAAAACTACAATGTCCTTCTGAAATATATTGCGTAGATTTCCGAGTCATCACAGCATTCAGACTAAAAGTCTTGATTTCTAGGACAAGACCAAAATAAATGTTTCACTTTTCACCACCACTCAAAAACGTCCTTCATCCGTGGGTAACCATTTTTCTCGGTCCAGTTAAAACGCACTGATCATGAAAGTAATCCAGTCACGTATCTCACGAGTAACTTTGGCGAAGGGGAAGGGCGTGGTTTGCCTTCATTGGGCAGCTCTTGTTATCTGGAGCGCTGCTTCTGCTTCTCATTATTCGTGTGATCGACTCTTGAATCTGCTCCTACTACTATGGCTCGGCTAGGTCGTCTATGGCCGAAGGCAGTCAGTGACTTCAAGAAAGAGTTTAGCCACCTTCTGCATTCCCATCTCCATCCACAAAAGCAAAAGTCACGACTTGCGGGGTCACGAAAGATGTGACTGGTTCGAGAACTTGAATCGAGCAAGCAAGCAAGCAGTCGGAGAGAGAGAGAGTTCTGATTGCTTTCTCTCTATCTCTCGCTACTTCTCTTCCAAATGCTCCCTCTCCTGCAGCTCTTGGACAACGTAAATAACTGGGTGTAGAAGCCTCGACTCCATTTAATTTTCAAACGAACGAACATTCACAACTTTTCTCGGCGTGTCATACATCGGTTCCAGAATGTTTCGGACAGAGGGCGGGAGAAAAAAAACAAAAGGTGGAGACGGTAACGTTAACAGATAGGTGACGTCATACTGGTTATTCGCTGGCTAACGTTCACTCCACACACACACACACGAGGCTGGCAGGTAGCAGAGGGGTGTCGGTGACGCAATCGAGAGGGGTCCCTCTTTGAAGTCCTGCCGTAAAGAAGTCGCTTCATAAAACTATATCACCTGTTGCTACGGGGGGACTCATATAAATCGTGGGGCCTGCGAGGAAGGTCTCCAGCTCCTGATTAGAGTCCATTGTGCGTCGAATAATGTTTAGGGGCCGGAACAGGTTTGCTGCGAGCGACCAGAAAGGGCCACCGGAGACCTTTGTTGGGGCTGTCGCGCAACCAACCACGCGTATGGCATCCCCGACGACTACCCGAAGCTCACAGCGCTCTTTCGCCGTGTGACTCTGGAAAGCCGGGTAGGAAGGTGCGGGTGTAGGGGCGTGTTGGCGCGAACTGAGAGAGAGAGAGAGAGAGATAGAGGCGGACCTGGTTCGGGCGGAAGGCGGGCAGGGGCAGCCACTGTGTGTGCGAGTGTGAGAGAGAGAGCGAGAGAGTGTGAGTGAGTGGCCTTACCCCCGAGGGGCATCATCAGCGTTGACCCCGCAACCCCCAGTCACCGCCTACTTCTGCCCCTGCTGCCACGAACCCCAGGTATATGGTATACCCCCGTTTTGCCCTCCTAGGCGTCCCTCGAGAGAGGAGATCCTGCCTGCTCGCCTGCTGGTTTTGTCGTGCTCTCTCTCTCTCTCTCTCTCTCTCTCTCTCTCTCTCTCTCTCTCTCTCTCTCTCTCTCGTAAAAGTTCGTATCCTCGTCTGAAGCCTTTATTAACAAAGAAACCAATCTTCCTTTCTCGGCAGAGATGCCGTTATTTTAATTGCAGATTCAGCATAAAGCGACAATCTTCTTCTTCTTCTTCTTCTGATTTACGCCTCGATTCTTGCACCGTTAAGGTTTATTAGTCCCTTCATTGCAGGGAACTCGATCAGGCCCGAATGTGATTTCGACAACTTCGAGAAGATATAGGAGACAGTAATGAAGCACCGCCGTGAAAAATAATATGAGGTGGAAAAAGGAAAGGAACGGAGAGGGGGAGGAGGAGGAGGGGAAGGGAGGGAAGAGGAAAAGTGAGATAGAAGAAAGAGTAGGAAAGTAACTTAGAGGTCAAAAGAAAGGAGAATATGAAAAAGAGAAGGGAACATAAAAAAAAAAATAGTAAAGTGAAGTAAAGCAATTTAAATTCGCCATTCAGAGAACAAAACGAGTAAAAAAATGCGACGAAGTTTCTTCGGCGCAGTCGAGTTTTCTGTACAGCGTATAATCAAGGCCACCTAAAATAGATCTATCTTTCGGTGGTCTCATTATAATACTGTATGAGCCGCGGCCCATGAAACTTTAACCACGGCCCGGTGGCGGCATGTCCTATATTGTTGCCAGACGCACAATTATGGCTAACTCTAGCCTTAAATGAAATAAAAACTAGTGAGGCTAGAGTGCTGCAATTTGGTATTTTTGATGATTGGAGGGTGGATGAACAACATACCAATTTGCAGCCCTATAGCCTCAGTAGTTTGAGATCTGAGGGCGGACAGAAAAAGTGCGGGCAGAATAAAGTGCGGACGGGCAGACAAAGCCGGCACAACAGTGTTCTTTTACGGAAAACAAAAAGGCGAATTTAGGAAAAGAAAATAGTGGTAATATAAGAAAGAGACAAGAAAGGAGGCGGGTAAAACAAACCATTTAAAGGACGTAACTTAAGGAACTAGCGAACAAAGGAGAAAGCATGAA
Source organism: Macrobrachium rosenbergii (assembly GCF_040412425.1). Lineage (NCBI taxonomy): Eukaryota > Metazoa > Arthropoda > Malacostraca > Decapoda > Palaemonidae > Macrobrachium > Macrobrachium rosenbergii. Next base: position 15,068,071 of record NC_089749.1, on the reverse strand, counting down.
AAGAAAAGAAACCCCGAAGGAAGATGAGAAGGAGGAAAGAGGAGGAGGAGGAAGAGGAGAAAAGACTCACGGATTATCGTGGTCGCAACTCGAGGAACACGAGAACAAAAGGAAGAGTCTGCAATGAAAGCAAAAAACAGACTTCAATCATTGTAATAAGTCGGCAGAGGATGGAACAGTAATGGGAGGCTTGATAACAAGGGTAATTTTCGTATAACATCTGCTGTGCCAATAATAGGAAAATATATAGTAAAATACGTCAGAACTTAAGGGCGAAACAGTACGTTACGAAGAGAGAGAGAGAGAGAGAGAGAGAGAGAGAGAGAGAGAAGTATTTTACATTTCTCATAGCACTGACGGAAACCTGTCGAACTTATACATTAGCCGGCCGAAGAGCTTCAATTACGTACAGAACACAGAATTATATTTATAAAATACTCCTTCAAATATCAGGAAACCGAGACGGGCAAACCAGTGTAAAACAAACTTGCTCCCGTAAGAATAGTGACTCGGAAAGTACAGAGGAAGGAAGAGAGTTCCACATCCTGTTAGTGGGATTACGTAAAAGGTTGCGTGTGGATTGCTGCGTAAATTTGAACAAAGGGGGCCTCGTAAATGGCAGCACGTGATTGAATTTTGGGAGAGATGGGGGGAGTGTGACGTTGGGGAGAAGGGGCTTTATTTATTTATTTATTATTATTATTATTTTTTTTTATAGTTCGCTCAGCCTTGGCGGCGGTTCACTATCTTCGAGGGCTGCTACTCCTTTCTTTCACAAACCACGTCATTCATTCTATTTGTTTTTTATTCTTTTTACTATTTTATGGAAATTAATCAAAGTGAAAATGCCCGGGTAACCAATACTTTTTTATTTATATTACGTATTATATATCTTCAAAAATATAATTTCTTCCTTTGTTGTATTATTTCAGTGTTATTGGCATATGTCCGTGTGACATTGAACACAGAAGAGTTATCATACATCCTGACATTTAGGACGAGCGCAAACTCGCGCACGTGCGTTTATGTGTGAGAGAGAGAGAGAGAGAGAGAGAGAGAGAGAGAGAGAGAGAGAGAGAGAGAGAGAGAGAGAGCAGGTGGAGGAGGGTATGGTGCGGGTGGGCATCGGTGGTCTATTGCATTAACCATATGCAGTCCGTTCCGTGTGCACCAGGCGATGACGTCATCGAAAACATCTGGCTGTCTGGGAATACAAATAATCAAAGGAAAGTCATTCAATATTTATATATATATACTACTGTATATATATATATATATATATATATATATATATATATATATAATATGACAGGTATAAATTAATGTTGTTGTTATGTAAGTGCTAACAATTACTCCATAATCAAGGAACTTTCGCCACGGCCCGGTGGTGGCCTGTCCTATATCGTTGCCAGAAGCACGATTATGGCTGATTTTAACCTTAAGTCAAATAAAAACTACTGAGGCTAGAGGGCTGCGATTTGGTATGTTTGATGATTGCAGGGTGGATGATCAACATACCAATTTGCAGCCCTCTAGCTTCAGCAGTTTTTAAGATGTGAGGGCGGACAGAAAAAGTGTCGGACGGACAGACAAAGCCGGCACAATAGTTTTCTTTTACAGAAAACTAAAACTACATACGACCGTGTGGTGACTAGATTTACTGAGTAGCAACTCATGACTGAAACATATTCCTCATGGACTGCAAACAATGCGAATGATTTCATCTTTGCGCAAGACCAATTTTACTTAAAGTGGCAATTAGAACTGTTGCATAAATCTCACGAGCCATTGCACGTTGTCAATTACGACCCCTACTTGCTTGGAACGAAATCGATATTCTGGAAGGACGGGCCTACGATGAACGGATCTGGAAATGAAGGGGGGCGGGGGCGTGGGTGGGTTTCGGTAGTAGGTCTTCGAGGGCAGATGAAAATTAGCGTGAAATTTGATTGTTTCGGAAAATTGGTCCCGGTCTTGACTGATCAGAATCAATGACAAAAATCAAGAGCATAATAAAAAGGTCAGGTTCCGACTCTGACATTTCTGTGCTTTTTATTTCTGTAGATTCTAAACGAATGCTTCAAAGAAACTTCAGAAGAGAGCATCTCCTTCTCCAGAGCTCTCTTGTAGCACCTGGCAGACCTCCTTTTCCCATGTTTACTCTGTTGAAACCGGCAATCAAAAGGATTCCATTGTTCAGCTTTCAGTTTACTTGCTTCTTCTGCCAAGCTTTGGATTTCTTCCTCTGCTTCTGTTCTTCCCGACTCTTATAACCATGCTTCCTGTAAGTGCTACTTCCTTTTCCTTTTTCCTTGCTCTGTTCAGGCCTGGGCTAGACAGGGGCACTAGGTTGGCTGTCCGATTAGCCTTTGCATTAAAAAATGGGGTTAGAATGATAATGCTTTGAACTTAATGGTCCGCTGGTATAGTGGTTAGTGTCGTGGCATGCCACTCAGATGTCGCGGTTTCGCGTCTCCTCCAGGGCGATGAAATATCACTGGCTCTGTATCATGATCAGTTACTGCTGCAGCGTGGGGTCTGCAGTAGGAGTTGAAACCAACATTCTTTGGAAGCTTGAATTTCAAGTCAGTGGCCCCTTTGGTGTGCTTGTTCCATGTGAATAGGTTTCATCTACTGAAATAATAATAATAATGATAATAATCATTATCATCATTAATACAATTACCAAATATCCATTGCATAATACGAAAGGTTCTCGATAATACGTCGAATTGCGACAACTAATTGTAATGATTATCTTACTTATTTAAAGAAATACTAAGCATTCATATTCACAGTCATGACTTTTCTTGCGAAATTTGACAAAAAATGAGGTTACTTAAGATGAAGCATTGTAACAAATATGATTATCATTCTTACGTTTGTTTGTATGTAGATGATAATTAATGTGAGGTAATTTTTAATTATTTTTTAATACTATTATTGTTCTAGTGAAATTCTTCTAATACATTACTTCTTAAACGGATTATAGATATAAAAGATATAAATAAAAAATTAATGTTGTTTGAAGAGAATGCAGTCCTGGGTTGATGAGTTGATATTTTGAATATTTGCTGTACACGAAAAAAGTTAAGTATACCTTAGTTTAACCAGACCACTGAGCTGATTAACAGCTCTCCTAGGGCTGGCCTGAAGGATTAGATTTATTTGACGTGGCTAAGAACCAATTGGTTACCTAGCAACGGGACCTACAGCTTATTGTAGAATCCGAACCACATTATAGCGAGAAATGAATTTCTATCACCAGAAATAAATTCCTCTTATTCTTCACTGGTCGGTCGGAGATTAGAACAGAGGTAAAGATGAATGATGCCAGAGTAAAATGGCCTCATATAAGGTTCTCTAGGAATGTTCTCTAGGAAGTTACTGATAAGGAGAGCAAATAAAAGAGTGAAGAATGGAAAGACTTCAGGAATCCATGGCATCACAAGTGAGACTGTACAGTATGGTGGCGAGTGTGTGAATGAGTTGCTGACCAAGGTGTGTATGGTAAGTCTGAAGGAGGGAAAGTTTCAAAGGAACTGGGGAAATGAAAATTTGTTACATTGCATTAATGGAAGTGATAGAGGAGACTGTAATAAACATTTTGAAACTTATGAATGTTAATGTGGATGATTGAAAAATGTAAATGGTTTATTAATTTGATCACTTGGGGATAGATGAAACTCTTGGTGGTACGATGAGAGAAAAGCATGGTGTGTGCAAAAGATTTGAAAGAGGATTGAATTGTTACTGAAATCAAGGTTGGAATGTATGAAGAGATTGTTGAGCCAACTGTCCTCTATGGAAGTGAAATGTAGATGTTGAATACAAATAAAAAAATGGCTGAAGCTTTTGATATTAATTACTTATCATTAATTAATAATTATTTATGAGGCACAAAGAGAACTATAAGAGCAACACATACAAAGATATAAGGAAATGGTATAAGAGGTCCTGTAGATGTAAGGATCGATCAAGGTGTTTCGAGAAGGTTCGGCTGTGTGGAAAGAATGGAATACAATAGGACGGTGTAAAAAGTGTACAGTTCGGAGGCGCAAATGTGTTCTTCTGCAATGTCAGCAATTGGATCATCAATATTATCATGGCTTTTGTCTTATTTGTCTTATTTTCGCACTGGAGCTACCCCCTGTTATGGGAAATGTATATAATATATATATATATATATATATATATATATATATATATATATATATATATATATATATATATATATATGTATATATATATGAGTGTGTGTGTCTATATGTAAATTGTAACTTACAAAAAAGAAATACACGTCGCGAAAGAGTTCAGCTGTAACATTCATAACGGCAGGGTTACGTTTCAAGAGCGGAACCGATGCAGTAAAAATTCGTGGTTAACTGGGACATCCCTCTTTCGGCCCTCGTGTCCTAACGGTCTTATCAATATCCATCTTCCTTTCCCACTCGTGAACAAGACGACTGTTATTTTATTCTGTTCTTTCATAGTTTCATAGTGTACATAGTAAATAGAATGATTAAAAAGGATATTAAATAGAATTGTTAGAAATAATAGTATACCGAATGATTAAAAAGAATAGTTAATTGGATTACTTAATAAATAGTAAATAGAACGACTAAGAAGGATCGTAAATAGAATTAATGAAAAGAACAGTAAATAGAATTATTTGAAAAATAGTAAAGAGAATTATTGTGAATAATGATAAAAACAGTGGATGAGAGAAGCTTCAATCGGGTATACGACCTTGGGCTGTGAGTCAGGGACTTTTTTTTATTAAGGGCAAACCGAGTGGGACAGGAGAATCTAATACCCTTTTCTAGCCCAGGGTCGAAAAAAGGAGATGGGAAAAAAAGGGGTATTATTAGTGAGACGGGTCAACGTAGTACCTTTTTCTAGCCCAGGGTAAAAAAAAGGAGATAATTGGGTATTAACCGCGATAATCCAGCCGCGTTAAGTAAACAAGTAAAAAATGCGCCCAAGTTTCTTCGGCGCAGTCGAGTTTTCTGTACGGCGCATAATCAAGGCCACCGAAAACAGACTTCCTCTTTGGGTGGTCCGGTATAATGCTGTGAGCCGTGGCCCATGAAACTCATGCGGTCGTGGTGGACTGTGTTGTTGCGTTGCCAGGAGCGCGACAGGTAAATTTAACTTTAGATAAAATAAAAACTATTGAGCGGCTAGGGCTGCAATTTTGGATGATTGATGGGTGGATGATCCAGCATACCAGTGCAGCCCTCTAACCCTCGATAGTTTAAGATCTGAGGCGGATGGGAAAAAGTGCGGACAGAAAAAGTGCTGACGGACAGACAAAAGCCGGCACAATAGTTTTCTTTTCAGAAAACTGAAAAGGATATGAGCGAGGGAAGACAAAAGCAGGAGGAGAATTCCGAAGCTGAGAGATGTAATCCCGTGGAAACGCGAAAAGAAGAAGACGAAAAAAAAAAAAAGAAATTCCAAGGGAAACGGCAGACCAGCATCTCAATAAGCCATAAAAAAATGGAAAGGAAACCATTGCCATTATCTATTTACAAAGACAACGCGATGTAGGCGATTTGTTGCGTTTAACGCAGCTTGCTCAATGAAAGGATGACTAAGGGACGGAAACGTTAATAAATAATCATGACTGAAAGAAAACTGATGACTTGCATTTTAATTTATGCTTTCAGCCCCTTTCGAATACATTACCATTAAGTTTGAGTTGACACACCACTCAGGGAACAATGGTGAATCCCAAGTGTTGATGCCCGAAGATAGCATTAACAGTCATAAAAATTCATCTGAAGTTCAGCGGCTCTCTCCATTCTTAAATGAGTGAATTGTGACCATGAATATTTTCTTTTTATCCTTTTAACGTTGTACTCCGCCCCCCGCCCCCTTAGTGCTCGACCTAACTAATAATGAAATCAACACTTGCTTCTCAATCAATTTCTTAACCTTTTCATATGTGCAAGAGAAAATACAATCGACCTCCTATAGAGTTACATGCACCTAACTGAAATAGGATGAGAGAGAGAGAGAGAGAGAAATTAGCCCCGAGACGTGTATTGAAAATGAAGGAGAGAGGGGTAATGCCAGGGGCACAGGCCCTCCTCCCGGGCCCCTGTGTTTTGGGAAGCTGACGCTCCTGCTTCTACATTCGTATAGGAACGAGAGGTCCTACTGGGATCCTGCAAGGTTCCTTCCCACTGCGGGTCCGTAACACGACCCCTTGGGTGTAATAACACAGTAGACTGCATCAACAGCACGCACCAATCATGTGGCCTCTCTCTCTCTCTCTCTCTCTCTCTCTCTCTCTCTCTCTCTCCCTCTCTGCACACCGAGGTGGAACTCTTCGGCTTTTTAAGTGAAGAGCCGTTGCATAGGGTCCTTTGTTGAAGTTCACTGCATTGGTTATGAGCGTTTGTGTGTTTTAATTCTCCGTTAACGTAGGTAGAAGAGGATTACGTAGTCACCTGTTCGTGTTTTGCCTATCTGTCCACTCGAAAAAGTTACGGTAATTCGAAGGAAGGGCTCCGCACACAGATATTGTTTATTAATTAATTTTTTGACTGAGCAATGTAGAAAAGAGTGTATATAACGCAGCACAGGTGAAATAACTTGAAATTTTCTTTTTCGATGTTTTTACGAAGAAAAACTCTGCGGTACGCCATGTTCAGTTCCAGCCCCTCGGGGACTAACGTAAAAACATAAACCAAAGGTAATAAATTTCTCACATTATTTCGGTTATTTGTTCAAGTTTCATCTACTGAAATAATAATAATAATAATAATAATAATAATAATAATAATAATCATTAATGCAGTTACCAAATATCCATTGCATAATACGAAAGGTTCTCGATAATATGTCGAATTGTGACAACTAATTATAATAATTATCCTGTAGAGAAATACAAAGCGTTCATATTCACAGTCATGACTTTTCTTGCGAAGTTTGACAACTCAAATGAAGCATTGTCCAGTCAAAACATTTCATTAATAAATTATGTCACCATGGAAATCTTCCTTACAATTACGAAAGTTATTGTTTGATTTCAACGATATTTTTTTGAGGGCATGTAAACAGGAGCCAAGGAAGAATTGGTTAAAAAAAAATTAGATCAATCCGGATACGATATCCGGCGGCAATATCCAGAATACGAGGGGAGGAGAAAGTGGCCGTTGGTATCAAGAGTACCACGTACAACGGCGAAGATGAGATATGTTATTTAAAAGAATATTCTACATTTTTTGCTTTTCGAGACCCCCTGTCTTCAGTCTTGAAATCAAACCAGACTTCCTTTTCCACTGTGTATTTTTCAACAGCTTTGGTAACCCATTCAATCATCATCCCTCTTAGCTTTCGGACATCCTGTACCCCCTAGAAACAGACCCCTAAGGTCTGTGACAAGTTAAAGTTTTTTTTATTCATTTTTTCATGACTCTTCTCCTCGATCCCCTTACGGGTGGACTAACCTCCCAAATGATTACATTATGTTGGAGTGACGGGAACACGTTGAATATATCAAGATTGTGTGACAACTCAGGGGGCAGATAAGATTGGGAAGCCTACTTGGGAAGCTGGCAGAAGATAAAGCTAAGATAAGGAAGTATAACTTTTCGAGAGTATGAAGAATGTTCAGGGTACAAGACGACTCAAGGTTTTTTTTTTCTTCGAGAGTATGAAGAATGTTCAGGGTACAAGACGACTCAAGGTTTTTTTTTCTATATGCTTACATGTTTGATGCCATCTACGAAGTAAAGGGAAAAATTTTAAAATAAAAATAAGACTTGGAACCAAATTTCACTTTTTCATAGAAATATGAAAAAAAGTATTGTAAAGACATTAATGTATTCTAATGACAATAATGATCGCTTAACTGTGACTAAACCATTAATATATCTATTATGCGAGTGATTAGATGAATTGCCGATATAAATCTATCTGGTATCTTTCCTTCGTTAGGGAAAACAAGAATATGGGATGGGATTTTAAGTCCCTATCTGTATGTGTGTATGTGTAAAATCGTTTTCCTAAATAAACCAAATCTATGGCAATTGTGGTAATTTTATGAAGCCGTGTCTGCGATTGTGTGAATGAATGTATCATATATGGATAAATCTTTCCTTGACAGTCATACTTTTATTCGAGATCTAATCTTGTTCCTTTACAATTAAACTGTTTTTAACGATTCTGCACATAAGAATATTGTTTTCAAAATCGTGCAGATTTGTTAAAACTTACCATGTTACGATTTTATTGATTTTAGGAGATTATTGTTAATTTTTCCACCTATGTGCCTTTCATTTTTGACAAACATCGACTGATTATAAAAGGTAAGGAAGTGGTTTTCTTTTTCCTTGTAATTTCTGCGTCAGTTTTCAGGTTGAAAATCTACTCCATGGCATAACGCAAAAAAATTAATAATAATAATAATAAAATACAATGAACTCCACTCTTTGCACACCATCAGAAACCCGTGGCAATTCTTTTATCTGTTCTCATTTTACGCCTAAAGAAACTGTAACCAATGAAATTACACACTTCTGAAGCGAACCGTGGCATCGTAATGATGAACATTACAAAAATATTAAGTCTCGCCGTTATCAGCTAAATTACCGGGAGTTTGGCTGCTTTGGAGAGCAGCAGCGAATGAGTTAATCGATCGAGAGGAGATTCACTGTTCATAGCGACGAGATAAGAACGATTACAAATGTCACGAGTTCTTTAATCTTGATAAGAATGTTGAGATTCAAGGTCACCTTCAGCGCAAACTTATGTGCGTGTTTGTTGTATTTTTATTTTATTCAGCAAAGCTTACACAAGAGCAAATCTTCTTTTGTTTTGAATTGTGTGAATTTTTCGGGATCAAATGAGACCCTAAAATCTTTGGTGTACAAAGAGATACGCTCAACAGACGAAGAGCATTTGTAAATGTCTACATAGTATTATGAATTTTTAGTCTGTCCTTCAAATTTACGAGACTGTTCTTTAGTATAAGTCAAATTCATATTGCTTCAGAACTCGCCTCGAATACTTTCCGTGTGCTTCGAGACGCGTTTCGGACGCAGCTTTGATGAAACACTTGAAAACGAAAGGAATCAATGAGTCTTGATGTATCAGCCTCAGCATCCTCAGTACCCTTAAGTTCAACTCAGAGTCAACCCGATATTTTATCTGTAACTGTCTACAATTTACTACTTGGCTTTTTCAAATTTGAATTCCTGTAAAATGAGAGATAATGGTCGTGAAAAAAATGCGTACAACTATGAACTCGATTTATTTTTCAGCAAATACATACTCATTATAATTCAAATACCGTGCAAGAAATAACTCTTAATAATTCTTTAATTTTAGATACATTTTAAAATTACACTGTTGTTCAGACAATTAATTCAGCACGCAGTATCTAAGATCCCATTTTATAGTCTTTGAGTTTCATGAGTTCTTGTGCCGTGATTTTTTTTTTTTTTATCAGGATCAAATTGTGCCCACCCTCAAGAACCAGTTTCAGTGCCCTCCTGGACGTATTGAGATATTACATTAAGAATACTTAGAATATAAGATTGTTCTAAGGTTTCAAACGTCATGTTTCAGGTTCAGCTTCATAAAACAGTTGAAAACGAAGTGCCGTTACAAAGCCTAACCTCGGAGCCTGCATTCGAATAGTACTGTGTTTCGAAGCCAGAGTCATGAAACGCTAAAACTCACGAAAGGATTTTCTCATGTCTCGACCCTCTCGTTTCGACCAAAATTCATGAAACGAATCTTAGATGAAGCGTACTGTTGTCTCCAGGTATGCCTGTCGGGAGACGAGACTCTGTAAATCAACAAGGATAATAAGATAAGATAAATCTACTGAGAACATGATTCATTCTATTCTAAGAGGATAACGTTGATACGGTTACGTGCCTGGCATTCTAAACCTCACCAGTCCCTCGGAGTATTTGTTTTTCCCTTTAACTTTGAAATCTCAAAACAAGTGTAGATGTTATTTTGGCATCTGGGTAATCAGATCAGCTGGCTATAGCAGTATTGTGATCTTAGATTAAATGTGTAATTACAGTATATTCCATACACCTCCATTGTCTTTTTGCAGTTAAACCTCATTTGTGACAAAGGTAGCCCATTATATATATATATATATATATATAGTATATATATATATATATATATATATATATATATATACACATATATATACTATATATGTATATATATATATATATATATATATACATATATATATTATATATATATATATATATATATATAAAGATAAAAATCCATGAAGGAAGGGAAGCTTGCTGGAGTACTGCAAGGCCTTTCGACTCCGTCACCTACTGCTAAGTAAGGCGACAGAGTCGAAAGGCCCCGCAATACTCAGTGTTCCTTTCCTTCGTGGGATTGTATCCTTATTTATATATTCATCACATTCCATATTTTCGTGATTCAGTTATACACACACACACATATATATATAAACAGAAGTAGGCGACGGCCAGTAGGACACATGAGCGCGAAGGTGGACCATGGAAACGAACTAAATTCAGCATAATTCTTTATTTTCAACGTTTCGTAATAACGTCATTACATCATCAGGGAATCTGTTGAATAATGAATAAAATTACTCTAAAAATTGCTCTAAAAATCAATCCAATTCATAAAATACAGCACAGTTAAATACCCAGACCTCCTCCACACAGCTCTACCTGAGTTAACTTTTTATTTATGCATTCTGTCTTCTACCTTCTTTGTATAAGGTTGGTTAGCGGTCTTTGGTCTTGCTTTTATGTGGTTTTTGGTTTTTTCTGTTTTTTTTATCTGGTTTTCTAACTGTGCTGTATTTTATGAATTTTATTGATTTTTAGAGCAATTTTTGGAGTAATTTTATTCATTATTTAACAGATTCCCTGATGGTGTAATAAAGTTATTACGAAATGCTTAGAAGAAATAAATTATGTTGAATGTATTATATATATATATATATATATATATATATATATATATATATATATATATATATATATATATATATGTGTGTGTGTTATGTATATGTATATATATATATATATATATATATATATATATATATATATATATATATTATATATATATATATTTGTGTTTATATACGTATGTGTGTGTGTGTTTGTGTGTGTTTATGTATTTGCAAATCGGCCTGATATTCCTAGTTAATTCCAGATTCAAATGTGAAAAAACTGGCAAGAATAATTTTTCTTCTTTTCTTGTATAATAGAGTGGCAGTGATGATTCTATGTACTGTACGCAGAGTACCGGATAACTTTTTTTATATATTTCGTTCAATGCTCTTTTTTGAAGCTACGTTTTAGTCAGCGTTGTTGTTTTCTTGCAGTTATCAGCAGACCGACAATAATTTTTCTCACTATTTTTCCTTTAAAACAACAATGAAATAGAAGATATATTACATGCGATCGAGAATGATTATCTGTATTATATTATAACGACGAAAATTGCTACTCAAGAAATATCTTAGAAGATCGCTAGTAATTTGTCCGTCCTTCTTATTAATCTAATTTCGCTTTCAACCTAACGAGTAATTTATTCGCATTACTAACCACACAGAAAACCATTAATTTTTTACGTAATCTTTGTCACGAGAACTTGACATTTCATGCTGTATGCATACCTTTGATTTCTGCTGGAGTTATTGTACATCGTGCAAGTCCTTTCGAGCTGTCATTCTTTTTCAAAATAAATAAGTGAATAAGATAATACTTGTGAGGACGTCCAGGCTATAATAACACTTACAGTAACGCATGACAGTATATTTTACGCTCTTAAACAACTTAAACCTGGGAACATACCCGGAATTAAAGCATTAAGAACATATCCAACGTACGATAAATCTATCTTCATTCGTACGAAACTTGTTTTACCCCTCCCCCCGTGGGTGGAACCCAAGGGAAGGGGCGGTGACAGGTAAACAAGTGTTCGCCGGCCCTAGGTGGAATTTTTGTCCTCTGTTGCTACTCTGGAGTCTGGTCTTGTGGTTGGACAGTTGAAGAATCGTTCGAAGAATGGCAGTACCGGAACATCTCACGAAGATCTTCAAGTAATTATAAAATATCTTGTTTGACATAAAGACATTTCGTAGTTTTAGGACATAATTGATAAATGCAGGATAATTTAGACAAGGCGAGGTTAACCTTTCCAAGTTCGGCTGGGAATTTACGGTAGTCTGACAAAGAGACCCCTTGAGGCGGTCAGATGGAAAATGAACAGACTTTTGAACATTTCGTTGGACATTTCTTTGTTCATAATTACGTTTCATAATTACGTAGATACTCTATTTGAAATAAGAAGAGGTTAGGGACTACACTAGATTAGGAGTTGAGTTAGACCGGAAATTTAGCCTAGTGGCTGTGCTACCGGTGGCTCAATTTGTCAGTTTTAACGCCACCAGATTACGTAAAGCTAAATTACTGGACACGTTGAGGTTAGGTTAAATTACTTCCTCCTTTTTTGAAGCGTGAGCTGAGCCCTAAGCATTGGATTACAAACTGTAGGTACTTTTAGTAGGCAACTCTTCCCTTCAGAGTTTAATGCCAGTAGCCATTTTGCAGTGTAAGCTCTGAGAGAGGTTAACAGCATGACTTTAAGTTTACCGTAACATAAAACTACAGTGTTTACAACAGAGTATTTTTGTTATGAAAATGATTGTTACAGTGACATACAGATCAAAGTAAAGTTTTAGCATGGTATTTCTTTGGGTATCCTAAGCTATGCCATGCATGTTGATACAATGAAAGCTCTTTCATGACCTTGCAAATCACTAAGTACGTGTTTGTGGAATTCTGGCTCGTAGGTTGGCAGAACTTGTCAAAAAGTTGACGCACACACATTAGTCTACATGAAGTACCCAAATGCCTTTACTTGCACTGTAGTTCAAAGAAAACAAAAAGGAGTACAAAAATATAAAATAGTTTTATAAATTTCACCAGAGTTTAGGCCAAAATATTTTCAATTTGTGCAGTAGTTTGTTAAACTTGTATCGTGGTGGGTCCATATGGGATGAAACAAAATGATTTCATGCACATGGGGAAAACTTGTTTCTGTGATGACACACCTTTAATGGCAGTATGAAACCAGCTCAGAGTGTTTCCCCCATTTGCTGAATGTTACTGTGAGCAGAATGTGGGAAAATGAGTAGGATGTAAGTTCAGGTGGCTCATTTATACCAATGTTAGGGGTTTGTATCAAATCACTAGGTTAGGTTAAGTTAGTTTATTAGTCAGAAGCGCATCAGATGCAGCCATTCCTTTATACTGTTGTGTTGTATAACCTATTTTATCCTTTTTTAGTGAAAGCAGACAAGCCAGGTATTTGGCTGTACAGATTTGAGTGCTTGTTTCTTACATTTAAAAATGAGGGTATATGTGCCTTTGAAATCAGAATGGTAACAAGTTTTAAGTGTTTTATTCACCTGTAACTCTCATAATACTGAGTTTCAGATGGGAGTTCACTTTTTAATTGTCAACAATATTTCAGGTACATTGACAGCAACAAGAGTCGCTTCATTGACGTGCTTCGGGAAGCCGTAGCTATAAAATCTGTTTCAGCATGGCCGGAGAATCGCCCCGAAATCAAGAAGCAGATGGAGTGGGCCAAGACAAAGTTAGAAGCTCTTGGTGCTAAGTGTGAATTACATGACATTGGTCAACAGGTACTATACCATTTTGAGCTTTATCTGGAAATAGATTACAATTTTATATCTTGTAATCATGATATGGCATACCATTTTTTGTTTAAATAGTTGTGATGAAAGAATTTAAAATATCTATACATTATTTCATTGTAACAGAAATTTTGGGAAAGTTTTGTGTGAATACTTTTTCATTATTTTTATTTTCTGCATAATACAGTACACGTATTTTTTGTATAGTATTATACGTGCATTGTTGTTATTTATCACCAATAATACTGCGATATTGCAAACCCATTGATCATACAGAGCATTAAACTGTGCAAGATGCACCCATGTGCACCTGTTTGAGCCATTGTTGAGAAAAATCCTGCTGCCTGTACCCAGCCATCAGGTCCATGATACAAGACTGCCTGTTTTTTTGTGTGCTTTGATGTTAGTAGGATGTTTTATACAACCCAGTATCACTTAGGTTTTGCTTTGCCATTCAAAGATATCCATTTAGCATGGCACATTCATCTCACCCTTTCAGTACTGTATATAATGAAATAATAAGAATAAAAGTATTCTGAAAGTTATCTTATTTGGGTTAGCCTTCTGCCAGTAACCAGTTGTTGTCTCGTTATTATTGTGAGTAGCTTACTGCTATTTCTGTTTCCTGTGCTCTTGTAGTAAGTATACTTTTCCCAGTTACTTTCAGTAAGTTAAGTGAATGTCAGTGCCAGTAAGGGAATTTCAGTAAGTTGATTGCATTCAGTAGAGTTCTTCATTTTGATGTCTAAGTAATTCAAGTTCGGGGTTCTGTTACAAGTTGTAATGGCAGTTTAATGTGACTATTAACCCTTGCTCTTATCAGGGTTTTGTTTGCCTAAGTTGCAGTTTATGCTATTAATGATTACAGTAATGGGTTTGTAATAAAACACATTTTACAAACCCACATATCACAATTTTATGTGACCCTCTCCCTTCCCCTTTGTCCAGATGGAGGACAGCACAGAAAAATGAAGAGTTATGCCGTAATGGACCTAATGAATTGGTCTGAGCTCATGCAGTGTTTTCTCTCTCGGCAACATTTCAGATTGGTACCCCTGGTTGCCTCCTGCACAGTTAAGGCTAATTATAATTAATGGGTTTGTAGGAAAATGTTTTATTGTAAAAATGTCTTATTCCTCCAGACACTCCCAGATGGCCGTAAGATACCACTCCCTCCAGTTTTGCTGGGACAGCTAGGAACAGACCCCAAGAAAAAGACTTTGTGTGTGTATGGGCATCTAGATGTGCAGCCAGCCTTGAAGGTGTGAACAGCTATGTGTTTTGTTTGTGATTTCATACTTACAGAAATTAATTACTAGAGTACTTTTTTTTAAAAGCCACAGTAGAATTCTCTCTCTCTCTCTCTCTCTCTCTCTCTCTCTCTCTCTCTCTCTCTCTCTCTCTCTCTCTCTCTCTCTCTCTCTCTCTCTCTCTCTCTTTCTCTCTCTCTCTCTTTCTCTCTCTCTCTCTCTCTCTCTCTCTCTCTCTGGTTATTTTCCTTATTAAATGCCTCTTATTTTTCCCTTTGACAATCATTTTACTCAATGTCATGCAAATTTCATTCTCTCTCTAATGTTACTGGAAGTTAGGATGTGAGAGGGGAATTTTTGCCAAGTTGGATAGTATCTGAGGTAACAATCAAGGAAGAGGTGCAGCACTAGAAAGGCTAGACAGTAGCTTGGTTCCCCTCCGGCTTCAAAATATAAAGACGAAGTCTGGAAGAGTAGTGTCATTACATACAGTAACTGATTTTTGCAAGTTACAGTACCGTATTTTGAAAATAGTATTCTAAGGAACTGCATTACATAGTAGGCTGCTGTAAGAATTTTCTAGGGGACCTAAGGTATGGGGTAAGTTTTCACATTAAGGTTTAGTAAATAATGTATTTAGGTGTTTGCACTGTGTACAGATGTAACAAAGAAACAAATCATGTTAGAGATGTTTTATGTAAAATCAAAGTCTACAGTGGTGATGTTAGGTCTATATACATCAATTTTGGATAACACAAATGCATTTTATTGCAGGAAGATGGATGGGATACAGAACCCTTCATCCTCACTGAGAAGGATGGAAAGTTGTATGGACGTGGTTCAACAGATGATAAAGGACCTGTCATTGGTTGGATTCATGCTATTGAAGCATTCCACAAAACTGGTGAGACTGTTCCAGTCAATATCAAGGTTAGAAAAGTATTTCTTTTGACATTTCCGAATACTTTTTCTTTTCAACATCATTTTGCTATTAGATTGACATTATTTCCTGATACAGTACTTTGTCCTGTTGGACTGAGCATACAAGATTTACAGAAAATGTTAAGGTTTTTGAAAATGTCTACCTTATGCACACCCACAAATTTGTGATAAGTTCATTGAAGCAAAACACTCATTTGAATGGTGTCATGTCTCATTTTAAAAGGTAACCCTGACTTTGGAACAACCAGTTTACGTAGATAATTGGTAATTATGATTAATGGGTTTGGAGAAACAAATCCACAGTTATGCATGGGTACGAATCCATACATAACTGTGGATTTGTTTCTCCATTTCAAGACTCAGGCTACTATGAGTTTTTTTAATTACAAATATATATGCTGTGTGATAACACTCAGAAGCAGTGGAATTACCTTATCCGTAAGTAAATAATGTTTTTGCTGTTTCAGTTTGTCTTTGAAGGAATGGAGGAATCTGGATCAGAAGGCTTAGAGGAACTTTTGAGAGCCCAGAAAGACAAATTCTTGGCTGGAACAGATTATGTTTGCATATCTGACAACTATTGGCTGGGGAAAAATAAGCCATGCATTACATATGGCCTTCGTGGTATATGCTATTACTGCATTGAAGTAAGTGCCGAGTCTGTTAATTTTGTTATTGTGTGTATTACCTTTTGTTCAGGGTTCCTGTGCAGTAGCATCATTACTAGAATGAAACATGTGGAACTTCAAATTTTATTTTTTTTTTTTTTTGCTACTGTATACAGTCACTGTAATGTTACAAATTTAATTCTACAGTTGGTTATTTTTTCTTTTGTGATGTGCAAAGCATTACTTATATTTTTAGTTTGTATTTGAAAAGATGTATTATGTAATAAGATGGAAAGTAAATTAATTCAGTGTCATTCTCAGCCAATATTTTCTTAATACGGTATACTTTAATTTACCTCTTATGATGAAGCCTTATCAATGACTTTTCAAATGACAGGTTGAATGTTGTCATAAGGATCTTCACTCTGGAGTTTTTGGTGGCACTGTCCATGAAGCCATGGCAGATCTTATCTATTTGATGAACACCCTCTTGGATAACAAAGGAAACATCCTTATACCAGGTTAGTCATTCATGGGAGTAGCAACACCAAAGCATTTTTAGAGGGAAAATACCACCATTGTGCACTGCAGTTGTGGTATTTTGTTCTTAGGGTACCAAAAAGTTTTGAATGAAATAGGATTTTATAATACAGTGTGTAGGCTGTTGCAGTAGAGTTGTGCTTTAGACTTGGAATACTTCTAAGCTTATCGGTTTAGACTTGATGGGTGAAAGACCATGTTTTTTGTAAGTGCACTAGCCAGTGGGATGGGTCTGGATGGTCTTTTCTATCCCAGTCATAGGGAAACAAGGAAAAAAAAGAAGAAATATGGGGTGAAACCATGGCAGAGTGTTATTCCTGCCTATTGAAGGAAGAATGGGTTCAAGAATTAGGGAAAACAAAAGCAAAAAAGAGTTCCAAATCTTGGCGGTGAAGGAAAGAACATCATAGAATGAAGTGAGGATCACCAGTTTCCACACCTTAGCATGAATTATATCAGTAATGTGTACTTTTACATGATAAAAGTAGCCAACTACGAAGATATTGTAGCATGTCTATGAATCCTAAGTGGAAATAGTGAATATTCATCACCCTTCCAAAGATGGTTTCTTAAGAGAGACTTTCCAAAGTGGTTGGTCATAATTAGATTGTCATATGAATGCGAGTTATTTACAATGCTCTTGGTTTCAAACAGATCTTCCCCCTCCAAAGATACATGGATGTTTACAGTTCTAGAAAGACTTTCTTTAAGAGCTGGTTGTCTTCAGACATTCTCCTGAAGATTTGTTTTTTTGCTTGTAGTTCAGAGCGATCATATGATCACATGACGTGGTCAAATAATACGAAATATGCATAATAGCAAATTTCCTTCACCCCAACCTTCCTAAAGTGTGTAAACTTCTTGCTTAATAGGAAAGAGATCCTTTTCTTAGTTGTAAACATCTTCCCTTGACTGCATTTGGTAGCTGTTGAAGGTTATGGGTAGAATTTTTGCATGCAGTTGCAGAGCCTGGACATTTGCATGATCTTAGCAGAATCTTTTGACATTGGACCATAACCATCCTAAGAAAGCTACTTCATTCACAATAAGAAGTTGGAGTTTGCTCCAGCCTGGTTGCTATGAGTCACATAATCAGTGACCCACTCTCCCTCTCTACAAGTACTGATCTCTTAATTTCTATTATGAGCAGGACAGGCAACTACAGTACTTTTTTCCTAATCATCCAGTGTAATTTTTAAGTTACTTTCATGTACTGTTTCAAAATCTGTATGTTTTTTGGAAATTACAGGTACTTTTGGAACAGAAATGATAAAACAACAAACAACTTTAATACAATAAAAAAATTATGCTAGGATTTTTGACGCAGGCCATATTTTTCACACCATTTCCTTTTGGTAGTACTGTACTTACCATGAGTAGAGGAATACTGTAGAAGGGGTGTGGTACTGCTTTATGGCTTTTTTTTTTTCATCATGATATGCTTATTTATTTTTTTAATTTTCTTGTAAAAATGCAGGTAAAGATCAGAAGGATAAGTTTTTGTCATATGAACGTTTCTTTCATGAAGTCTTGATAGTTAGTTTATTGTGTATTTTGCACGTCAGGGATTATGGATGAGGTGGTGCCAGTAACATCAGAAGAGGAAGCCCTGTACAAAGACATTGATTTTGATGTAGAAGATTACAGGAAAGACCTTGGTCATCAGAGACTTATTCACCACGAGGATAAGGTAGATAAGAGTTTTATTATTATTATTTTAAGTAATATTTCAACATCCTGCAATTGTTTCTTATGCAAAGAAAAGTTGTACACCTAAGGCTAACTATTAAACACTTTTCTTCCTTCTAATCTAAGGTATATTCACAATTAGATTCTTTAATTTTCAAAACGTTTTGCTTTTTTGGATATACCAAATGTTTGTCATACTGACTTCATTGAAACTTTTATTTTTTTGTTTTGCAGACAAAGACTTTAATGGCAAGATGGAGGAATCCATCCCTTTCATTGCATGGGATAGAGGGAGCTTTCAGTGAACCAGGAGCTAAGACTGTCATTCCACGCAAAGTCATCGGCAAATTCTCCATTAGGATTGTTCCTAACCAAACCCCAGAAACCGTTAGCAAGAAAGTCATCGATTATCTGAATAAGCAGTGGGTGAAACGCGACAGTCCAAACAAGATGAAGGTAAGATTTTTTCTTCATTTGAAAGTTCAGCACCGTTTTTATGTATGTAAAGGTTTCTGATGAGAAGTGCCATTTTTTTTTTTTTTTTGTTATCAGACGGTTGTTCTGTTTAGATGTGATAGAGAATGTATATAAAAGTATTTTTTATATGTTAACCAACCATAATTCAGTGGAATCCAGATTAGATTTATTACTTGTAGTGAATAACTCAAAAACTGTTTACTCAGGCTTAGTGAATAGAGACAAAATTCATAGCCAAGCAAAGCATTTGTATTTTATAGTTGAATGAAGCATTGAAAGTAGAAATGTGTTAAACTCTCAAGGGATTGATTGTTTTTGAAACATTTACTTGACCTCCACAATATTCATTAACACTAGTCATGATTAGGTGAAGAAAAATTCATTAACAAGCCAGATTGTAGCAGTAGTGCCAAATAAGATCTGGAAACTATAAGGAGGGAATAAACAAAATGCAGGAGGTATGAAGAATAGGTAACATAAAATATAAGCAATAAATCTGTTTGCTTTTGATTTTTGACATTTTTTCTTTATATTGGCACTGTTCCTAAAGATTGTTCCTAAAGATTGTTTTTTTTTTTTTTTTTTTACCTCTAGAACCTTTTTGGATTTGAAAAAATGAAAAGGAAGATACTAGTGCTTGAATATGAAAAATATTGAAATTAGATATGAATTAAAAAAAAAAGGAAAATTTAAAAATTAAGTAAAACAATGTTGAGAAACCTGCTAGATGTAGATACTTGACCACCACCTCAAGCTCCATTTTGTTTATATAGATCAAAGTCAAGAAAAGAGTCCGCATTTCTAGACAGGTGTTGGTGCTCATTGGTGGTACTTGGCACTGATGGTTAGCTTATTGGTATGTACTGTATATACTGATTGACCTTTCAACATTTAAAGCTGTGAACCATAAAATGTTATTGTGATTTATCATGTATATTTCATCACAGCATTGACACTTACATTTAAAGAATCTTCCAGTAGCTATGCTGATTTTCCTAAAAATGGAATTGCTCTTGCCAACAAGTATGTAGTGGTAGGAAAATTAAAATTGTGAAGCTTTCACAATACGAAGGGTCTGTTGGTCCGGAGGGTCATTTTTTGCAAACCTGCCAAAAGCTCTAGAATTTATTCAAGTTTAAGCCTGTGTAAGCAGAAAATGAAAATTTGAATGCTAACATGGTCGAAAATTGCATCTCGTAATATGCATGTGTTGCCTTGTGAGCTGCCAATAATGTGCCTTTGTATGATGACTTTTGTCGAGCGCGAAATGAACGATATGAAGGGTCTATCTCAGCCAGCTGGGCGGGTCAGCCAATCAGCACGCAGAATGAGAGTATGCGTCAGCCAATCAGAGAATGTTTACGTGAGTCTTCATCTTTCTCACTGTGTGCGTTGGAAGTTATCATCTTGTTACCTCATAGTATGTGTCTTTTTTTGCAAGTATTATATAAAATTAAGACCTATTACCATAATGGAGCCTAAACATCAGCGGCCTGTTGGTGTCCGTGAGGATGTAAAGGCATATGCTGCTTAGCCACAAAGCAGAATGTCAGGTGTTACAGGATACACACAAAAAAACATTATACATTGAAATTAACATGCTGCAATACAGAAACTTACACACTCTCCATTACCACATATGCATTAACAAAAATAAATATTCACAGCACAATTATTTTCAGATACAATGCTCACAACCCTATTTTTGGAAAGCTAAAACATTGCCCAACAACTCGGAAGAAAAAGTTTTGAGAAATCTTTATTGGTTCAAGAAATATAAGAAAAAAAAATACAAAAAAAACATAAAAAACAAAAAACAAAAACAACAATCGTTGTTTGTGACTTCAAAATTTGTTCAATTTAATTTTCAAAGGTATCATCGTGAAGGACTTTTCTTCTTTCAGAATCACAAAATTTTTTAATATTAACAATAGTCTTCATCTTGAAAAATAACTTAGAAAAAATGTTGCAAACAATGTCGCTATTGGAAAAAAGTAACTTTCCATTAACTCGTAATATATTTTGTTTTATTTTTTCCACAACAAAATGCATAGTGCCATAAAGTAGATAAATTTTGCTTCATATTGCAACAAAGATCACGAAAATATCTTAAATATTGACTGAGATATCACAGTTTGAAAATTGTTTGATTATGGATTTTTATAAAAATTGCGATAGACCCCTCGTATTGTGAAGGCTTCATGTGATTGGTGAAATTTGCATTTTGGTTGCAAGGAGTTGAATGACTGATGAGTGCAAATGTTCAAATTTTGACCATGGAAAAATGTTAGCTTTGGGAATGTCTTGATTGTTTATGTCATTCCAATAATATATTGGCCTTGAATATTTTTAAATTGCAGTACAGTATTATATGAAGTGTCAATAATATGTCGTAAAGAACAATTTATGGTTTTTTTGGTCATGAGATTAAACAAGAATAGTTGTGAGCACTATGATTTCAGGCATCCTTACATCATAGTGGTATTCATTGGGTATCAGATCCCTATCATCCGCACGTTGAGGCTGGGAAGAGAGCCGTGCGTCTTACATATGGCATGGATCCAGATATGACTCGTGATGGCTGTTCTATCCCAATCACTCTTACAATGCAGGTGTGATGACTGTTGAAGGAAATTGCTTTTTTTTTTTTTTTTTTTTTTTTTTTTTGCAATAGAAGAAGGTACAGAAGTCTAGATTCTGGATACAAAGAGGTAAGTTTGGTATGTACTGTATATGTCAAAGGAAAGGAGAAAGGATTGATGTGAGCAGTGTAACTGGTGCCCTACTATGGTCCTCAGGCTTCCTTCTACCATGGTGGGCGATGTTGGATGTCAGATACAGCTCATGCCAACTATGAAGCTGGGCGAAAAGCTACCAAACTAGTGTATGGTGTTGAACCTGACATGACGCGCGAGGGGGGATCCATCCCAGTCACACTAGTGCTGCAGGTAACTTGTCCAGTTTTTCTACATATGGGTTGTGTTGCAGGTGGTAGAACTGGAAGGCAGTGCTCCAGCTTGGCAGGCAGACCCCAACCATGGTAATTTCAGAGCAGGGAGACAGGCTAGTAAGATGGTTTATGGAATTGAGCCTGACCTTACCAGAGAAGGGGGCTCTATTCCTATTACCGTTACATTCCAGGTAAGGAGTTCCTGCCTTGTCACCTGATGATGTTAGGTGATTTTCTCTTTTTAAACATCTGGTTTTGTTGTACAGTATATGTTCATCCCTTGAATTTTGGAGCCTTACTGTTTTACTGTTTTTTTTTGTGTTGGTTTTATGCTAGAGAACTGTATGTGTTTTCAAAAGAAAATTTCTTTAAATGTATAACTGATGAAATATTTCTGAAAAAATTTATTCCGATTATTTGAGAATTTTAGATGAGATTAGATGAGAATTTTAAATACCAACACATGTTGGTATTCAAGTTTTGTTATTACCCATATGTCGTGTCCTTATTACGGTATTCTTTCTTTGTGTTTATGTCTGCTATTCATTGCCAAGTAGAGAAGATTACTTTTCTTTTTAGATGCTTATCGTTCTGGCTTTGTTATGTAGTAGTGTGTTTTATTCCCAGGAGGCTTGAAGAAGACACAGTGTAGTTTTCTTTACTTCATTAACACAATAGTAAAGTTACAGTAGGTTTACAAAATGAATTGCTGTGCAAAATTACAGTAATTGTCAAGTGTGAGCCTTTCTTCTTACATCAACCCACAATTGGTGAGGCTTACAACCTCACCCCTTATCTTCTCTCTGCTTCTCTGCTACCCTCTCAGAACTGGACTTGATAAGGATTTCTGGAAGTCCATGTCCAGCCCCCTTGTAGGCAGAATCTTGTTTTCTGTCCTGCCTTTGTAGATGCCTAATTGGTTCGGGCTAATCTAAAGATGTCCCTTTTTTGGGTGGATTTTCGGGAAATCGCACTGCCTCCAAAGGAGGTGCTTGCACGTCACCAGAAGTTATGGATTTCGACGGCTGTTTGTCCAATTAAGGCCTCTGTGCATTTTGTTACGAATTCCTTGTGATTTCAGCTCGATTAAGTGTGGTCATAATGACTTTGTCACCACAACAGTCATAACACGTACCCGAGTTTGGCTTTTGTAATCACAACACAGGTTTTGCTTTTCTAGCGCTAGTTTACAAATCCCTTTGTGCTTTCCAGTTTGGCCTTGTCATCTTGATATAGCCAAAACACAAATGTTGTTTTGCTATTCTCTCTCTCTCTCTCTCTCTCTCTCTCTCTCTCTCTCTCTCTCTCTCTCTGTGTTCATTTCTTCTAATCTCTCTCTCTCCCTCTTTCTCTAACTACCAATGTCTGTTAATGGAAGGTTTCTCTCTCTTTCTCTCTTTTGCTGTGTTAATTAACATTTAGAATATTCAGAATTCCTAGTTATCATTACATCACTCAGTCACGTGCCAACATTGTCTTCAATGTTTAAAAAATCATGATAACATGGATACAACATTAAATCAAAATTGGTAATAGAATGACACCAACAAAATTGTTTCCCAACTGAGTAAAAGATATATGTGTATTAAACATCACACTAAATTATATCATACACAATAAAACCTCAACATTTCAACTACAAGTACAGTACCTCATTTGTATATCCAAACAAATGTTAATATATATGATGTTAACATCAATTATCATTATTGTTTTTTTTTTTCCTTTTAATTTGTCAAAATCTCATTTATTTTTCTGATCAGAAGATTCCTACTACAATTATGAACAAAATAATAAGTACCAATATTAGCATTAGATTGAATAATGATAAAACTGGGGAGACAGTTTCTTTATACAGTAGAAATATTCATCAACATAGTTCAAATTTGTCAAGTTTCTTTAATTCTTAACTGAGATCACTTAAATTCATCAATTTTGCTTGAGTAATTCTTATATGGCACATGTTTGTTGAAGTTATATGTTGTGAAAAGCTGAGGTTCATAAGACAATTGGTTTGCTATTACTAACTGACATGATGTTGTAAAAGATAAATATTTTTAAACTTTCCCTCTGTAGTAATGCTTCGATATTTAACTTTAGCTACAACTGTATCTATGGAAAATACAAAAATTTCCTGATCAATTATAAAGGCTTCAAATCCTTTTTCATGATTTGTTGTACATACATGTTTCTCTTGGTTTTGGTTTAACACAATTTCTTGAATACATGATATGCATTAGTGCTCTTGTACAATTTATCAAAATTTACATATATATTCTTGTTCTCTTAACAGAATACACTCTTGAAATTGTTGGTCTGTAAAGAATGACAACAACAAAGCGTGTTCTTCTAATGCAAAATGCTTGATTGTTCCTTTTTGAATGATTGGTTGGTTATTTACCAACATGGGAAAGATACAGTGTGATTAATGTGTTTGTGATCCTAGTATTGAAAGGTACAATAAAAAATGTGATCCTAGTATTGAATGGTACAATCAAAATAATTTTATCATAAAGCACTTTGACACTTATTAAATTGTAATACATAAATACATCATCTATCTGTGGTTGTAATTGCTTTTTCATGATACAAAATTTTATTATATCTTCAAGTTCTTTAGGAGTAATTAGTGTTGGGCCCAAGATACCTTTATAAGCAAGCAAAATGGCATTTATGTGTTTGTGTTCCTGCAGTTTCTAGAGCAAACGTGTTTCCTAACTGCCATACAGAATTGACACTTTCCTCCTGGCGCGCCATGCTTTCTAGCCTTCTCCTTCAGCTCATTGCTGCGATTAGGAGAAGCTGGTCAGTTATTTAAGAACTGTATATGAGACACATGTGGTTCATGGGTGATCTTATTTTGTTTTATTAAGCCACTGGTGGCTCAAAGATAAATTGGAGACTGGTGGCTCACATGCTTTCATTTTACCTTGTTTACACGGTGGAAACCATAATTGTTGAGGTTTTTTTATTTGTTCTGTGTTTTGATTATATATAATATATATATACTATTTTATTTATCACTGTCATATCTATATATATATATATACAGGCAGTCCCCAGTTATGGGCGGGGTTCCATTTCTGGTGTGATGATATTCTACATTGCGATTTCGGTGGCAACCGGATCTGTTAGGTATAATGTTCAATAAATTATTGGTGGTCCAATGACGATTTTTATGCGATTTTGTAACAGTCACTTAGAAACAAATTAATTAATCATTTTGCTGATTTCAGGGTTTATATACAAACAAATTAAACACGACACGTTCAAAGTAACACTTGATTTGTTTTGTAGTTTTAATCACTGATACGCCTCTCTGCAGATTTCCTTTGTCAATATGTAATGCATGCTTTCTACATTAAAATTATATATATATATATTATATATTATATATATATACAGTATATATATATATATATATATATATATATATATATATATATATATATATATATATATATATAAAATTTAATTTTGAATGCATTTTTAACTTTTCTCATTCTTAACACTGACTATGTAAATATATTAAACAAAATTCATTTAGGTGATGATGCAGCTTTCATGAAAATTAAGTTTCTTTAATCATTTTTTTGATATTTTCTATAAATCATGTATTTTTCAACTAATGGTCAAACAACAAGATGTTGTTTCTCAGAAACTTTGTATTTATGAAAAAGAAATGAGTCCAACAGTGACTATTCAACAAATTTCACAAACAATCAATGATGTGCATTGAATCTGTAGTGCGCTCACTTTTGTAAAGAACTAGATCAGTTCAATTTTGATTGAGTTGGAAGTAATGTTGAGGAAAAGATTAGAAGGATTTATGAGATGCTATAAAAATGAAGGAAGCCAAATTGCAGCATGTGAAACCATATAAAGACAGTGCGTGGTATGTGAAGGCAAACCATATTCCCTTCATGCTTTATGCATTCAGATAGTTCTATATATAGGATAAAATGTGTCATATTGATATACTCATGATTTTCCAGCCCATAAAAAGTTGATATTTAAAACATTTTTGAAATACTGTATACTATTCACATGATCACATTATCATGAATATGACATATATTTTTTCCTTTATAATTCAGAGAGGGTTGCTTTTATTTTTACTTATAAAAATTCAATTATTAAACTTTGATTTGCATGATTTTAATTTTACCCTTTATATATTAAAAAATGAAAATTTATATATGTACCACCATTTAACTCTGTCTTTTACAATGTACCAGATTATATATTTTGAACTATATACTAACTTATTCATTTACATCTTCATTTACCTTGTTATGAAACATTCTAGTTTTCTGTTTTGTTCTGTATTTTGATAGACTACAACTGTTCCTCATGTTGAGGCCCTCTTTTCTAGCTGGTCATTGAAGGGTAGGAAGGATCTCTTTGATCTTGTTTGTAGTCACTTCTATTTCTGCATTTAAGTTTTCTAATAAAGGAAGTAACATGTTATTCCAGTGTCCCAATACTTTTGAACTTTTCCCTCATTTTAACACTGATGATATGTCTATTTTATTATGCCTAAGTCTTTAATCATTTTTGACTTGTTTCCATGTCTTTCAACAATGATCCTTTCTTATTTATGAAGAAATTAATTCAATAATAACACTGTAAGAATAGACTTTATCAATTTTCTCTTACATATGGTTTCCCATTAGTGAATTTTACCATATATATTATATACATTTATACATATGTTTAACTCTGGCAGATTATACAACATTATCTACCATTTTCATGTCTTAGGTTATCTACAACTTTCTGGATCTGTGTGAAGTGAACTATTTTTTTTTGTACTTTTATTGATTTACTGTAATTTTGTTTTAATTTTAACACTTCTACAACTCTCAGTGAACTTGGGAGATACCTTTACATTTGGCCCTTCTAAAACATGATTTTGTACATAGAATTTGAGGACCTTTTATTGTTTAATTATATTATAATTTGGCATGAGTGTATGAACTCTTCTAATTTTCCCTTGTGATTGTCTCATAAATCGTCTGGTCTTCCATGCAACGTAGTCATCATAGTTATAAGTACGTCTAGGTGGTGTTGCATCGTCTGATAATGTGTTGGGCATTCTTTTCTTGATAACCATATAGCAAATAATGGGGATTCTCTGTTGTCTTATTTACAGTATTATTCAATGAACTGTCGTCTTCTATTGCTAAGTTCCATCTTCTGACCTTGGGCTCACTAAAGTTTTCAGGATATCCTTTATTTTACGATTAGTTCGTTCTACTGCTCCATTAGAACTTGGTTTATAAGCTGTTTTGGCCTTATTTATTTCATAAAATTCACAAATTTTCTTTAAAAGATCACTAGTAAACTCAGCAGCATTGTCTGAAAGAGGAACTTGTGGACATGAATGTCTTGTGATAATTCTAGATTTAAGAGCTTCTGCTACTGTAGCTGCATCTCTGTTTCTTACTGGTACAATTTCTACATATCTAGTTAGATAGTCTAAAAGACTAATGTTGTTTATTTTCCCTAATAGTGGTTGGAAATGGACCTAAAGTCCATTGCGATTACTGAAATGGAATTCAATTCCAATGGATATTTTCAGAGTGGAGCTTTAAGATTTACGTTACAATTATGTTGATTACAAACTACTGTATACAGTTTATACAAAGTTTTTGGCATCTTCACTACATTGTGACAAAAATAATTTCTGGTTATGATTCTGCTTTTCTTTTAAATTCTGGGATGTCCTGGTAACTTACATGAGTATGTTAGTTCTAAAACTTCTCTGATTAGTGTTTTTGGGATGTATAGACAAGAACAACCATTCTTCTCTGCTGGCTTTTTGTACAACAATCCATTTATCAATTTAAAATCAGGTTTTAAAGATTCATCTGTCATTAACTGTCCTTCTATCTGTCTGATTTCTGCATCATTTTCTTGTTGTATTTTCACTCTTTCTAGATCTAAATATACTACTTGACAACTAAAACAAAAGGTGTTAGTGGTAATACATTTTTCTGTTTCTTCCTGAGAGCTGGATAATGCGTCTGCCAAGGTGTTAAATCTCCTTGGAATAAACCTGAATTCTGGGGCAAATTCTAATACACTAATGAACCATCTGTTGGTAAAGGCTCTCTTTTTAAATAAGTTACAAATGGGTTTGTGATCAGTAAGCACGTTAACCTTATAACCTAAAAAGTATGTGTCTAAATATAAAGCTAAACAATCTCTTTCTGTGGTACTGTAGTTTCTTTCTGCTGGATTTAAAACTCTGCTAGCATAGTATACTGCCCTTATTCTGGTTTTTGCCTTTTTTTAACAATACAGCTCCTATTCCTGTACTAGAGGCATCTAGCTAAATAAAATCTTTGGAAAATCTGGGAAGACTAAAACAGGGTTCCTGGTCATTTGTCTTTAGTGTTTGAAAGGCTGCTTCTTGTTCATCCTTCCATTCATAATTTCTATCCTTTTGGTTAATTCTGTCAAAGGTTTGGCTATAATGGTAAAACCCTTTTATAAAAGGTCTATAATAACCACCATGTACCTAGGAACCTTCTTAATGCTTTTAAATTAATGGGAGATGGTAATCAATTGTGCCTTTATTTGACCTGCCTGCATGCCTAGTCCATCTTCACTAATTACATGACCCAGGTATTCTAAGGATTTCATCAGAAATTGACATTACTTTAATTTTATTTTAGTCCTGCAATTCTTAATCTCTAGGACCATTTCTAATGTTCTGAGGTGACTTTCAAGTCTTTGCTAAAAATGATCACATCATCCAAGTATACTCCAATATTTTTTCTATGTTCCTAGAATTTGTAGCATTAATCTGACAAATGTTAATGGGGCTGATGTTGGTCAAATGGCATTACTTCAAACTGTTAAATGTGCTCTAGCAGATGGTGCAGAAGGTCATTTGCGAGAATGGTTTCAAATGATTAAAACCCTCTCCTCAGAGTAAACCAAGAAAAACCCTCTATACTGTAGTATTTTAGTTTTATCACAAAAGTGCATTTATTCATGAGAATTATGTGAAAAATACAGTAATTAGTGAAATTTCTCTAAGGATGAAAATGATTTGGAAACCCCCGTGAGTCCGTGAATTGAGCCAACAGTATCCCAAATCTAAGGGAAATATTTTGGCCCCTCTAATTCTAACATATCCTGGATCATCAGCATTCTATCTGGAACTGTGTTGGAATTGAACTTCCTGTAATCTATTACAAGTCTCCAACTACCATCTTTCTTTAAACAAGCAACAATGGGGAATTATATGGAGATTTTAGAAGGAATCACTCTCCATCTTCTTTCATTTCTTCTATCAAATTGTCAGCTATGGGTCTCTGGGTTTATTGGTAACTGTAATTAGGAATAAAAAATGGCTTGGCTCCATCATCTAACAAAATTCTATGTTGTAAAATGATTTGTTCTTCTAGTTTATCTCCTTCAGAAATGTATAGCTATTACATTTCTGTATTTCTCTAACACCTGAATTAACTTGTGCCTATTTTTGGAAAATCTTTGTTAACTTCTGAATTTATTTGAGAGTTTTGGCCAGTTATAGAGGAAAAGAAAAATTTTCTCCTTCTGTTAGTAAAGGATTGTTAATAGGATTCTTATCAGAAGACAATGCCTGCGTTTAGTGATAGTCTGTTATTGGAATAGTTTTGGACATAAACTTTGCAGCTATTACTGTTACGTGTGGATAGTAATTATCCATTCTGACAAAATCTTGCAATTCTTCATTCAATAATGGAACATCCTTATCCTTTACATCCTCTTTTTGATCCAAATATATTTTGTTAAACATTGGATACAAAGTTACTGCTCTATTGAGTACAAAAATATCATCACTGCTCTAACACAACATACTATTTCTTCTTTTGTGTCTGAAAAATAGCAAAGTTCTGTATCTCCAGTGGTTTCTTCTGTTGCTTCTCTTATACTATTTATATCTGATTTATATATTATATCTAAGAGCATGCTTCATTTAATATTTTCCCTTCACTTTCACAACTTATTAATACATTGTTGCAATTATAGGTATAGGCGCCGTGATTTTCGTTAGATTCAGTGATTTGGTGATCACCATTATTCATATTTGAGTAATTATTGATATTGGAGTACAGTATATATCATGTGTGTGTGAATTGTTGAGATATGCACTTCTCAATAATTCTGTATTCTGGGATCGTGAAATTCCTCTTTTCTATGTTTCCATTTTATTTTGTTTGTTCTGGTTACTTAACTGTCTTTCTTAGAGAACAGTCATAAGCTTGTGAAACTGTCTCAGACAAATTGATCAGATTTGGGTGAAACTTTTTACCCGTCAAGCGTAAAACATACGCTCTTCTGATTATCCTGTTTCAGCTAATGTTTCCTTCACTACAGTCTAATATCATTCCAGATCTCCTCATTGACTTAAATAGAACAATACTTGTGTGGGAAATTCTGTCTTCTAAAACTAGAAAACTTTCCAATAAATTTATGTGACAAGAATCTCTGTTTCACAAGTTCATTCCTAGACTTTTAATCTGTTTCCCTGATACTCCTTCTATTACTCTTCTTTGACACTGAATCTGAGTTTCTGTAATGCCTAAATATCTGGTTAAAGTTATTTTATCAATTATATTTACAGTACTAACTGAATCAATGAGTACTGTACAGGTCTTTCCATTTACTGGAGTTTTTACTATAGGCAGATCCCTTCTATTTATTCCTTCCTCTTTCATGGAAAATATTACTTCTTTGCTATGCAAATAGGAATATTTGGATGAACCTTCATTTCCCATTGGAACTGTTTCTCCTTTTTATCTGTCATCTCCTTGAAGTGATTCCCTTTCTTTTCTCTGTAGAGTGGGTAATTGTCACTGGTCAGCTAATTTATTTATTTTCGGGCGACTGTTACTTATCTCTACAGTCTCTATATTGGCTTCCTTATTATTGAACCAACAGTGCTTAGTTAAATGCCCGATCTTTTTGCAAACTGCACAGATTTTAGGCCTTCTGCATTCATTAGTGGAATGATTTGTATACCTGCAGTTTTCACGTTATTTTTGGTCTAGCTCCTTAGCTGCATGATTCTCTGGTTTTGAATTATTTGTATTTGGATATCGACCATTGATATCTCATTTATTAGGCCATGGAATGATCCATTCCTCAGTTGATTCTGTCTTCCTTTCTGGTTGGATTCCACTTTCTTCCAGTATTTTTGTGCATAGTTCCTTTGAAAGGAAGTTTGTAGATTCCTACTTGTCTGGAATTATCATTGTATGTTATTTCTTTCATAGGACTCATTGGTATTTCTGTCTTTCCTTTCATTTTTAGTGTTTTGTTACCCCTAAAATTCCTTAGAAAAATCTGTATCTCTTTCTTTTGATTTCTTTTTCTCATTGCTATTAGTTATAAGGCTTATCACTTTTAGGTCAATCTTAACTTTCTTGAACGCCTTCTTTTCTTTTCTCCAAGTGCATTATACATTGTTCAGAAGTGGCAAGTAATCTAACACATATCTCAAACTGACTAAATCAGTTTTCTCCATCATAAAAGCATTCTTATTACCTTGGTGATGTTTGTTTTCTTGAGTCTTTTTGCTTGTGTAGCTTCTTCGATATTGGTGTGAAGATTTGCTATTGATTCCCCGCTGTAATGTTGATTGAGGAATTTATTAATTTTGTGTAAGGCATCATTTTAACTCACTGGTTCCCAGATTGATAAACAGATTCTTTTAAATTCATCGTATGTGGTTATGTTGCTGAATCTAACTGAATTCAAAGTTCTGTGTGCATCACCCCTTTCTGAACTAACCAAAAGCAAGACTTCGTTAATCTTGGTTCTTTCATTTGTCAGGATTTGAACTTTCAACTCTTCCACAGAATCATGTGGCTTGCGTAATGGTTGCTGCTTGTGCCATTGTTCTAAATTGAAATGTGATAATAGGATTAATGTTATTGTTATTGCTACTTGTGTTAGTACTTCCTTGAGTTAATGATATTCGTGAACTTGGCGCTGGAATTCGACTTTGTCTATCTGTTGTTTGTCGTGAATGATAAGGGCTATTTCTAATTGCATTCCTCAACGCGTCAAACGAACTCTGCATTACTCTGGTATTCTAAAATCATACGAAAATCTATACCCAGTACACAACAGTATTCAACGATACACCATAAAAATCATGTTATGTTATTAAAAATTCCTATCTATCAAACCTCAAAAAAAAATTTACAAGATAAAAAAAATTTTTGAGAGAGAATTATAAATGTTATATACCTTTTGAGAGAGATAATCATAAAAGTCTTATATATTTTGAGAGATTGTTTAAAAAAATACTCTTACTGAGAGAGAGAAATTTTTGAGAGAATTAATTTTCCTACTTACATATTTTGTCACCATCCTGCAGTCTTAATGTCTTGTTGTTCTGTTTAACTGCTGCCTTTTTAATCACTTTCACCACCAATACAAATGCGTTGTTGCGTTCACTTTTTGTAGAGACCCTTAGATGCCAGATACGGGTCGCTAGACACTTTACGTTCAAAGGTATGGTCCGCTGTAGACGTTCACTGCTTTCGCTTGTAGATGTTAACTGCTTTCGCTTGTAGATGTTAACTGCTTTTGCTTGTAGATGTTCACATTCAGGATACGGTCTGCTGTTGTAGACGTTCAGTCGTTCATTCGTTGTTTTAAACGTTCAGTTGTTCACTCATTTTTAAAAGTTGTGGGTTTACTGGATGCTTGCTTTGTTTTTCGCCGCTGTTATGATTCACTTCATCACTTGTTATGCTTTGTCATTCTGTTTCGGCCGTTGACATAGCGGGACACTTGAAATTCTGGTATGCACCTTAACACTTACACTTTTTGTCTTCTGTTTGGATCCGCTTCAGGTGTGACCATTTTTGTTGTGTCCTTATTATTCCTTCTTTCTGTTTATGTCTGCTATTTGTTGCCAAGTAAAGAAGATTACTTTTCTTTATAGATGCTTATCGTTCTGGCTTTATGTAGTAGTGTTTTATTCCCAGGAGGCTTGAAGAAGATGCAATGTAGTTTTCTTTACTTCATTAACACAATAATAAAGTTACAGTAGGTTTACAAAATGAATTGCAGTGGAAGATTACAGTGAGTGTCAGTTGTGAGCCTTTTTTCTTCTTATATCAACCTACAATTGGCGAGGCTTACAACTTCACCCCTTATCTTCTCTCTGCTTCTCTGCTACCTTCTCAGAACTAGACTTGATAAGGCTTTGTGGAAGTCCATGTCCAGCCCCCTGTAGGCGGAATTTTGTTTTCTGTCCCGCCTTTGTAGATGCCTCATTGGTTCGGGCTAATCTAAAGATGTCCCTTTTTTGGATAGATTTTTGGGAAATCACGCCGCCTCCAAAGGAGGTGCTGGCATGTCGCCGGAAGTTATGGATTCCGGCGGCTGTTTATCTAATTAAGGCCTCCATGCGTTTGGTACGAATTCCTTGTGATTTCAGCTCGATTAAGTGCAGTCATAATGACTTCATCACCACAACACAGTCATAACACGTACCCGAGTTTGGCTTTTGTAATCACAACACAGGTTTTGCTTTTCTAACGCTAGTTTACAAATTCCTTTGTGCTTTCCAGTTTGGCCTTGTCATCTCGAAATAGCCAAAACACGAATGTTGTTTTGCTATTCTCTCTCTCTTTTGGTTTCTTCTAATCTCTCTCGCCCTCTCTCTCTAACTACCAGTGTCTATTAATGAAAGGTTTCTCTCTCTTTCTCTCTTTCGCTATGTTAATTAACATTTAGAATATTCAGAATTCCTAGTTATCATTACTCATACATAAGTATTTGTGTTTTCATTCAACTTGCATTTTATTTGTTTTTAAAAGCTGAATTTGCAAGTACAGTACTGTTATACAGTTTTTGTTTGCCAGAGTAGACTCCCTAAATGTAAGACTACAGTAGACTATGTAGTTCAGTAAACATAACTAAAGTTCTTAATTATTCCCATATGCATAGGATAAAGTGTCCAGGGTCAAAACAGCAATCCGCTTAAACCTTGGATGTAGTTGAGGCTAGCAATAGGTAGTCAGTAGTGAGGTAGTTCACATGAAAAATTAAAAACCCTTAGTGATTATATTGTCTTGATTATTGTTGGGTATTTCACTAAAAAAATAATTGGGGTAGACATAATTTTAATCTACTAAATTGTCTTTTCTGTGCTGTCTGCCTGAATTCTCATACGGTCCAGGCCTTTTTTTTTTATTCCAAATCACCATGAGTTTTGGGTTGCCTTTGCTTTATCCTGCCATTTCACACAGCCCAGTTCAACTGTTTTGAGCTTCAGGGCACCAAATCTCTTCCGAGTTCCAAACACACTCCAACCTAAAATTGTAGCATTTTGTCGTCGCAACTGCTTAAAATCCTCTATTTTTCATATTTTGTTAGACCCATGTCTCAGAAACAGAATACTTTAGTACAGGCTTATAAATGTATCATTGATTTTTATTCTTGTTTTAATGGGATAATTCCATCTTCCATTACTCTAGCAATCTCTTTCCACTTTTAACCAATCTGCTGCTGTAGCAGTAGTCTAACCATCTCTTTCCACTTCGTGTCTGCTCTTACTTTGTCTTTTTCCAGTGCCCTCACATGCCAGGTTCACTGTCTCTTTATCATTTATTTGTACTCTGAAAAAATCATTGCCAGTATAGAGGCTGCCACATTGGCTCAAAGAGGATAAGTCTAGTAAGACAATAGTTTTTATCGAGATCACATAAAA
The DNA here is from genome assembly GCF_040412425.1 of Macrobrachium rosenbergii. Taxonomy (NCBI): domain Eukaryota; kingdom Metazoa; phylum Arthropoda; class Malacostraca; order Decapoda; family Palaemonidae; genus Macrobrachium; species Macrobrachium rosenbergii. Next base: position 15,033,180 of record NC_089749.1, on the reverse strand, counting down.
TTTTTAAGTAAAAATGTTGAACCTTATGGTTTATGTGGTACAGTTTGAATGAGAAATGTGATAAGCTTGGGTTTTCTCTGCCTCTTGGTTAATTAGTCTCCTACTGTCACAGTTACTTGTCATCAGAACTTTTCCTCCTTGATCAAAGGAATTTGAGTCAGTTAGAACAAGTTGAAAAGACGTTTGCATACTACTATCCATTTCAGGGACCGCGAGTCATTGTTTTTCTCAAATATATTTCAAACTTATTATTTGATTGAAATGGTACTTCGACACAGTGTACAAGACACTTTCCGCTAATTTTTGCCAATATAGTGCATTTTCAAATGGTTTTAGTTACGGCGTTTACTCTTGATTTACATGGTGTTGCCAAGCATCACCAAACTATGCATTCAGACGTCCATTATCCCCATCCTGTCCCTCCCTCTCCCTTCCCCTCCTCATCCCACTTTCCTGGCCTCCCCATTCCACCCCCCTTTCCTGCCTATGGGGGATAGCTGACATTCTATTGCGTAGATTAGTCCTGCTGACTCGTGCGACTTTGCCTTTAAAAGTCAAGAGTAAACGCCTTCACTGACACCATTTGACAATGCACTACATTACCAGAAATTAGCAGGAGTGTCTTGTACACTGTGTCAAAGCACCATTTTGATCAAATAATTAATTTGAAAGATATTTGAGAAAAACAATGACTCTCTGCCCCTGAAATGGATAGTAACAACGTCCCTTAATAAGAAATTTAAATCCATAAGTAGTTTGTGACTGAAAGAATACTATTTTTTCTCTTTTGTTTGGTATTTGTGGCAGTAGTAAAAGGAAGTCAGAATGAAATATTCAGTTTTTATATGCAGGTGTTATTTTTTGAAATACTTTGCTTTTTATTTAGTACTGTAATTGTAATAATAGCAAGGGTAGGTTTAGAAACGTTTTTAAATATTTCTAATATCCTTTTAAAATTCTTTTTATTGTAGGAGGTAACTGGTAAAAATGTTATGCTACTGCCTATGGGAGCCTGTGATGATGGTGCACATTCCCAGAACGAGAAAATCAACGTTCGTAATTATATTGAAGGGGTAAGTATGTACTGTGCTTCTCATGAGCAAGATGCCTATAAGCCTTCATTGGTCTTGCTACTGAATTTAAACTAATTCTTGAAGATGAAAAAGAGGCTTATCAGTAACTTAGCTCAGACAAACATTTCGAAATAATAATATACCCAAAGTAAGTTGGTGCACATCACAATCATCACTTGAAATAATTAGTAGACATTAGTAAGTAAATTCTTTTTTCAATTTTGATTTTTCATTGTTCAATCATTTAACAGGTAATCACTATTGGAGTTTAATGCAAGTTTTTTGTTAATCAGTTATCAATTTGAATCTTGTTACTAGTTTTATCCTGATGATTGACATTTTTAATCTACTGTAGAATCTATTGAGTGCCACTAGTTCCAGGAAGTTGAAAGGTCCTATACATGTATTGTAAGCCCTAGATAAGGTTTAATCATGGGTCACATTATCAACCACAGGACACTGGTTATCCACAGGGTTCAGTAAAGTTTTCTACAAGTTTATTAGAAAATATGGAAATGGCACAAAGAATTGTTTTTAATCCATTTTATTTTCCTTTTCAGACAAAACTGCTTGCTGCTTATCTGAATGAAGTTGCAAATGTGTAAAATACATTGCTTCCCTAAACCAGCAAATGATCAGTGATGACTGATGTGTAGCTGAAGATAAATCTTGCTGCAGAAATTCTTCAATGCCAAAGCCTTCAAGTTAATTGTGATATAGACTGTCCAAAATTATGTTGTAGAGGTGAGCACTCGACCAGAGGTACTGCCAAGAAATAGCAGATGCTTCAGCTAGAATGCAATACCAGTGGCATGTCGATGTTCCACGAAAGCTGGTTTGCTCAACTCTCCTAAGCTCAGGACTCACTTGATCTGCTTAATCATTTTAGTAGAAGTGAGTAGTTTAGTAATTTCAGATATCCTGGTTTTTTAAATCCATATTTTTATAATCATAATTTTACACCGACGTAAGGAAATTTATATAGCTGAAGATTAAATTTGTCTAGTTGTGCAGGATAGTCTTAATTGTACTGAAGTCAAGATCAATAATTGGGAATAAATTTTTTTTTGCTCAGTCCTATGGTTCATTTTTAACCTGTGATTTTTTGAAAATGCATAACAATTACTTTTGATTCAAGTTTCCAGGTGTTCAAGGAAACTGGTCATGGAGGGCTGTCCAAGCAAAAAAAAACCTTTTGTTTATAATAGACATCAGGATACCTCATAACACAAAACTGGTTTCTGCCTGGAACTTTGAGCATGGTGCTGTTCCAATCAGTCATTGTGGGATGAATCATAGATAATTATTTTATGAATGTCATTAAAGTGGCTTTATTTTGCTAGGTGACATCACTCCCAGTGTTACTTGTTTGTAAGCCAGTTAGGGAAATAATACAACTATGTTGGAAAAAATGCATTAAATTTCATAGAATCTTTGTGAATACATTCACATTACAGCAAAAGTTTATGCTGAATTTTCAGCAGCAAATCAAGACTAAAAATGTAAGAGGAAAAAATTATCAGTGGGCACAGTGATTGATCTTTACTTTTGGTATCTGGTCACCTAAAATTATAATTTGGTTTAAGATTCTTAATTGGAGATGAATGATCTCAACAGACGGTACCATACGTCTGAAAGACAATGAAATTAGACAATGAAAGACAATGAAATTAGACGACATTCAGACTGGTGTCTCAGGGTAGCTAGAACAGCACCACAATGTAACCTCTCATAGCAAGAGTGCAACTAACCTCAACAACAACTGAATCTTCCTCTTGTTTACATTTTTGCAAACATTTTTTTTTTTTATCATTTACAATACATTCCTTTTTCAGTTGATGTTTGCCTCCACAGAACTGAAATTATATTTCCCTGACATGGTATTTACAACTATCTGTTACCTCATTTTTATAATTCCATGCTTCCCTCCCTTTACTGAGCTAGGAGGTTAAAACATGCTAAAATAACAATGATGAGATGGATGTGTGATAGAGAAATAAGATAAGGGATGAGACAATCAGAGGAACACCAAAAGTGAAGAAAATACAGTATAGCAAAAATAACAGTAAGATGGATGTGTTATAAAGAGAAATGCGGTAAGGAACGATACAACTAGAAGAAACAGCAAAAGTGAAGAAAATAAGAGACTACAGGAAGAGACTGAGGTGGTTTGGTGATGTTAAAAGTTGAGATACGTGTGGGATGAAGGTGTACAGAAGTGGGGCTGAAAGAGGGACTGGGAAGAAAGTGGAGGCGAATGAGTGTATCAGTCTGATTTGAGGGAGATAGGCCAAACATGAGGCTGTGCAGACTGAGTGATGGGGAATAGAAAACTTGCCATAACTATCAGCCCTACATAAAAAATGGGAAACAACATAATGAACAAGTTTCCCTGAGCTTCAATGAATAGCATACTGAACTATAGTACTGCAGAGTATTTTCAAGCCAAATAACAATGACAGTCAAGTCCAACTGAGATCGAGGCAAACTCTTGCTACAAGGGGTATCATACTCACTTTAAGGTACAAGTTAAATGTTCTCTGTTCATATAACCTATGATACAGTGTTGAGATTATCAAATTCCAGATAAGAATCTAGATGAAAATTTACCTTTAAAATTGGCATACTTTGGACCAAAAGTGTTTCCTGCACCTCCAATTTTTAACATATGAATACTCACATACAGGTACTGAATTACAATTATAAAATGAATATTTCTTGATTTTAAACTTGAAATGCTACACACTAGTAGCTAACAAGAAAAGGTAATTATAAAGTAAAGTAATTGATTCTACTGCATACTACAGTACCGTTACTTCTAGATATGCAGTTTTCGTGGTCTGCATATTTTGATACAAAAAAATCAGAGGGTAATCTATGCAATGCTTTTTACTAGGAAGTCCATCTGGAATGGAATAAATTTACAGTAAAATAAAGTGTATTAAAATTGATATCAGCAATTCAATGCAATCATAATTCTTTTGAAATGTGAATATTAAAATGTCAAATTAGAAATAATAAAAACCAAAATCCAGAAGAACTCTTAAATCACCAACAACATGAATCTTTTACCTCCAAGGGGAGGAATTAACGTGTCTCATCATTCAATTAGAAAATACGCTTGACACACTATTAATGAGGCATAACCTCAATGTCCTAATCAGCACATCACCTGGCTGGTCAAACTGCATACAAAGGATAATGGATGATGGCAGTAATCTGATTTACAAACATTCACTCATTTACAAATCACTGCAGAAAATACTAATCAAAATTACATAATCCTTCCAGCTGGACTTTACAGTTAAATTCAAAGAAACTGGTTTCCAGGTATTTTTTCCATATAATTTCCATGGAAATGAAAAGAAAAACATGCTGCCATCTTAAGACATTTGGACTTACTGGCTAATATCATACTACCTGATTTAGCATATCAGTGTTAATTAGTCAACTAATCTGTCATTTGTCAACAAGGGATAACTTTACTGGACGGCTCATACACAGCTCAAGTGCAGCAATGCCTCAGTGACCTATGATGATACAATATTGCAGTGCTGATTTGCAGCATCACAATTCAAGATTTAAAAAAGAAAAACAGAGGATATACTGTTGACCTGAACAATATGATCTTACGGCTATATCTGCCTGCAAATGTAAAATAAATATAAAACATTTGAAAAATAATCGCGTGCACTGAGCTCGAAAACAAATTATGACATTACGTAATATGCACCAGCTACAAAGCAGAAAGAGGATAACATGAAGTTAATGACAGTAAAAAATATATATAAAATACGTGAATATGAAATAGAATATGCAAAATTTATGGCAAACACTGTCTCTATCAGTTGGCACTGCCAGTTATAGGACTGCTGTAGAAAAACAACACGTAACACCAACTATACCGTCATTAACTGAGCATAGCACAATATTTCATAACATTGCTGTAAATTTTCAGTAAACTTGATGTACTATACCTGGACGTGTTTTATTACAAAATCATCCCCTTATTTCTTATGCCACTAGGTGTGGGACACAAATAAAACAGTTGGAGCAAAGTTATAAATACTGTAAATGTCAAAAAAACCAGAGCTTGTATTAATGACGGTAAGAAAAAGGACACAGGTGCACAACTTACCCTGATTTGCAAGGATAGCATCCAATTCTTCAGTAAGCAGGTGTTTGAACATCAGTATAATACAAAAGACAACTGAGGCAAATTCTGCTTTCAATGTGTTTGCAACACATCTAAGCTAATGGCAACTGACCTCCAATAAATGACCATGGAAAAAAATATGCATAACAGAGATAACAGCAATTATATCAAGGCATAAGCTTCTATGAAAGTTTTCTTGTAAAATCAACTTTTAAAGAAAATACATTGAGCAAATAAGAGCAGTTATTAACCCATAATTCCTGCTAAACCCTATAAAAGAAAAACACATGCCTGAGGATGAAACCATCTTCTACAGCATGTAAATAATCTTTGGCATGCTAAGCATTAACTGAACCTCTGACTGTGAACCCCAGATATAAGAATGCCTTCTCATGCTCAAGGCAGCAAGTTCTACTGAACAGGAGGAGCAGAAAGAGGACATGAAGTGAAAGCATAGGATGGCAACTGGTTATAAACCCAATGATCTGGGGCTGGAGAATTGAAGAGCCTAGTGGGAAACGCAGCACCGTGGGCATTTCGTTCCCGCTCTTCTTTCCTTTGTTGTTCCTCCAATGCCCTCTTGTGGCTCGTCGCTGTTTCTACATCGCCACGAGCAAGAGCCACACTCACATCGTGCCATAATCGCCGCGATTCACCTGGACCTTGTTGTGCCAGGGGACGTAATCTTTTGTGGCAAACCATGGGTATTTCATTCACATCAATGACCTATAAAAAGATGCAGTAATTTCACTATAACATCTAATAAAATTAATTGTGTCATTACTGATAAAAATACTGACAGAATATTTCAAAGTAAACTGCAAGCAATACTGTAAATATGGTAACATACACAGGGAAAACTTGTACTACAGAGAGTTGATAGGAAAAGAAAGTGAAAATATAAAAGCATTATTCACTAATTTTACAAAATCACTGATTTTAAGACCATTGGTACTGAACCACTGAGGGTATTTGCCAGTCTAACTCTGGAAATTTTCCAAACTTTCCTTTAAGAATATGTCCTTCCCTTCTTCTCAGAAATTAAAATTTTGCTTAGCTGAGCAAGCTCTAACTCTATAGCTTACGAAATTTCACTCAAGTTTTAAAAAAACCTGAGCACTGGAAATGAATAATATTCAGCATAAATTTCACTCAAGTTTAAAAAAACCTGAGCATCGGAACAGTTTTGTAACCCCCACTTTCTGGTAATGACAAGCACTTCCCTTAAAATGGCACATTCATGATAACTATGAACACAAAGTAATTCAGGTGAAGATTATAACTGTTATGATTAAAAAGCAATTTAGTCAGATCAGTGAGTCACAGTCTTTGAGAAGTATGACTTGAGAATTTTTGGTAACATTTACAGTGTAACACAAGCCATACTGTGGGTACTGGCCCACAATGGGGATTAAAAGTGTAATTTAAGGTCATGATGACTGAACAAATACAGATATGCATTAAGGTTTTCAAAGAGAAAGGTACAAAGGCATTTCCCTTGCACTATTTGTATGTTATATTTTTTAGAAAATGACTAGAGTTGTGTGCATAATCCCAATAAACTGCTGATCCCAATGGTATGATTGTAATGACTGTACATATATTAACTTATATATTAATAACAAACGGGTAAATATAAAAGAAATATTTCAAAAATGACAGGGCAGAATTACTTATTTTATGAACATCCATTGACTTCAGAAAGATGAAAGTTGTTGAAAGCATTGGAATATAAAACCGACAATTTTCATGTAATGAAGAGCACATTCATTCATTCTTATTTTGCTTAATACAGTATTTTATAATCATTCTTGTAAAATGTTATGACAACAAAAGTCAAATAATCTGCTCTTCTTTAATGTTTAACCGCTAATTATCACATGAGAAATTAATTTGAGAAAAAAAGCAAATTAGCTGGAGAAATGCTAGAGTTCTATTTCTGAGGTACCAAAATGAAGCAAAAGTCTTATGCTGCTCTATCGCAACACAGCTTACTTTATCAAGAGACTGAGTAAGCATTAACAAACCTCCTGGGACCCATCAGCATAGGTGAACTCCAGACAGGAATCCCATTCTCCTTGAACTCTAGTCAGTGTTGTTCCTGCAGCATTTTTCACTTCAGCTGTCACACGGTGAAGCTTTCCTCCATAAAATGGCTGTAAAAGATCATGAAATACCTACAGTATAAACAATAGATGACTTCAAAAGATTTGTTAAATTATTTATAAGAAATGTGTCACAAAAAAATTAATTCAATTTACTGTGTTGTAGTGTCAAGTAAGGCTTACAGTTGCGTGGCTTATCCAAAGCACTGAGGAGAAGACATTTTTCCTCCTTAACTTCAGAATACCCTCGAAAAAATTACTTGACAAATCAAGTAGCAGTGCAGGTAGTGCACTGTAAGGTAAGAATCTATTTACCTTTCAATGTGGGTGAGTTGCTTGCTTGTAATATACTGCATTTTGCACAGTTATTAGACCATGGTCTATAAACAACATTGAGATAATTGAAAAAGTACTGTCAAACAAAATTACAATAGCAAAGCTGAACTTTTTAAATGCTGTACAGTATATGCTATAAAATTTTAAATGATCTCTGACTTTATATTATTTATAACGTGACATAAAAAGGCAAAGTGTGAAAGTACAAATAAAAAGAAATAAAGAGCTATGATCTAGACAGCAGAGCTGGAAGTTTAGTTACCATATCACACAAGCAGAAGTGATTGGAGTAACAATGTTGAATGTATACAGTAAAAGTAAAATAAGTAAATAATATATGATACAGTACAGCAACTTTACTAATGAGACTATATATGTCAAGTGTGGGTATGGTATATCACGACAGACTGTCCAAATCGCTGGACATCCTACTTGTCAAACTGTATCCTGGACATTAACTGGCACATCTGTACATATTACACATTAGTATAATCAAAGAAAATGGCAAAAGATTATTATATAACATAAATTCAATATAGTACTAAAAACCATACAAACATCTGTAAAATGTTTACACCACATAAAAGAGTCTTATAAATCTCATGAGTACATCAAAGGATAATAATCATATCTGACCTTAGTGTGAAAAACAATTGCAGCCTGGCAGCCTGATTCTGGGGACATTATGTTGACGCGACCTCCCAATTCCACCCAGGGTTCTGTCAAAATGCTACGTCCATACGCAGAGGGCATTGCGAGACTGTAACTTTCTCTGACACTGCCAATGATAAGAGTGATATCTCCAACTAAATTCACTCCTATTGACATACCCATAAACTTAGATTTTGTCCAGATATGAGCATTAATACTAAGCTGCTTCTCTGGACATTCAAAGAAGAAAGCAGAGACTGGAAAAGAAACACAACAAAAAAAAGCAAGTTCAGAAAATAAAAATGATGAGTTGCAAATACAGTTTACCTATTTGCTGAAATCTATTTAAACATAAAACAAGTAAGATCTGCTTAAAAATCAACAGAACTTAGAAATAAACAGTACTTTATACTATAGATAGAACATCAACAGTTGAACCTGTTGCTTGTCCTAACTGGTAAAACATTACAGTTCTATTCCTTCATCATTACAAAATGTAACAAACTGCAATATAAACCTTTCCTGCACCTGCTTCATTATTTCCAATATTTAAAAAGGTTAACCTTGTATACAATACGTATTCCCTTAAAATCAAACATGATACCAAACTAATAATCAATATACATCTATCAGCAGAAACAGTTATACTGAACACAATGTTCCTAAAAGAAAACAGAGAATTAAATCCAAATTGTTCTGCCATCTATTCACATTCCTCTAGAAAACACATTATGTACCTACACTGAAATACCTGCTATTCACTTTTAATATGTCACTTTATTTCTACATACTGAAGACATTACAGTCACAACATTACAGAAAGCTTGAAAATTCTTGGCTCAAAGGAGAAAATACTATACAATTTTTGTGACACTTGAAATCTTGATGAAACACTTGCTTACATGTAATTTTACCTTTTCTTCACTAGTTTGTCAATCTTTACGTTTCAGAACATCAAATCACCTAAGTGTGTCTGAAAACACTACTGCTGATGGTTAATGTATAACAAATTAATTTCCAACCAAACACATGAACCATATAATTTTCTGAATATTTATCTTGTGCTTTGTGCTGTACTGGTTAGCAGAACACAGTCAAAATGACTAAGGTTCTTTAGTTGTGACATATCTACCTGGTTGTTGTCATAAACTGCTGTCAACAAAAATTTTTGGTCCATTATACCACTAAAAATTTCTCAAAACATTTTTTAACATTTCAAAGCAATAAAACCAAGTTTTTTTGTATCCAGTGAAGGTTATATCACACGTATAAATGACGTTTACATTCCAATCATGAACTTAACTCATACCTGACCTCTCAAAAGTCAAGGGCCGAGAATACTACCCTGGGGAACACCAAAGCCTGCATCTCTGTGACAATCAACAACTACTCTTTGCCATCTTAGTTAAGTCTTTAATAATACCAAGAAATGGTCCTCCAACTTCCATCTGAGCCAAGTTTGAGAACAGATTTTATGATTAATATGATAAAAACCAGTACTGTACGACACTGGAAATTGAAAGTGGAACGTCACGAAACACCCACGCCTTAACAAACTAAGAAAAAGCATTGGCATTCAGACATTTTGCCTACAGATGTCTAAAAACTTTGCATAAGAAATATTAGAGAAACAGGGTGGTATAACTACAAAATAAGTCACCATGGAGACTGGAGAGGCGCCATAAAAATTCAAAGTCAGGCTCTGAAAATGCAATAAGCCTTCCTACATTATCAAGGAAATACCATTATTGTTAGGCTTCCCTTTACATTCCTTGAGGGGAAAAAATACCGTAATCATCAACATATGACCACTGACACAATTTCCCTGTGTCTTGGTGAGAAATTAATTTGTCATACATTAACACTGTAGATTATTAAGATTTTTTTACATAACTCTTATAATTTACAAGCTCACCTGGGGGATGGTGGGACACCTGCTCTGCAGCATATCTGATGGTAAGGTAAGATTTCTTTCCATCTTTTGATTTACTATCAGGCAAGTCTTCACTATCCTATGGAACAAACACATTACGAATTATATGTTGAACTCCTGGTTCCTGGTAACCCTAAACACTTGGCTATGGAAAATAAGCTATTCACCTGACTGTTCAGTGCAACATATTAATCACTGTAAACTATCCAAACTTTCTTTTCACTGTACAAAACTTTGAATGGTAAGGTCTCACCAACAGGCAACATAGAGATGCTTTTATGTGCTTTTAAGGTTTATAGCCTCAAATATTTAGATAATAAATGAATAAAAATAAGGGGAAATCAGCTCTACTTTGAAATATCAAGAATTTTTAATTGACATAGCTTTAAAAAGCCACATCATGTGGAATAATTTACAATCAGCTCCAAAAAAAGTAAAGAGACTATAGGACCACATAAGAACATGTGAAGGGTAAAAGGCAGAAAGCAGTGCAGTTTAAGCTAAAGAGATGCTGTGAACAACCTTAAGTATTGTCTACTGTACATTGTACCATGACAGATTAAATAAAAACACAATAAATGACTCATTGTTGATGCAATTTCACATGTTCATTTCAGAGTATGCAAAAATCCATTAGTTAAAACTTCTATTAAATTACAATCTGCCGTATACTGATAGTCAGATGGTGCCAATGATACATCAAAACAAGCTTCATACCTGAGTTGCCATTTGTTCTAGTGGAACTCTCCAACTGCAATGGAAAGTTTCACCAATAATAGGATTGTAAGGTTTCTGGGCAACTGAACCATTACGGCCTACATGGATGCTCGTTAAGTACCACTTCACAACAGCCTGCATTCGATCCTCAGGTGTTGTGGCTTCAGCAACTCTGGAATACGATCAGTGACATTAGTGAACCTTTGCAACAAGACCTAATTATTCAATACATATATTATACAGAACTAGAATTTTGTTATGTATCTACAGTAATACCAATACCTCAACCTTGTTGTACATAACTTGAAACAAACACTTAAACACTAACACTGTATAGCTTAAAAGAATCAAAATAATGTACAAATATCTGAGACATGCTTATATGTGAAATGCACTCAAACAGCAGCATTTTTACTACATTAATAAAGTAAAAATATCTCACTTTATAAAGTAATCAGGGTGGCCTAAAAAGTCCGCAAACATCTCAAGAAGAGACCGTCGCTCCAAGATGAAGGTGGGGAGCGTGACACGAGTGAGGTCCATCCCCAGGCGCAGCTGAGAGATGATATGCATGATGACAGACCGTTGTCCATCACCCACCTCACCCATCTTCCCATCGCCAGAGAGACTTTCATCGTCACTTATTTCAGATTCATTCCCACTTGAACCTATGACAGAAACAATAAATAGTAACAATCTGCTTCTTCAACAGCATCCCATATTAGGCCAAGTAATGTACATACATTTCTAATGTGAGACATATGAAAGGCTTTGTCCATTTGCAAACAATAATACTTTTCCAGGAACTGTCATCATAAAAATCCTGATTTTTTTTATTACTGAAAGTGAATTGCATTACAATTAAGAGCTACATTCTCTTCACTGTGAAAAACTTGTACAGGCAGTCCCCGGTTAATGGCGATCCGGTTTTACGGCACTTGTCTAGCGACAAAAATCTGCAATTTTCGGCGCCAAAAATCGCCAATTTCTGCTTATCGGCGCCGATAATTGGGTATTGGCACCAATACATACCTAACAGAGGCATTGATAACCGAAAATTGGCGCTTTTCGGCGCCAATAAGCAACGAAAATCGCCAGAAATTGCCGATTTTTGGTTAGTGGCAATTTTCGGTTATCATCACACCCCCAGAACGGAAACCCCGCCAATAACCGAGGACTGCCTGTATACAGTATATACAGTACTGTGTGATTAAGAAAAACAAATACTATATAGTATACTGTATTTTACTAGAGAGGGAGTGTTAAAGTACTTCTAATGAAAACTACAACAAGGTCACTACAGTCACCACCCTACTTATGAACCTTTATGTTACAAACATTCAGTGATACAACAAACAAAGTCACAAGTTAAAATAATGTTTCCGATTTAACTTGTTCTTTGATGAATACCTGTTTTCTATATTTCCTCTCCCCATAGTATGTATTTTTGTCAATAGATGGCGGCGTGTATTGTGAACTTCCAATGTCTGACACTGCCCCTGTGAAATTCTCTCCAAGTTCATAACTTTCAAAGCATGGAAAAAATACTAAATTTTGAATGTTGCATGAATCTAAGTTTTATTTTCTTCTTTTTACCTTTCTAACATCCAAAGTAATCCTTTATAATACTGCATGATTTCAAGATACGTTGAAAATAGTATAATCTATGACTCCCAAGTTAACTCGGGAATGTAAACATCAGCAAAAATTATGCACTGGCGTACATATTAAAAACCAACTTACGAACAACTGAAGGTACGAAGGGCCGTCCAGAACGTAACTCAATTGTAAGTTGGGTAGTGACTGTACACTCGTATACTCTAAGAGAGAAATAATACTATATACTGAATCACTACACTCCTATACTCTCACTACACTCTACATTCTACAAGAGAACTTGATTATCCTAACTACTGAATCACCAGCCTGCTAAACTCTACGAAATAAATAGATCATCCTAAAACCAGAGTCTGACCTGCGCGGGACGTGTGAACCAAAGGAGGTGTGGGAGTAGATGTCGGGGTGACAGACGCGACGGAGGATGATCTCGATATAGTAGGGGCTTCACTAATCCCTGTATTACCTGCAGGTTTTGAAGGTTGTACAGAAGCACTGGCAAGAGGCGATCCACTAGATGCACCAGTACTTCCTGGAGTAGGGGAGTGGGGTGCGGTGCGTATTCTCAATGATGGTGATGAGGACCGCATCAATGGAGATCCCAATCTTGTGCTGGTATTAAACATTATTTTATTTTAGTGTAATTCTCAATAACGACTTAATACAGTTCGAACAAGGATATAATATAAAGATTTAAGATCCTAGTGTCTTAAAATTAGCTACAGTATACCTAGAGTTATGTAACCCAATCCAAAGAGTGCATCAGCTGAAAATGCACTGCTTCCTAATCAAAAAGGCCCTAAACTCATAAAATACTGCTTTTTCTTTCTCCCTGCGACTCCCTAAGGATTGCTGCTTACCGTGCATGTCAAACTTATGCTAATACACTTCACACATCTAAGCCACTACTGTTTCCCAACACCACAGCTATCTCTGACTCCCAGTCTCCAGATTCTTTGGTCCCGGAGCTTCCTTGCGTTTATGTATATCACACCTCAGACTTGTACTGCTTTCATTTCACACACAAATTACTTTACTGGATAATAATGAAATGTATACTGTTGCTTGGCTCTAGATAACAATTCCAGAAGGTATTTAAAATATGCCAAACTATTTATTCCACCCGAAATTCACCTACGGGGATTCCGTTCTTCTTTCTATGGAGAAAATATGTATCTTCTTTTAAATAATTAACCAGTTACTATTCTGCCTTGCTTTCTTTGACAATTAACATGCGTCGTAACAGGAAATAATTTCTAGTTCACACACACAGGTCAAAAGATTTTAAAAATACCAAAAATCTATTTTGGACAAGTTTGTTTACTAAGCATTCTGCACCTTCATGTTTTTTCAAGTCCCTCTCAATTTTCTTAATATCGGTTCAACATTCGAATGTGGCAATAGCTAGAGCAACAAAAGCTGAGTTAATGCAAACTCCAATACCCTAGATACAAAATTATGCAAATTAACAGCACTGTAGGTTTTTTGTATCTTGTATTTAATGAGGTTCCTACCAGTAACAATTAAATTTTCCTAATAGCACCAGTACTTGCTTTTTACATACTCAACCACATGGTCAGGTTCCCCTCTTGGAATGGTTCAATAATCACCCACTAAACCACAGCGTTATATAAGATACAACAATAATTTTTTTCTGCAAATATGCAGGATGCAGTCTTGCTAGAGATATCTTACAAGTATGACAATGAGACTGCATTATGCGAATAAGTACGAAATCATACTGTACACTTGCATAAACACTCGACTCACAACTAAGCATACCCTTTTTTCCTACTAGAAATTACTGTACCAAGGCATCAATGCAGCAACTGACTACAAATGCAACAACTATTTTGTGTGTACACACTGCAGAAAATATTATGCAACACAATAAAACCATACAGTAATCCATACTTGCTTTGCACAAACTCTCTAATACAACTACATTATACAATCATGCAGTATGACATTTTCAGGTGATCAGAAATTGAACTGGAATGACTGTAAAACTACTATATAAGAAAGGAATAAAATACCTACACACTTACCCTGAAAAAGATCAAACTGAATTGATGAACAAATTTAAATAATTTTGCATTTGATGACAGTACTGCAGTAGCTTACAAAGGAAATACAACAAATACCTGACCTGGATATTAAAATAAAATATTTTCTTACACTAATTCTAAATAAAAAATTAACATTTAAAAAAAGTAATTCCAAATCTTTGGACAAAATAGGACAAAAGAGAAAAACTTAGCTCCAGGCTGGTGAAAAAATTGAAAAATTTTCTTTAATGAAATAAATATACACTACTTCCAACTGGTATCAGATTTAGTCAAATGATTCCAAACCACAAAGCAATACTGGCCAACTTAAGACATCCAGAACTGACTTCCACTAACATTTCTGAAGGACAGTCATTATTTTTGTTTCATTAAGACACAGGGCAACCTGAATCTACTTTCTCAAGTAAAGTTTATATATTCATACATTAAATAATACTTTATAATCAACCTTGTAAGAAGATGAAAAGAAAGGATATAAAACTTAAATTCAAGGTCCCCAATGAGCCCTGGTTCAAGAATCTTTTGTCCAATAGACATGGGAAGGTAGTCTTACAATGTATACATCAACTGGACACCCTCAGGTATGCCTCAGCCATCTGCCTCAACTTCCAAGTAAACTGTATATGAGGTGGTAAGATCTGGGAATAGAGTACTCAATACAGTATGATAGATGGGTCTGCATGTACAGTATAAAAACTTATTGTACATTACAATAATTTAATCATTAACTAGTAATCAGTAAACACTAAACTGCAAAGTCATGAATACGAGTAAGATTATGCATAAAAATTCTTGGAATGAAACAAACACTATAAAAGATCTGATTTACAAAGTTAGCCGTACCTTACGAAGTTGGGAATACTGGAAGTGCTAGCTTTGTGTAGAAATTACTGATACAGCATATCACTTAATGAGAACACTTAAGAGCAAAATAGCTGAAATAAATAATCATATGGAATTAGTCTCAAGGGCAAGATTAGTAATCCTGCTGCAAAGTAACTGCACTATACAGAGCTGTTAACAGCACTCCAGGTTTACCTTAAGTGAGGAAGATGACTGAGGGACACCTGTGGGTCCAGGTGGCACATATACTGTACTGATAAACTGTCCCACCTCTTCAGTGTGGTGTTAGATAAAAGACTGCTGAACCTTCAGACCCATGAATTTACGGCACTTTAAGATTGATGAGGTTGTAATGAAAAAAATGGCTGAACTAACAAGATCCCTAAATGAGTTTTAAAAAATATCTTGGTAACAAACTGCTTCATTTGAAGGGAAAATACCTACACTTAAGGGTTCTTATTCCATGTTAAAACTGCTATCCAGTTACTCGAGCTCACACTTTAACCTCCTGCTGAAAATTGCTTCCCAAAAAGAGCACTTGATATCTGTGACCCAAGTGGATCTCACCAAATTTACTGCAGAGCTCAAACTAAAAACTGAGAAGTGAGCTGAGAATTCATTGTTAGGGAAGAAATTGTGGATGGCAACCACTGGCATTCACAAGTATTACTGAGAAAATAATTTTTGAAAATTTCACATTTTATGAAGTGAAGTCTTATGAGAATCTAGAGAATCTGCAATTGAGACAAAATTTTTTATGAAACTATTATAATATTCATATGAGCTAAGTTTTTCTCCACAACAGAGAAAACTTAAGGCAGAAAATGGGACTATGTGCACAACATGCTATGTGTACATACGGTGTAGGAGACGAGCGTCGCCGCTGAATGGAAACCGTAGAGGCATTAGAAGCAGTGCGTCGGTGGAAGCGTGGGGAGCGCCCCAGAAGGGGTGAGCAACGCGGGGACGAACGTCCACTCAAACTCCCCACTCTTCCCAATGACACACACAAGGCCAGAAGAAGAAGAAGACACACCACCATCAGGTAGAGGAGGAAATGAGGAATACACCATCACACCAAAGGCATCATTACAGGCAAAATAATCAAGTTTTAGGGATTCACTATTGAAGAAAGGAAATGATTGTAGAAAACACACAATTACAGTGAAACAATCAGGAATTAAATTAGGGAAAAAGCATGACAGCCACAAAATAATGTTATGATGTTTAAATACATAATCAGCCCACTTTTAACATTTGAGATGAAATGTACTGGATTAAAAGGCATTGGAAAACAATAAACAAACACGTAACAAAAAATAAACCACATGAACAAAGCAGTTCCTTAACAATTCATTAAAAAATATACACAATCTTAAAACACCTAGAAGGAAAATAAAATATACCAAATTTTAAACCTAATTTGTATTTTTCCTTAACATACAAACCACACTTTTACAAAGAAGTATTCCTGGAACCAGCTGGAAACAGTTGGAAGACTGATAACAAGATGGTTTAACTGGTGGTAGGTATATGAGTGGCAGTGTACTGCCCACTCACCTCTTGGTAACTCAGCACTTCTTTCAGCATCGGGATTATGTGATAGTGTTGTTTCACCTCCACCTGGAGACGTAATTTTTCCAGTTATAAGAAATAATCATGGAAAAATCACTCCTTTAACCTCCCATACAGCCTTGCATAGTGATGCAGAAGCTCGTAAGCTCTCGAACCAGAGAAAATTTTTGTCATTCTACAAAATGGTTAGAAGGTTCCTGTTTTTCCCAAACAGAAAAGGAAGCAGAAGCTGTAAAGTAATGATAGCCTCATACCTGTCCAAATATAATGTTATGAGCCCAGATAAAGCTCTATTTCGGGAGCTGAGAGTGTCGCAACTTTTGAGCTGAAGCTTTACAGTAGGGAGCTCTTTTGTGTAACTCATTTATCAAGGACCATTCCAGCTCATACTTGAAGGACGAAGGGAGAAAATTGTACGTCATTCGCTCTTTCTATACAGCCTTATGTTAACCTCTGTCTTTAACGCAAGATGCTTTTCTGTCCATATGAAGCAGGGGTTGCTACACAACATGTTGCCCAGCCAGAATAGTTCCTAATGAGAAGGTAACAAAGAACTTGCAGGCAATATCCCCCAGGTAGAACGAGGTGAAAGTGGTCTGTTGATGACAAACCTGCCCTCTTTACTGGAGGAACAGAGAAGCTCCTCATCAGTGTCAAAAACTGGTCAACGCCTGTGGCTTTGTGACCTCTTGCCCAGACTAGACGTAATCCCCTCACCAGATGACCTGTACACCCATTTGATCTTTTCAAGAAGCCACAAAGTATTCTTGGACATCTTCTGCCTTCTATTATTAATGAATGTGTAATGACCAATGGCACTAAGTTACTATGTTTTTATCAGATAATAATGCAAAGCTCACACTGGGTACAAAAGCATCTCATTTGGATCACGACCATCAAAGTCAGAGGGAGTGCATAGAGATGGTACCTTGTAAAGAACTGACAGGTTTTGAGTCTTCATCAAAAAGTCAGTAACAAATGAGAAAGACAGTGAACCCCAACCTTTCAAATACCAGACTTGAAAAGAGAGACTATGCAACTCTCCAACAGGCTCTGCTGAAGCTAAGACAGAAAAAATCTTATAGCATGAGGTCTCTATCCAGACTCCCCTGCAGTGCCTGAGTAACACTTCAATGGAGGAGAGTTGCATTCCATTCCAGAAGGCTCAAAGTGGGCAAGACTACACAGGGTTGCAGCCAAAGATAAAGTGCTGGGTTACCATTATATGAGTTGGCGATACGAATACACTCAATCACCTACCAGCCATTCACCAACCTGGTAACCAAGCATCAAAGACCTCTTTCAGCAGGGATCAAGAATACTCCTATATAAAAGATAATGGTTGTGATTTTGTAAGAATGAAGTTTCCATAACATGAAACTAACTTTTCATACAAAGCCATTTATGTGAATGCCTAAATTGTGTTGCGAGATGATCCCCAGACTCTCCTGATCACAAATAAGAAGAGTACTCTTGTACCACCAGTGTTTCCTGGACTGTCAGGTGTGAATCCAATATTTGGTGTGTCAAGATTATTGATTTCAGTATATCCAATCATTTACAGTATGTTTTAGACCAATGCCATGAGTGTTGGTATTCATACTGAGTAAATAAATACTCAGCAAGTGATAAGTAGTGACTAAAGTAAGAAAGATTCTAAACAATGGCTCTCTCACTCACCTTTTCTTATAAACCTGTCAAAAGTTCCTCAGAATGACCTATCTGGTTATCATAAGACTATCCTCAAGGTCCATTTCCTCCAATGCTCCATCAAGAGATAAGTCTGGAGATCTGATTTTACCTAGGTAGCGCCAAAAAACCAGCAAAAGCTAAGGCATAAAGTCTCCGCATCACTGTAGTCAAGATTGAGAGGGAGATGGCGAAGGGTACTGTGATAACATCTTAGCTGCTAGATTCAGTCTTTACTACAAAATCAGGTATGGTACATCTGATAATCCTACTGAAGACCAACGAGGTGTGAACTGTTCAATCACACAGCACAAGAAAATGCTTGTTTTGTCAGGGATGCCATGAACCAGCATGAAAACCGCCACCAATGTGAAAGCCGTAAGGTCTAAAATTTGTATATTCTATAATCTTATACTAAACTGAGACATAAGAGGTTGCCAACCATCATGGAGAACGATAAACTACTCTGGAACAGTCAAAACCATCCTTGTATTCACAGAATGCTGAAAAATGACTTGGTTGTAATAGGCAAAAGATGGGAAAACATCCAAGTCTAGGTATACTTAGAATGAACCATCTATCCCTTGCCACTGAATGGTCTAATGGAGGAGACTCACAATCAAGATTAGTGCATTCTTGACTTCAAGCACTCAGTAGCACCCTATTTGAGACAGACAAGAGTTCACCAGTCTATCAAATGGCACAAAAAAATAATGGACCATAAGGATGACTGCCTTCATATCAAAAAGCAAAAGCACAAAAGTACAAAATATTTTCATTTTGCCAGACTTGGACACATCTGATAGGTAACAAAATCTTATAAGCTATGGTCCGATAAGTTAAGATACTATAGGCTTCATAGCAAAATATACAGGAAACAGTTAAAGTGTTCAACTATGTACACTCGGCAAGAAAAGTGAAGATACAGTTTTCTTTTAGATTTCGTTCATCGAATTTTTATTTTTTTCTTACAGAAAACACATAATCTTGGTAAATTTACTCTAGAATATGAAAATACAATGCAAATTATATCATATATGTTAAATCTGCAAAACAAAAACGTTCAGATACTTAAAAACACCAAGCATGTCTGAAGTAATCAGAATTTCTCAGATGACCCGTGCTCATAGAGATCTAAAAGATAGTGTGTGAATATCTCGGGTGTAGTACTCTTTATCAGAACGCAATATTTACTCGTTTTCCGTTATGGACAGGCTTATTATTGCATCATCATACGAGGTAGTGATAATTTCTTTAATTTTCACACATTCATATTTGTATTTCACGGTGTTAAAAGTCAGCTGGAATTAATGGCAGTAAATGTTGCGAACAGCTACGGTAAGTTGACCAAATCTATTTAAATCTGCAAGAGCGTTTCTATGATGTGAGCACTTCAGCGGAAACACAAGTAACTGATGTTTCTTGACGTTGCCCGCGTTCCTCTGCGTTGCCATAGTTTCTCTCTCTCTCTCTCTCTCTCTCTCTTCTCTTTCTCTCTCTCTCTCTCCATCGCTAAAACATACTATACAAATATAGTATCGCTCAATCTCTAAAAAAAAAAAAATAATGAAATGAGTAACATATAGGCCTAGGCTTACACAACAGCAACTCTCTCTCTCTCTCTCTCTCTCTCTCTCTCTCTCTCTCTCTCTCTCTCTCTCTCTCTCCATCGCATTAAAACATACTATACAAATATAGTATCGCTCAATCTCTAAAAAAAAAATAATGAAATGAGTAGCTCTACATATAGGCCTCAGGCTTACACAACAGCAACTCTCTCTCTCTCTCTCTCTCTCTCTCTCCATCGCTAAAACATACTATACAAATATAGTATCGCTCAATCTCTAAAAAAAATAATGAAATGAGTAGCTCTACATATAGGCCTAGCTTACAACAACAACAGCAACTCTCTCTCTCTCTCTCTCTCTCTCATCGTAACATTGCATTGTTCCTTTTATTGTTCCCACGGTGCTCAAATTTAACTCTTGATTTCACTATGGAAGATCAATTTCCGATTATGCAAGCATTCCGTTCATTGTGGTGTCATAAATTCATTTGTATAAGGTTAATTGGTAGGTTACGTCGAAAATGTTTATTTTGCTCAGAACTGTCGCTGCAAATTACAACTTGAACGAATACTGTAAAGCTTACTACTGCATTTAAGTATCAATGATGTCAGAATCGTAGAATATGATTGAAAGTTATAGGAGGTCAAGCAAAAACCAACACACTAAGACAGAAGCTCCTCCCCTTTCTAAAGTTGCCAGATGTCGCATTATTGAGCAATATACTGTATGTCCGAAGATTTAAAAACTGTATCTTCACTTTCCTTGCCGAGTGTACATGGCATTACCAGTAAACTGGTCGGGGAACCCGATAAGATATGAAGTACAGTAGAGTAGTCATATTCTGGCGCTTTCTTCTATGCTACTTATCCCTAGGTAATAAAAAAGTGTAATGATAAAACCTGGAACAGATTTGCATTACAATAAAATAAGACTAACAAAGGATAACTGATGAATCTTACTGAAGAACACTAACTAGCTTCCACTCTACAGAGTTTCTACTAGTTCAACTCTCACAAAATGTCTGAAGATGCTTGCACTGCAAGAGTACACTTCTGAAAAAAAATCTATGATTCTGGGAATCACCACAGACCAAAATTTAGGCATTTGCATGACTGATGGGGTTGTTATGAACAACTACTAAGTCAAGTTAAAATTAATCAGATACAGAACAAAAAATAATGATTACGATAGATTCTATATCTGAGTATTACAAAATACTGCACTATACTGTACACAGTACAGTATTTTGACATTGAACATTATAATACTCAGGAAGACTGAAGTTTACTATGTCACTTCTTTCCAAGAACAAAATCATTTTAAAAATTTCTGAAACTTCCTGATACAGGATACTGAATATTGTAAAAATACTAGTACAGTCCTGTGCTATAACTATCTACTACTAAGGCTGCAGCCAATGATGGCAAGTTATGAATTACAAGTTCCTCATAGTATAGAATTAAAATATATGACAGAATTGAGACACAGTAGTTTGTTAACAAATCATGATCCTTTCAGTCTAGTAAGAATCTCTTCAATGCTGATACTCTTTAGCAAAAAACTCTACAAAACCTTCAGACAATTAAAGACAATTTTTTTTTCCATAAATTCATGGTATGGTAATTATTTTCACATGGAAAAAAATTAAAAATTTCATATGGAAGATTATAAATTACAGGATAGTAGTTATGTGCCCTCCTTTACCTAAAATATCTATAAGCAAAGTTTTGCACAGGCTTAAAATGTCTAGCCGGTGTGAAAACTAAAAATGATTTAGAGAATCTAAAGTATTCCTGCTGTAACTTCTATATGCATGTCCCTAAAACTTACAGGAAGAGGAATTATCTAGGTAGCAGTGCTACCTTTCTTATGTACAGAACACGGTCAAATTAATTATTATTAAAAATGTGGGTTTGCTAACCAAATTCCTGCAGTGATCATTTGCATATAAGACACCTCTACAAGTTTGAATTCAATAGTATCATTTAAAAATTAGCATTTCCTGATCTGAGAACCTTATTACTATCTATCTATCTAGATTAAGCCAGCCATGTGCTAGCACTAGCTCTTTCTCTTCAGCACCCTGTGAACTTTTCACTGAAAAACCATTTTATCTGGCCATATGCTTTCACACTTTGTTGAAATGAGGGTGTTGTTCTTCTGGTACAAGAGGTAATGGTCATCAACTACAAAAAGATATCATTAAAAATTTGTAAAAGCATGAAAACCACATGGAAAACAAACTAAGTAATTCATAAAAACTTTGAAATACATTCCACAGAAGCTCTGTTACTGGTTATATTCCTGATTCTCAACCCTATTTCGTTAAAGATGTTCTGCAGGGCCACACATCAAAAGGTTTCAAATGAAGGTAAAATGGATCCCCAAAAACATTTACAGTACTGCCTCTTGGGGTAAGAGGGCATTTTCTGTAGTACTTTAATATAAAGCTGCTAAAATTTTTACCAAGTAACCATTATTAATGGCAAAATTGTAGTTGTGAATGTTTGTTAAGGTGTTGTCTCAAGATATTAAATGTAAGCAGATTGGATTTTGCCAAAAATATTGGTTAAAATTAAATGTTTGGTGGCAAATACTAATGGATGCCAGGAAAAACCATGTTAATGTGACATCACCATAAGACATAACTACTGGGTTGTTGTGCGTTCCCTTAAAGACTTCACTAAATTGACTGAATACATGCTACAATCCAAAAGCACACTGTGCCCTTAACATTATGCATGTTTTTTATGCAAACCTGCAAAAAACCCTACTTAAACTTCATAATACTTTACCAGTATTGTATCTACATGCAATTCAGTACGCAAAACACTACTGGAATAATGTATTACTAAATCAGTTATATTTTACTATATCAAACATTCCCAAGGAAAATATTTTCAAGTATCCATGATTAACTAAAGCAAAACTCTACTGTACAGGCCTCAGCAATTTATGTACATTAGACTAGGGCAAAATACTGAAACTGCAGTTCATGATATTTAATGGTTTTGGCCATATCCCAAAAATGCTTTCTGTTCCTTCTATTTAAAGAAAAAAAAACTAACAGCAAACATTTCTGGCTGTGTTGTCTGGTTCAACTAACTATCAATCCAAAAAACAAACACAATATATCACAAGAAATCTAACATACTTAGCAGTGGTTACAGGAGGCGAAGGCTGATGATATGGTGCAGACATATGCTGCGTTTTGAGAATGCTCAAGCACTGCTCTAAACAAATAAGTGTAGCTTGGCTGGTAGCTTTCAGTAACAACAAATTTGAGTCTGTACATCTCATACCAGTACCTGAAATTAAAAACCATGAGAAGTAACATCTTTCAGAATGTAAAAAAGAATTTCGTAACATATCAATATATGAACAGGAAAACAGTTCAATCCAATCATCATTTCCATGATATTAATCTATATATATATAAATGGATGTGTGTGTGTATGTGTGTTCCACCATAACTCTGAAATGCATTGGGCAAGTTCAACCAAACTTGGTATACTGTGCATATGACTTACTATCTGGAAAAGAATACTGTGGGGGTAAGACATCACTAGCACCAAAGGGTACCAAAGAGGTAGGGGTGCGAAGGGCTGCCCTGAAATGGGGCTGGTTCTGCCCATAGACTTAGTAATTAAATAAATTCTACCAATTTATCATACCTAATTTCAGTATAAATATAACTTTCTATCTGCAAAAGAATACTGTGGGGGTAAGACATCACTGGCACCAAAGGGGGTGGGGGTAGGAAGGGGGTGACATGTAAAAATAACTGAAAACGACAGATTTTAGTGTCTAATCCATAGTTTTTGAGGTTGCTGAGATGAATGGTGACACTCCTGATGCCCTTTAAGTCCAAGTTCAGCCCCAATAGAAAGTAGGGGTGAGAAGGGGCGAACAGTAAAATGTCAAAATGACAGATATTAGCATCTAACCCATAGTTTTTAAGGTCGCTGAGATGAATAGTAACACTCCCGATGCCCTTTAAGTCCATGTTCAGCCCCGATAAGAATGGGGAGTGAGGAGTAAAATATAAAATGTCAAAAATGGTGGGCAATGTCACTGAAGCAACTATCTTAAGAGGAGATAGAGAGAGAGAGAGAGAGTGAGTTTATTGGTTGTCATTCAGAGTTTACCCAGGCAGCACCAGGTTGGTCAGGTAGTATGCTATAAAATAAAACCATTATATAAATTAAACAAATAAAATAAATGACATCAAAAAAGTTGCCACAGGGTAGCAGTGTTACAAAGGATTTCTTTAAAACAGATTCCATGTTCTGACAATAAAACTGCAACATAATTTCACAGGCATACATCAATGCTATTATGTCAAAAAGAAAGTTTCAGTACATCTTCATGGGTATAAAATGAACTGTCTGTTACAAGAATCTCTAAACATCTTCCAAGACAAAGTTAACAATACGTTACTACAAAGTCTGTATATCTTCATAGGCACAAAGTTAAGTGATAAGTGAAAAATGGAATGATCAACATTTTCCCTCCTACCAATAAAAATGAAGTAAATTCTTATATCTGAAACAATGACTAAAAGCATCCAATAGTTTCTAAAGTACAATACAATACATAAAATACAATAAAATAAAATAAAAGAAAGACTAATGAATAAGATTACAGGTTGGGTTATTATATCTAATCGGTAAGAATGGAACACCAACAGAAAACTATCAAGACTTATGCTATACCAAATGATGGCATGTCTTCAATCGCAGTGGCTAGGACTGAATGCTGCCTACGAGACTCCTCTAATACTTCTGCAACCTGCGTAAAGGCATCAAGCACAGCCAGTCCCATAGGAGGGGCTGAGCTTATCTGTTGTGAACTTCCACCAGGCCCTCCTTGAGTGCGATGCTCTCTTGGGGCGAGTGGTGGGTGGTTCTGGGGACAAAGTAACAAAAAACGTGGTGATCAGTAGAGGACATTTCCACATTGTAAAATCAAAAGGAATACTTTATGTCATAACCTTTTTATATCACAAAACAGCTCTCTCTCTATATAAGTAGTTTAAATTACTGGTGTTTCAATTATGGCAATCAAAGTACACAAAAGTAAAAACTGAAATAAGAACAAGCAACTTACATGAGCAATCGCTCTTGTGTGCATTTCTGCCACAACTCGTAACCGGTTAAGCCACATCTGTCTATCCCGTGTATCAGTTGCCCGTAATTTATAAGATTCACCCGCTGCAGGTGAGACAGTGAATGTGTAGGAATCTTCATCACTTGGGGATATGACAGCCCCAGCTAACTGAATGCTTCCTCGAGCTCTTTCATGTTTGTCACTCTCACTCTGAAGATAAACAATCAACAAGTTACTGCTACTGAAATTTTTAAAAAATGGATTTCCATTTAAATTATTACAGTAGAGTATATCTAAAGTACAGTACATTATGTAAAATTATCATGTAAATATGTTAACCTTTCTTACTCAAATTACAAAACTCTGCCTGAATAGATGCTCTCTCATTAAAGAATGAGGCTTTGACTCCACATAATTTATAGTGTACAGGCAGTCCCCTGTTTACGATGGGGGTTCCGTTTTTAAGCCGCGTCGTAAACCGAAAATTGTCATAAACCGAAAAATCGTCGAAAATCATAAAAAATATTAAGAAAACCTTACTTTTAATGCTTAGGGTGTATTGAAAACGATGTAAACTGCATTTTTATTGAGTTTTTCATATAAAAAGCCTCCAAATTTTTATTATTCTGCCGTTTTGTAGCCATATTTCTTCCGGCGGATCGGGCGATCGCCATAACCCCGAACATGCATTTGTAAACCGGGAAATAATTTCTGATGAATATATTTGAAAAGCGTCGTAACCTCAGAACGTCGTAAGTCGGACCCGTCATAAACCGGGGACTGCCTATACTGTATTTTATATTTACCAAAACATCAGGGATGTGTTTCTGGAGCTTGAAGTTTACAGAAATAGTACAACTACTCAGAGAAATAATTACTGCTCACCAGTGCACAGATACACAATAATGTGCGTATATGTATAAGGGGTATACACCTTGGCCCTCTGATAAGCAGAATTATGTCAGTCTTAAACACATATAAAGTAAAAATGGATTATGGAAAAAAATATAAAGAAACTGCACAAAAATCATTACTTACAAGATAATACTCTAAGGTGCCAGTTTCTGGGTTGAGGATGAACCAACGGGATTGCCATCCCTTTACGACGTTAGTAAACTTGATCAGCTGGCCCTCATACGGTTGCCGAAGATTTTCATCCATGTCTCCGTCCTAAAGGAAAATAAACTTAACAAAATATCTTTCTTTCTAGTGACTGTAAAAACAAACTATTTGAGACACACTAAATGTAATAATCTTTAATAACATAGTCTAATGCTGGCAAATATCTTCCAGTACTGTACAACCTACTGCTTACTGTATGCATGACTAACCTCCTCGACTATATCAGGAAAAAAGATAAATTTCTTTGCAATAAAAACTTTCATATGCATGACTTCTAAAGCTTCATATTGACAAAATACAATGTTCCTAACTACATGATAAGACAATTCTTAACAATGATAAATAATGATACCAATTTCTTACTTTAAGCAAGTAAAGATGTGAATATGGAAGAGGAGACCAAATACCATTAAGGATTCCTCCATCTCACCAGCCAAGTAATCTCAGCTGGCTTGAACTATTGTAAATGTGTGTATGTTAACTAACGTAATTAAGAAAGGAGAACTAAAAAAATTTATTCAAAAATTTTCCTTACCAAAATAAAATTACAATTTCATTACTGACTATGCAATATTTAGAAACGACTAGCAATCCTGGGCACATGGAGGTGCTAAAAACATCATGGTTTATAAAATACTGGGATAAACTGAAAGTAGGATATTGGTGTGCAAGAACCCTGAATCAAATTCAAAAGATGCAAAAGCAAAAAATGAATTAATAAACATGTATATGGATTTGGCATCTTAGCTGTTTGTGAATTAGTGGAACTTCACAGAGGCTGTTTGCATTTGAAGGCACTGCAGGCTATGATGACGATAAGAGGAAAGGGGAAGAATAGAAGGTGGAGCACCATATTATGAAGTGCAGGTCTTGGACGAGACAGGATATCTCTGCCGCCTTGGCAATAAACCAGAAATGAAGTGGTGGAAGTATTTCTACAAAATAATTATAAAAACAACAAAAGAACAAGGATGAAAAATTTCATTTTTCTAAAATACAAAATAAATGCAGTTGTAAAAATTTGGATATTCAGGGTCACTCATACTTATAGCTTTAAAAGAAATGAAATTCTTTTAAAGCTACAAGAATGAGTGATCCTGGATATCTAAATTTTTACAACTGTATTTATTTTGTATTTTAGAAAACTTTTCCCCAAAACCATCAAATACTGTGCAATTAAACCCATTTCTTTTTAGACATTTGTTCTTCACATCTCACTGTTATTTCTTCTATCTTACATTCATTTGTCCACAATTTTTTTTTGCTCTGCCCTACCTTTTTACTCTCATCTTGCTCCCAGTCTTTCTTATACTTGCTTCCTTGAACTAGTGAAAGGTGTTAATACTGTCACCAGGTATTCTTTCCTTCGTTATTAAAAATCAATAGAATAGCATATGCATGTTTACTTGTAGGTCCCGTTGCTAAGTAACCAATCGGTTCTCCAGCCATGTAAAATAAGTCTAATCCTTCAGGCCAGCCCTAGGAGAGCTGTTAATCAGCTCAGTGGTCTGGTAAAACTAAGGTATACTTAAACTTTTTCTCTTGTTCATTAAAAAAAAGTGTACATTAATGAAGGGGGACACAGGACAAAAGAAATCCTTTTATGGGCAATAAGAGAGACAGAATTACACTTGCTTTTGTTTCAGATTTTCATGAAAATCTCCCAAAGCACAACAAAATACGATCCACATCTTTCTCTTCATTTGCTCTTCACTATCCACTGTTATTCCTTTTCTTTTGTCCTTAATTTCAAATCTTTTACTTTAATTCTTAAAAATTTCTGATATTTTGTCCGCATTTCTAAAGGCTCTCTTGTGGGAATATTATTGCAGACTTCCCTTGCTTGGGAAAGGAAGGGAGGGCTGTCATCTAGACAACTGAAGAGGTGGTTAGAATGAAGAGGTATCAGAATCCCTTTCACCTCTGCTTCTGACATGTACTGGGTGGAAGTGCCAGAAGTTTTTTACTTCCTTCAGTTTTTTTTTTTCCAGAATTGCTTACGCTCCCTTCTTTCAATATATTTTTCTGTAGTATGTAATGAGAACATGTATTATTATTTACAGACCACCAGCACTAGGAGAGAGAGAGAGAGAGAGAGAGAGAGAGAGAGAGAGAGAGAGAGAGAGAGAGAGAGAGAGAGAGAGAGAGGTATTGTGTGAAAATTCTGATGTCTCTGTCTCTTCTCACGGCTTTAGCTACAGTTAATCAGGTTTGAGGGACTCCTTACAGTCAGTCCCTACTCATTTGACAGGCTAGGATCCAACATCCTAGTTTGGTTAGGATGCATCCCAAAATTTCATAAAATACGCGTACAGGGTTCTAAGCTAGTTATGGGTTCCAAGAAGGACAAGCTCACAGCTTAGTAAGACCCAGTGACCTGGGTTAAATTAATGTGCCTTGCAACTGACCTCGGCCACATATATTTTTTTAATTTTCTGGAACAGAAATTGCTAATGATCACAAACCTGAACTACGTGTATATTTTTCAAGATGCTTATTTTACGCACTGTGAATTTTTGACAACTCCTGTTTGTGCAATTCACTCATTTTCAGTTTTCCTCGCCTAAAAACCCAAATTTTCAGTGAGGTTGCAGGTAATTCTAAGTGTTAGCTCTGCGCCTGTTTTTGCCTTGGAAACTGGCTTTTTCTACACTTTTAGGGCTTTGATACTGGCGGTGCACTCGTTTGTTGTCGGCCAATGGAATGTCCCTTCGCCATGTTTAGTACTGGCCCGGGGGCAGTACCCACACGTTAACAAGTTATTGCACTTGCATGCTCTGTCTTCAAACAGGCTAAGATCTGTTTGCATGGAAACCCTTGTTGATGGACTTCAGGGTTAATTACAGGTTAATTACATTTGTGTGACAAAAATTGAAGGTAAATCCATAATTAGCAACCAAAAACTGTAGAAAAGTCAAGTTAGAAGGAAATCACTGCTGTGGAGCTACTACTTAGATCTACCGAGATTGCCTAATAATTGTTAGATATCGGGGTGGAAAAAAAAAAAAAGGAGGTTGTACAAAAGCTAATGGGTAAAGGAGCAATACATGAAACTAGTTGGAGTAATATGTGGCTGTGCGATAAAAATTAATGATAATTCTGCAGAGAAGCAATGTGGACCGCTGTTATTATTATTACAACCGGAATGAACATAAAAACATACAAACGACTGTAAATTTCTCAAGTGGTCTCATCATCTATACTACATTATACACACCCTTTTCTAAATTTGTTAATCAAAATTTTTCATTAATTCATGATATCTGCAAGCAAAACTTCCGATGAATGACTAAATTCATATATGATTACTATACACGATAGCATGAACCTAAGTAACTACAGTGCGGACAATAGTAAATGATAGATATTATCAAAATTTATGCATTCTGAATGCCAAAGCTGTTCAAAGCATGATCTAGTCTAGTCCAGACTGAAATGTATAAATGAAAACAGACCATATGCAACAAGTAAAGGTACAACTTATGGAAGAACTTAGACCTGAATGCATCTGTAATTATGCACCGTAAGCGACAAAGATAGGTTAACCTCAGCCAAAAGGTTGAAAGCCCTTCGCTTGCAATTACAGGCATCGTGATCGTCCCTACTGGGGCAGCCAGAGAAAGCACCTTTAACCTTCAAACGACGAGAGGGTAATATGAAATTAAATTAGCTAAAAACCGACAGGCATTAAAAATGAACAGGGCAAGATATACCTGAGCTTTGGCTCTGAAACATGACTGGGTAAATTTGACCCGGGCACAGACCAGGCCCGCCGTAAACACCAAAACACAACGTTACCCTATACAAGGTTACGGACGGCGTCGCAATCACTTTACCTTTAGTCTCATAGCTCATGGGCACATAGGAGCATTTAATCCAACTCGGTTAACAATGCGAAACGCGACCTGATATGCACATGGGTGTGTAGGAGGCTGACGCCCTTTTTTCCCTCATCAGACAGCAAACTTCATCCTCATCAGACCTCCAACTAGATCAGCTGTTTATGATGTAAGTGTTCGATTCCCTTGACTGAGTGGTGTTATGAACGGGAACTAACATTACATCTGAATTACATTCAGCAATTTATCATTCATTTGGACACACAAAATTAGACATTATTTGAAAAATTATATTTAAGCGTTTTTAGCCCGTATGAGCTAAGTTTCATGATAAAACACGATTTCCTTATTCGTCTAAGGCCTTCGAAGTCGACGAAGGCCCAAAAGGGATGTCGGCTCTGAGAAACCTCTATTAACGATGATATCCTCTCCCCTCTGGCCATATCATCACTTCCAAATCTATCTAACGGCTTTATAATTCGCACGGCCTATCAAAGATGAAATTTTAAATGTTGATAATTTGCAATAAACGTTTCCAAAAAGCTCACATTCATCGGCAGATAAACAAACCCTACCATCTCTTGTGACGTTTGCTTTCGGCTGCTTACTACATTATGATGCTTTCCTGGAGTAAACTTCCGAAAATCGATGCGAATGCGTTGATCCAGTCCCTAGGAGTATCCATCTTTTTGGAGATGACATCAGTAAAATTATGAGCACATTTATACGTTTCGTTCACATAGGTATTTGAATTTAATGTTGATGGGAGAAAACGACTCCTACAAAAAAATGACCACACTGTTTCCATAGCTCTATTGCTGGTGCCAAAACGGTCCTGCTTATCAAAACGGATGTGTTTTGTGTTGCCAAACTGGCTCCAAATTATCTCTGTTTAGTATTAAATACCGACAACAATGTGTTGCATGTGTGCTATACGAGAATTCACCTATTACTTCAATCATTAACATAAAAATTTCAACACAGATGATACAGCAATGTTATTAAATGATATAATGAAATAATTTGTTCGTGTTTGGAGAGACTCTGAATAATAAACTTTAAAATAAAATCAACATATATTCATTTGCATAAAATCCGAATGGAAAAAATTTCAGTAACTGTGGGTGAAGATAAAAGTGAATACGGTACTAGACACTGTACGGGGGCGTTAGAGTTTACACGGGAGTGACATTGAACACGTCCCGAACTGTTTGAAGTTGCTTGCTTGTGAACCATATCACAGGATTAGTACCAGTATGGATTTTATATTACCATCACCATTTACATTTGGGCAAAACAATCTTTTTGGTGATAAGGACTGAGACTATATTTCCCATATATCTTTATAGATTTTTGCAGGTCATTAAATGTCTTTAACGTAATATATTTCAAATTATCGTTCTTCAAGAATTTTTCATACGTCAATCGATAGTAAATATCGTTTCTAATGCTGAAGTTTAAGAGCGCCCCCACCCCTCTCCTCTGGATAACTATGGTCTTCTAAGATTTACTTGGGTAGAAACTTGAGATAAAATTCTCTAGCTACTGAAAATGGCCAGCAATAGTGAGCTGGGATGCTTATAATCATCATCATCAATACTAAGCATTTAAAAGTTGGGTCTCTCATTTAGTTGGTAAACATGTAATTCTCTGTGCTCCTTTTTGACTTGTGTACTTACAATTCGAATTCCCGTCTAGTTAAGGCTTTCATCTGCGCCACTTCTGACTTTCTCCATGTTTATCTGGGTCTCCATACTAATCCTCTGCTATTTATTTATATATATTTCTCAACACATGCTAAAAACCATCTCGTATATTTTCAAGCGCTGGACACTGCCATAACAACACGAGTTACACGATACAATTCGTCATTTGTAATATGACCTTCCGGTGCCTGCGGCCGTGGTTCTCGGCTTTTTGTGGTTATTCATCCTCAAAAATGTCCTTCATGTTCTTTGTAATCGTCTGTTTTGGGAAGCACAGCCATTTTGCACACGTCATAGATTTTTGTTATTTACCAGTGATCCAATAACATCCTTCCACTTCTTTATGCACTGCATTCACACGGAACTTTATCCTTTGCTCCCGTTCCGATCACTGTAAGTTTGATATTGCCTACTGATTGGCAGTTTCTTCATTTCCAGTATACCGTGTAGTACATAATTTGATGACACTTTTTTATTGGCTACCCTCTGGCATTATAATGTCTATTTGTTGTAAGCTTTGGAATTCTGTTAAGTGCCTTCCTTACGTCTAGAAATAAACAGTACACAACTCAAGCCTTCACATGGTATTTCCAGTGACTTATCATCAACATTAACGCATGATACAATCCGGTATTTACATTTACTAAAGATGTTTTAAAAAATCAGATTTCAGCAATGTTTTTTTTTCTTTTTACACAGAGCAATCAGTATATTACATGGTAGTACTGTTTTCTGAAAGAGTGCTGTTCACAAGGTCACTACAGTGGGCCTGCCAACCACTAGTATGGGGGCATCTTTAAAAT
Source organism: Macrobrachium rosenbergii (assembly GCF_040412425.1). Classification (NCBI taxonomy): domain Eukaryota; kingdom Metazoa; phylum Arthropoda; class Malacostraca; order Decapoda; family Palaemonidae; genus Macrobrachium; species Macrobrachium rosenbergii. Next base: position 15,000,269 of record NC_089749.1, on the reverse strand, counting down.
TATTTTTTACTCAGTCCGTTGCCATAAAATTCGCCATTGTATTTTGCTGCCTTAGTCTATAATATATATATATATATATATATATATATATATATATATATATATATATATATATATATATATATATATATATATATATATATATATATATATAATAAAAAATACTTGCTTCCAATGTCTTCTTACTCATCCTGATGACTAGGAACTGAAGCTATATCATATCACTCACTTCTTGCTTTGAGCAAGTATTTTACCAAGTACAAATGAATAGCAGTTACCTGTGCTTTTTATATCTTATCCTCTATGGAACACTCCTATTGTTGTTACCTAAATTTCTAATATCTGACAGGTTCCAGCACAAAAGTTTGTCAATCAAATTTGTTTTCACCTTTCCATCAAAAAAGAAGCGAACTACTATTTGAGAACTGTTTTAACGTTACTTACGCCTGATTGTTCACTCAAGGTTCAGCACCTCCCTCGACCACCTCTTTCATACAAGAATATTTTCCTGTTGAACTTTGTTTGATCTCAGTGTTTTTTAAAAGAATTACAACGTTAGACATCTGATTTTTGCATTACCAGAACCAGTGGCTATTGAGTGATATCCTACCAACTGTGCTGGCTCACCATAGACCTTAGCCCAACCCTGCAAATTTGCTTAGCCTACCATATGCTCACACATAAAGAAACATTTAAATAGCAAAAGCACTAATGGTTCACAGGATAGGCTTAGATTGTGATAAGAGGTTTCATACCTAAAGCTAAATAGATATCACTGCGAACATTTTTATGCCAGTTTCCCTTCCAGGGTTTAAACAAGAAATAAATCCTCTCTATTCTCCTGTGCTTAAAATCTCAAGATTTCCTTGGCTTGTTTTTCTGGCCCTCATCCTGATACCTCCATGCCATTTACTTTTCTGACCAGTTGTTCCTCATTCCTTTTTTCACATGTCCAACCCATCTTAGTTTTGGGATCTAGGGGATTCTGTTTTCCAGCTACTAAACATCACCTCGGTAATATTTTTTCTAAAACCTCCCCATTTTTCTTTGTCAGTGTCTGTGTTTCCAGTGCATTAGTTGAAATGGTTTCATGCACACATTGTAAGTCTTTACTCTTTCTACCAACAGGATACCTATATTCACCAGTAATCTAGCAACTATGCATTTTATCCAGATTGTGGCTGGTGTTTTTATTCTTCCCTCTCATTCTTTGTTTCACATTTCAGCATGTCCCTAACATAACGACATGGTTCTCCACATTCCTCTTTTCCCCATTTTCTCTTCTTATGGCATTGAAAATCTCTTGGTTTATACATGTTCTGCAACTCTCGGCTTTCCCTGTGACACCATCCATTAAATTTGCAACACAGTACCAAATTACCACACCCCTACAAATTTTCCTGACTGTACCATTTTCTTTGCTTCTTTTCCCATCACCATAAGCCTTCTTTCTTACAAACCCATCATTCACAAATAATATATGACTATATTTGCTTCCCTGGTTCACTAATCTGTGTGGTAGGCAGAAGGCAGGCTCACTAGGAATGTATACTCTGGACCCTCAATTTTTTTTCATGCCCTGCGGTGGTGTAAAACATCCCTCTTTACTTTCTAGTGTTTACTTCAACAGAGATTGCTACTGTATTCCAGTATTTGTGAGTAATCTATTTACATTTTTTTATATTAGTGATCATTCCTATCAGTTCTTAATTTTGATATCATCAGTGATGAAAGCACAAATTCTGCTATTGGTAAATATTGGCTTCATCATTTCTTGGCAGAACTGCGTACTTATTTGTATTTTCTGTGCTCTATAGGGCATCAATTACATTTAACATTGCCCACAATTGCACATAATTTATAATTCCTTTGTTTTTTAACATAGTGAGCCTAATTTTGTATGGGCTATGTACTAGTAGCCTTTCCATAATTTGACCATAGTGCTTTTCTAATGTTGTGCATTTTGTGTTTAATTTGTGCTTTTGCTGTCTTCAAAGGTACCATAGCAAATTTGCCAAGACCTATCATCCTTTCACGTCCTCCCTTGACATGGACCATCGTTTCCTCTGTAGTAGTTGCCAAGAATGAGTTGTAGGTCATAGAACCGGGTCGCATTCTCTATAGATTTGGTAACAAAAGCAGATGAAGGTTCTATTGCTTATATTGCTACTAGAAAACGATCATTAAGTTTTTTGGCGTTTTGGAGGAGGCTCAAAATCTTGTTCATCTGGGTAGTGAAGGAGTAAATCTTTGTAGAACAGCTTATTATCCACCTGATGTGGAAGAATGCCCAGAGGAGTCATGGCACCTGTAAAGAATGAACAGCATTCGATAAGTAAAAACAGAAATAAAAAAAAAAAAAACACAAAAATAACCCATTGCAAAAAATTAATGCATTTAAAAATTACTATATAAGCAACCAAGTTATATGGCTCTTGCAGTTTGTGGCAAAAGGTGCATTTTACCTAATGAATTCTCGACATGTACTGCCTAAACTGAGGTGGAAGCTGTGTATAAGTATGCATTGTAACTGACAGGGCATTCCAAGAAAAATACCAGGTTAATGCTTGTAAAACATTAGGATCATAAAAAATTTTGTTTGTGTCCAAACGGTAAACAAACTTTGATTTCATCTGAACTTAATTGCAGCTTCAATCCCTCTTCTAACTAGTTCTGAAATTTTTTTCTGGCTATATTCTCCCTCTCTTCAACTTTTATCTCTCAAGGTATGAGTCTATTGCTTTTAAGCTCCATTCTTTTTCTTTCCCTTTTCCTCAGAAACTGATAAGACACCAGATTTCTGTACCACTTGCCAATGAATTAAAAAGTAACAGGGGAACCAATTCATAAAGATGATTAGACACTGCAGAGGAGTCTTAACACCAATAAATCTGAAGGCTACTGATTTAATACATAATTCCAGAAACATTAGAACATCTAGCTCTAGTAAACAGCACCAACTGTGAGGATGGCTTCCAAAACTCAGACTTCATCATATATATGTTAGAAACCATGCTGCAAGATAAGAATCTCATAGCTGCTTTAAATGTCAGAGGAAATTTCCACCTGTTGCTGCACTTTTTCTACTTACAATTCTCACATCAAATCAGATTGCAGTTAATGCTTTGAAAAAAACCACAGTGCTCTGCATGTGTATGAACATCTTGAAAGTTTCAGTGAATGAGGTAAACTTACCTGTTTCATGTAAGAGAGAAGCTACTTGCACTTTTCCATATTCATCACATGTCTCGGGGTTGTTCTCATGGACATTCTCTAACACTGATTCTACATCAAAAAGTTCATCATCAGACATCTCACTGGATATATCATCTATTCTATCACTCTTCCTATCTTGCTCCTTGCGTGCAGAAATATCCAATAAACTCATTATTTTCTTCACTTGTACTTCAGATATGTTGCTCTCAGAAGAATTCATAATTCTGAAAAGAATGGTAACACTCGTAAACAAGCAATACAAACGAATTTTGTCTAGCCACATTATTTAACACTGTATGGAATATCAAGAAACCCATTTGAAACAATACTATTTGTTTGTCAAGAAGGCAAAAGCCTCTCAATATAAAAGATCCAAAGTCAACACAAACAGCTTAAGTTACAATAAATTTGACCATAATGTAGCACAGAACTGACTTTTGCAGTCTAAGAGTCTAAGTCATGTTCTCTCCAATAACAAAAGCTATGTACAGACTATCTACCTGTAACAAACCCAGAACTAATGGCAAGTACTTTTATAGTGTGACTGAAATATCCAAACTGTTCATCGGAAGAGGAGGAATGAGTGTATGGGTGAAGCCCTTGATTGTTTTAAAAAGACCTTGGAGGTCTGGTGGCAGCAATGGATCACAATACAGACTGAAAGCCACCAAAATATCCAAGCAAGCATCCACAACAACACACACACATGATAAATGTATCCAGAAATACTTACTTGGTTGCTAAATCCACTGACCATTCTTCTTCTACTGTCAGTAACTTACATGCTATTCTCTTCCAATTTACACCATTCTTCTGCAAGCTAAGGAAGTGTTTTTGGCAAATTCCATTCTTTCCTTTTTTCCCTTTCAGAACTGGGCCTTTTAGTATGGAAGCAACAATTAAAATGATCCATGCTGAAGCAACCTCCTTGTTTTCTGAAAGAGGCAATGCATTTTAGACATGTAAATGCAAGATAAATTCCTGAGTAAACACTGACTTCTGAGTCTGCTGAATGACTTCTACGCACCTACTAATGAAAATTCTTTCAAAAAGGGAAGATACAAGTGAAACCAAGTTTGAGAGCACTGTATACTCTCTGACTTATTGATGCTTAAAGGTACACCTGAGGATCTTGACCCAATCAAATATAGGGTTACATCTGGCAAAGACACCTTTATATTCTAACAGAAAGGATAACAGGTGAATACTTGATTTTTTATAATGCTGTACCAGGGCAATAAAGAACAACCCCATCCTAATGCATACCAACAGAAATTAAAAACTTACCTTGCAATTTTCTTAGAAGTGAATTAAGCATTAACTGCGTTGATCCATTATTTATAAGAACAGCTTTCAAAAAGGTATTTATACCTTTGATAGCATGAAAGTTAAAGATGCATCCACATTTATCCATTTTTCCATTTCCTGCAGATAAAAAAATTATATGAAAGTACCTTTCACAAAATCTGTAACATTTAATATACCCAATTCTCACAATAAATGGTGTAATTATCCAACAAAATTACTAAATTAACCTAAACCGACTGTAAATGAAAGATGGCCATCATTGTTAAACACAAGTTTTTAATCACTCCATCAAAATCATGTCATTAGAATTTCTATACGTACCTATAAACATGAAAAAACTTTTGCATAACATTGGTGACTGAAAATGAACCCAGAGTGGGCTTCGAAAGCCTTAAACAGTTATATTATTGTGGACCCTTTAGAACATTGGTTCTGTCCTGTACGATACTTACCAGATGACTGTAATTTACATTGCTGGCCAAGTGGCACTAACAAGATTTCAACGACTGCATCAATGCAACCCTGAGGGTCGACGGAGTAACAGTGATGAAACATTTCAACGAAAAGTGTCAACTGTAAAAAAAAAAAAAAAATTAATAAAAACAATGAATTCATGTAGATTCAACATGAATTATGTGAACTAGAACAAAACATATGCCGAATATGTTCAAGCTTAAAAGTTTTAAATTCTGTTAAAACATTACTACAACCACATTGAATTCTTTCTGTACACTGAATTACCTTATAAGACTTCCTGGTATTACAGTCGTTATACTCGTCACTCAGTAGACTACGGGCATACCTTTTCAGACTTTTCATGAAGCATTTCCAGTCGCTAGAGGGCTTCTGGTGCTTCTTCTCAGTCTCGTCATTCATCTGAGTCCATTCTGGGTACCAGTAGTAATTCTGCAATGTCAAAACTGATTAGTATTAACATACAGTATTCCATTGTTTTAAATTATGAAATAATCAATGACATCACTATTCTTTCCATATGTTGCACCCTTTATAATAATCATATCAAAGCGAGCGTCACTTAACAAATGAGAGCCTGCCTAAAACTATTTCTAGATTAAATATCGATATCTTAGCCTATCTTCTGTGTTTTTTATTGTTTCATTCTCCTAGCAAGAGTGGATTCACCACAATGTGACTCTGGTTATTATGGCTCAGTATAATCAAGGCTAGTAGTTGGATGTGAATAACACTTGTAAACTTGGCATTCAACTTTTTGCCATTACTGTCTAAGGGTATGAAGACAGTACTTCACAACTCTATTAAGATATTATGAAATTCTGAAAAATGAAACTTACCTTAATCCACTCAAAGGCAGTTTCAAGAGCTGTTTCTACAGTACATCCACCAGCATAACCTGAATCACCATGGATGACCTCATTTCGAAGGTCAACAAGATGTCCTGGTAATCCTATTTCAGCGGCCAATTTATGAAGGGTCTGATGATTATAATACTTTGTTTGTGGCAGTTTTACAACATTACTTACAAATCTGGAACATGGAATTTTACAGAATTACTTGCAAATCTAAAACAAATCATTATCATAAATAGTCTCCCTACCACTCCTCTTTTTAGTCTCAAAAATTCAACAATAGTGTCCTCACATTAATGGCAAATAAAATATAATGGGCAGGTTCCCTATTCCTCCAGAAGGTATATCTGATAGTAAAATGAATCCTTTTTTCTCCATCTTAAGAAAAACAATCAACATCTAGTTACAAGGAAAATAACCAACAAGCCTTGGAACTTTGTAGTCTCACCCACAGGTGTTACCACTTATAACAAGCCTTCGGCAGCACATTGTGCATGGTGCTAATAATTCTTAGCAGATTCTCTTTAGCTCCAAATACTGTTTTTTTCCTACCTAGATGTTCATTTTCTTCACTTCTTGCACCAACTTTTATATCAACGTAAATAAACCTTTTGAGAAAGCCCTAAAAGAGCCTAAAATGCGACTTGGTGGTTTTGAGATTTATTATAATAAAAATCTGTAAAATAGAAAAGGTAAGAAATTATGGAAGATTCAAAATTGGTAACTTATAATGTTGGAAAACATGAATTTCATAATAAATTTAATTATTTGGATACTTACCTACTGTTAAAGTTAGCTTGTATCTTCTTGCCTAATCAGTACAGATATATATAAGCTATCTTCAACAGTAGGCAAGATTTGTCCCTAATAAATGGGAGTAAAACGTTATGACATTCAAAGAATAAAAGGACCTTATATAAATCCTCTTAGAATTTTGTATTCCTTCCCAATGAAATGTACACATTATCAAGGTCTATATAGCTATCAGGAAAGACTATTTTAACGAAATACCATTAAGAAATATTGTATGTGCAGTAAAAAGCTACGTCTAAATCATTTAAAACATTTTCCTGAGTAATGGGACTTTTGCAACCCTAGCCATACAGTAATGGTTAAATGGTATTTGGAAGACAACCCATAACCTGAAATATAATTACCTCTGGAGAGCTGTTCCTTGCATTATAGATTTCACATCGTTGTCTGCAAAAGGGTCGGAACTAACAATTTTTGACTGAAGCAGCGGCAATGTGAGGTCAACTCCTATTGGCAATTTACTCACTCTGAAACAGAATAGGAATTTAACTACTTGACCGATCTGCAAATGAAAATGTCTATCACTCAATGAGGATTTCTAGCAAACTTTCAAGAAACTTTTCTTGACATTGATGTTAAAAACGTGACAAAAAAGTACTGTAAAGTATTTGTATACATCTAAGGCAGCACTGACCAAATACTGTATTCCACAAATTTATAAAAATTCTTAATAATCATCACCTGTAAATGTTTATAATAGACAGTTACAAATTTCTTCCAGCCAACTGCAAATAAAAATGATGCACATACTTCCAAGTATGCTCACTTGTTCAATGGCTGTTTCTCATTCCAATTAATTAGGTTAAACATTTAGAACCAGTACTAAATAATGAATGCTGCAATTAATGTTTGGCAGCCAGATTCAGTGTGAGTAAGTAGTTGGTAAACAGACAAAATCTTTCATTACTTTGTTACAGTATTATAAGGATCAATTCTGACACACAAAGTGTTTTAAATTTATTAACAGACTCAAGTACTGTCTTCATCTGTATTTAATCAATCTCAATTTGGGTTTCCTCTAAGCAACATTTGAGCAATTTACCTGCATCACATGAATGCAAACAATAAAACAACTTTCATACCTTGCTTGCCAAACCAGCATAACATCTCTTGCCTCCTTCCAGCGCTCAACATCATTACCAAGGACACCATGATAAACTTCTAGCCATTCTTGTCTGAAATTTTCAAAAAATTACATTTTTTGACTCATAATATTTCAAATACAGAACTGTTTAAAATCCAATAATGATTTTAAGTTCCAACACATAAAAACCATCCTCATTACAGATATTCTTGAATTCACTGACTGACTACAAAGAACATAAATAATTACAAATATGGGCTTGTGCTGTAACCAACAATAAATATGTGATATGCCTAAGTGATGTCGAATTTTAGATAATTAGCTACTACTAAACTGAAAAACAAAAGTAACCTTGGTTTTTAATACTGCAGAGCCATTCAAATTCTTTGCTATTCTGAAAAGCTGAAACATTTTCATTAGTTTTAATCAAATTTAGTTTACCAAATCAATTAGCTCACTACATCCAACCATCCTCATTTTACTAGACTGCAAAAATTTCTTTCAACACTTTCATGAATATAATTACTACAACTGGTCATTTGAATGCATGACTCACATCATATTCTAAATTAAATTTTTCTTAAAGTATGAAAATATTTTACAACACTGATATTGGCGATCAAAATCAAGAAAAAATGGTCCTCAATACTTACTTAAGATATTGTAATATCCTCCATTAAAATCTATTACCACAGTATTTCAACATATAATGTACTGTATATCAAATCTGATACTTTAACTAACGTAAAATGCATCAATATAAATTACATAAGTTACAGGACTTCACTTCAGGCTAGGTAGGACATAACAACCTAAGTTAGGTTAGACAAGGGAATGTTAGATTAGGATGCAATTCTATTTTTGTCAAAGTTGACAGTACCCTGTCATGCTCTTGGTCAGGTTAGGTTAGTCCATCCACACTGGGATAACTCAGAAGGTGGCCCCTTAGGTATGTGTCCTATGTAGGGGAGGGTTGACCTACCCTACCAAATGTGACATCATGCATAGCAGAATGATATGTGGACTTGTATAAAACACAAATTACTCTGTCAGGACAATACAAGATTTGAAAATGAATGGGTCAATAAACCATAAAATTTAAAGCTATAAAGTAAAGCACTGAGGACCTTTCAGCCATTCATTGCTTAAGACTGAGGTAAAATTATAGAACAGCTCTGCACAGGCTTGGAAAGTGCTTTTTCCTATACTTTTAGTGTTGATGATGAAGGGGAAATTGATTTTTCCTATACTTTTAGTGTTGATGATGAAGGAGGTGGTGCTGTTTATTGTCGGTCAATTAATATTAACCTCACCACTATCCAACATGGTTGGGGACCCTTTGGGAATGCAGGGTTTTGGGTGGGGGAAATCGCTGAGAGAAAGACCAGATTGTCATGCTGACGCTATGGAATGGCTCCGCTCATGCGCAAGTCATTAGGGAGCCATATGTTCAAGAAGGGATTGGCTAAGGAAACCTATTATAAAAGGAACTATAGTAACCTAACCTAAACTACCCTATCCTAATGGAGTAGGCTGTGTTTTTAGCTGGGGGTGTAGCCCCCAGACTGCCCCCACTGAAAGAAACTCCACTTTTTACCAAAAGTTCCCCTAAAACACAGTGCATGTGCAATAGCATTCCAGGATGGCCAGCATACAAAAACATATCAGTTCTGAAGTTAATTACAAGTTAAATACAGTCAATTGGCAAAAAATAATGGCAATTCTTGATAAACAACCAAAATACCATAGAAGTAGTCAATTTCCGAGGTAATACCCCAAGCGGAGTTGTACTATAGTCCTATCAAGACTGAAAACGGGAATGAAGAGTGTTTGGACAGCAAGATAAAAATATCATGGAAATAAATTAAATGCATAAAGTTATCTACAAATGAAAACGCAATAACTCAGGAGAGTGTAAAATGACGGGAACAGATTCTGCAAACGAAAACAAACCTAACCTTTCCTAGAATGCCATGTCGTGGCCTAACCAGACCTTACCTTCCCAACCTCAATTAGGGCGCCGTGCTCTGACCTGGCTGGGGCGGCAAACCCAAGTAACACTAAAAATCAGATAGGCCTGATTCCGTCATTCTGCAAACTAACATTAATGGCAAAATTACGAGAGTTTTGATAGCAAGATATAAAGCAGGAATGGAAGCACGGTACAAGGCTAAACAAAGGGTACAGCTTGGGGCCGAAGGGGCATGGGAAATACCCTTTACACCACATGAGGTGGACTGACAGCAATAATGCACCTCATCTTTAAGATTAATCGTTTTCGTTACTGACCCACACAAAACCTATAATAGGTTTTCACCATGACCCCAACTTGACCCGGTCCCAATTGGTTATCATTAGAATATTAGGACCTTGATTAATAATAACAATAAGGTCCCAGCCTACTTAAATCTCACCTTGAAAACCATGGTACTATGACAGTTTCTAAATTATGTACCATACTTATGTTTTGATCACCATAAACACAAAGGATAAGTAGGGAAGATAATGAACTCGAGTTCAGAACACGACGACGTAACCATTCACGTTACACGAAATAGTAGTAGTTGAGTAGGAAGCACTATGTGAAACGGCTCCCCTCTTCTTCAAGTTTTTTTTTTATTGTTTGTTTATGTTTATTTTCTCTGTGCTTTTGATAAATTTCTACCCTTTCTCTATTTCACCGCTTGACGGACCTGGAAAAACAAGTAGTTACTGACCCAGCTTCATTTTCTTGGTTGGACTGCTACATAAAAACAGATCTATTTCTAACTGGACATTAAGACGAAATCTGTTGCAATTTATTGAACTATATATATAATATATATATATATATATATATATATATATATATATATATATATATATATATATATATATATATATATATATATATATATCTTATAAAGCCACCAGTTTTGTTTTTTTTTTGCAGAGAAAACCACCTTGTTATATCAGTAAACCAAAATAAGTATCCATACAAATGTTCCGAAGTGAACAATAATATCACTGGGAAAAATCGAATTGTAATCACTCTCACATGTAGTGGCATGAATTATTTTGGTCTACTGTCCAGGAATTGTTGTTGAAGGCCCAGTGTCTACCATGACAAGTATCCTAAAGGATAGTAAGATTACCAACAGTCACCGGTGTATAATTACCACTGAGTTGACCATTAGTGGTGATTAAAAGTTAAATAAAATTAAGAAATAGAAGAGTAAAGTTTAGATAGGGCAGGGGTTACGTGATAATTATCCACGCACAGGGTACGACTACTGTTCTCGGTAAGACTATGGGATGAAAATATATTTCGACTTGATGAAGTCAAGCCTTAAGGAATGATTTACGCTCAAGGGATTTATAACTGATAAGAGCATCTACCCCTGCCAGGAATCGAAATGACCTGGTTCATTAAGGCAAATAGTAAGACAGTGTCTTAATATTTGTTAATATAAAAAGCGACGCGAGTATAAGTAACAATAATGTATAATTACCGAAGTGACACTTACTTACTAATCACCTATCATGGTTGAGATAGGTTGATATCAGTCCTAATTACAGAACATGAGTTTGACAGGCGCATTCACAGCATAGTCAGTATCAATATTCATCTCCTGATAGCCGGGTGGCCATAGCCGATTTTTATCCTTCTAAACCAGACCATGGTTTGAATCTTGGCTGGGCATTTCCCAGTTTAATAACCTTTGAGTACAAGTAACTTCAATGCCTATAGACCCACTACAAAGTATGTGTATTTCCGTTTGTTGTATATAAATTTATTGCCTTTTTTCACTTAAACTGGCTTCCGGTGCTTCTTCCAGACCCCAAAATTCTCTCTCTCTCTCTCTCTCTCTCTCTCTCTCTCTCTCTCTCTCTCTCTCTCTCTCTCTCTCTCTCTCTCTCTCGGCTAAACATAAACGTTCTTTAGCTGAATTGGTTCGATTTTGGAGCTGTTCTCAGTCAAAATTTATTACGTAGTGATTTGTTTTTCTCAATTATTTTTAGAATAGTAGATAAAATTCTGTAATAAGGTTTTTATGTAAAGATTTTAGTAAAAGACAAGTAAAATGTATTTTATCGGTGTTATAAAAATTATTTATTAGTCATTGTTTTGAAAGTAACTGTAACAAATGTTCTTGCAACGAAATGGAACTTAACAAAACGCACGTGGAATGACAATTAGCCCGTGACATTCCAATGCCGAAAACGCTAATTGGTGCTGTAACATTCCTCGGCGGACCCGGTATTGATTTATTTGTCGTTTTTAAATGTTAAAACGTACAGAGTGACTTCTGGTGAGTAGTTTTCTCCTAAATTAAGAATTCAAGCTCTGTTTTTACTGATTACTTTTTATTTGTTGTTCGTATTCTTTAACGGGAAGTAACAATAATTTAAGGTAAATAGAATTAGGCCCTGCTTGACATTTTGTATTCTATATGAAAACTCAAATATCTGTCGTTTTGCTCTGTTAATTGAGTGTTTAGAATGAATTTTCTTCCACAATGCCAGTAAATATGGAATGTAGCCAGTTACGAATAAAGCTAGGCCTACAATAACTTGTTGAACATGGTCCATTTAAAGTTAAGAAAAAGTTACGCCCTTTTTGGGGGGTGGGTAAAATTTTACTCTGATCCATTATCACGTTTTGTGCTTGAAAATATCGCATTCCCATGTTTAAATGTGTGCTTTGGTCGTTTCTAGCGTTCATTTCGTTCGCAAATGACCTAATCAACCACACAATATTTTGCACTAAGGTAAGGACTTGGTACCCTAGGGTAGGTTAGGTTAGGTGTGGTTGGTTAGGTCATTGCAAACGAAACAGGTGTCATAAATGTTTAAAGCACACTTAGAAATCGTACGAAAATAATATTCTCAAGTTCAGAATGCAATAATAGTTTTAAAGGCAAATTTTACCAAATGTTTGTCTTGTTACTGGCTATAATAATTAACTAAATTGTGTGAGAGATAGTCTAGGGATGTAAATTTTGCAGAAAAGGAACCATTCCCCCCTCTCCCAGCTTAGGAGGAGGTTAGGCCTGGGATATATCATTGTAATTACCATTGTTTAGCCTTGTTGAAAGTTTGCATCGCTGAAGGCTGCCATTTTATCATAACCTACTTTAAGGTCCTGTTATCATGGATGACAAAAAATGCATAGGCCAAAGTAGATTGTACATTGAAAGTCCATATAGTCAATTTATTTGATAGCAACGACAGCAAAAATATAACCCCAATGTAAGCTATATAGAAAGTAATCAAAGGAAAATTCCAAAGGTAACTGTAGATGTTAGCAATATTTGTCAATTTTTTATGTGATTCTAGTAAAAAATGATTTTAAAGTGAACAGTGCCATTTAGAAACGGTGAATCAAGTGCTTTAGTTAGGCCATGAACTTTAATTGATGCATTAAGGTGTTTAGGAAGAGTACCAGCATCCACTAAATTAGTGTTTGAAAATGATGACTGTATTAATAAGAGGCCAGTAACTGAAAATATTTGAAGGAGGTGCAGAGGCCTGTTTTCCCTCAAATTTAATTTTAACTATAAATTTTGTTTCACATTCACGTGCCATGTGAAATCAGAACACTGCACTGTAAATTGAATATCAAAGAGGTAATACTAATACCAAAATACAAGTACAGGCAGTCCCTGGTTATTGGCGGGGGTTCTGTTCTGACAGTGTGACGATAGGCAAAAATTGCCGATAACCAAAAATCGGTGATTTTCAGGGCTTATCAGCGTCGTTAACCGGAGGTCAGCACCTCTGTTAAGTATGGATCAGTGCCAGTACCCAATTATTGGCACTGATAAGCGAGAATCAGTGATTTTCAGCGCCAAAAATCGCTGATTTTCCTCACTAGACAGGCCCCATCAAACCGGATTGCCGATAACCGGGGACTGCCTGTACTGTAAATAAGATATAAAGTAGTTTAATGTTAAGCATTGGAAAAATACAAGAAATATATTAGATAAATGCAAAAATTTATTTGAAACAATTATATATATGACAGTAGCTGAAAAACATGGCAAATCTAGACTATTGGCATATCAATACAAGGTCTCTGGTAAACTTAGTGAGACAACAAAATTGTACTGTATGTGTACATTACCCACATCATTTTTTAAGTATGGTAAATGATTCATAACCATCTTCAATTTACATTGTTATTCAAATTACATTACATTTTTTTTAGGTTGAGGTAAGAGATGCTGGACATTCGTGGCCGCGTTGTAATTTACAGTACTGTGGGCTGCCCTCATTGCTTGGCAGCCAAGAATAGTTTAAAAGATGCTGGCATTCCTTTTATAGAGGTTTCTGTAAACCGTTTCCCAACTGTGAGGACTTGGTTGCAGGTAAGATATAAAAACTTGTCCATTTTTATGTTAAGATTTACTTTAAGGTAAATTAAAAAATCTTCAACTGTTATTTACTGTAGGTTAGTACACCAAACATGCTGATGTACTTCTCCACCTGTGATATGGTAGGTGGTTTTAAATGAAGATTAATCTAAACCAAAAAGAGAATATAGTAAAACTACTTTACTAATGCTATATGCCTGGTAGGCTTGGTTGAAGTCAAGTGTCATATACCTTTTATATCCGAGTTTCACAAGAACAACACTATATGAGCAGCCCATATAGAGGACCCTCTTGTTCTTACTTGTCCTGATGTCAATAGGTGCTGTACTTGTGGAGCAGTTGAATTTGGAGTGATTAGGTTTGCCAACTTTCCATTTATATTTTTCATTTCTCAAAATCTGCAATGCTGTTTTTTCTTGAATTTTTATTAGTTTAAGTCTACATATGTTTCAGCTCCAGTAATTTTGTAAGCTTGTGTAGTTTTGCATGAACCATGCTAAGTGATTAGGAATTAATGTTAGGCAAGTGCATTTTTTATTGCCATTTTTTGATTTTGTAACATTGCTCATCATCATCAGGAGACATTTTTTGTGGTACTAATGGCAGAGGTTTAGCATTCGAATAACACTTTCATAATCTTTAGACATACAGAATTTTAAATAATTGTCTTGGTCCAAAAATATAAACCTCTTTCACTTGGGATGTGATATTCCACCCCATCAGATTGTTATTTAGCAGCAGTCACTTCTGCTCATTGATGCATTAAACAGAGACTAGGCAAAATGAGGTACATTATGGGGCTTGCCATGATGTCTGGAGAATACTTACATGAGAGAATGACTTGAGAATTTTTATATAAGTAACTTACCGAGTAACTACACAGCTCTTAGTTTCTGATATCGCGGTAGTTTAAATTTGTAATTTGTGGTAGCGTTCTATTGTTCTGGTGTAGGTAACTGTACCCTGCCCACTTTCGGGGAAGGATAGGTACAACACAGCTGAAGAGCTCAGTTTATTTCTGCCGGTCAACGACTGATCACTGGTTGTTTGAGCAGCTTTTGTTTGGATTTTGTTGCACTGGATGGTTGCGGCATTCGCCATCTTTGGTGAAGTATTCTGTACTTTAGTAGCATTGGCGCTAATTATGTTAGCTTATTGACTTTTCCCGATTGTGACTGTTAGCGTCTGACTCTTGTTTGACTAGTATCCGGTTTTGGAGCAAAGGCTGCTATACCAGACTTACTTGAGCCTGATATAACTCTCACACTATTTGCTGTAGTTACAGAGGGCAAGTATGCTCTCTTGACCTTTCTTGTGAAGAATGTAAGGATTGGGATCAGGGGAGATGGAAGACTTTGACTTCTCATTTAGACAAGCTCGAAAGAAATAGACAGAGAAAGGCGGCTGCTAGAGCCGAAGCCAGGGTTCTCTTGATGTACCCGCTCTTTCTTCTACTGTGACTGCTTTTTCCCCTATTACCAGTCCGACTTTTCCAGCAACCACCTAGCTCCCAACCTTCTGAACCCAATGCCATTGTCAGTCTCGAAGCTAGGATAGACCATAAATTTAGTCTTTTAGTTAATACTGTGGAGGAGGTGACCACTCGTCCCATCAACGCTCCTAGATGAAGGTCCCTGTCAAACTCCCCTAAACCTGGGAGGAGGCAAACTGGAGGTCCAAGGGAGGTCAGTAATGTTTGCCCATGGGTAGTCCCCCTCCGCTGAGCCTGTTGTACGTGGATCCCAGAACTCGGTGGACAGCCACTGGAAAGGCGTCCAACTCAGAGTGCATGTGTTATCATCCAGTGATTCAGATTCCAGTTGGTGCTTTTCAAGTGCATTCAGGCCATTGAAAAGGCCCTTATCTACTGCTGAGCGTGCTTCCCTGCTCCCGTGTAAGCAGATCAGAGAACAGGAGCATAGTCCCAAACCTTTATGTAGCTTTTGGGATAACCCCAGTCGTGCGTCTCCTGGTGTTTCAGTGTCAGAGCGCCAGTGTTTGGTACTGAAATGGGCTTCCTCTTATAAGAAGCAGTCTGAGTGCCCAGCTGGAGGCCTGTCCTGGACATCAGTGCCCTGAATTTGTTCAAGCTACAAAATTCAAGATGGAAAAGATAAATTTGTGTGATATGTTGATAACAACTATTGAATACTTAATCTCAACCTGAGGCTTTGTAGTACTGAGGTCTTTAAAGATTGCCTATATAAAAATAATAAAAAGAATTCAGTTTGTAGGAAGCAAGGGATTATTGAAGATGTGGGCTTGGAAATAACCTTTTTTTATTTCATGCATGGAGATTGATCAGTTATGTTTCATTCTTTTTCATTTTCTCTTATACTTTGTATACAATATGAATTTTTATTTTTTCTGTATACATATGAATTTTTATTTTTTCTGAGCAAACCCTGCAGGGGTGTAGTGCCATCAGTGCACCTCATGCAGTGCACTGTAGGCATTACTTAAGGTTCTGTGCAGTGTGCCTTCGGCCCCTAGCTGCAACCCCTTTTGTTCCTTTTACTGTACCTCCTTTCATATTCTTTCTTCCATCTTATGTTCCACCCTCTCCTCACAATTGATTCATAGTGCAACTGCTACACTTTTCAAACCTTTTACTGTCAATTTCTGTTTCAGTGCTGAATGACCTCATAGGTCCCAGTACTGGGCCTTTAGTTAAATTCTATTTATAATTCAATTCAGTTCTTTCTGAGCAAATGTGGAGTTTACTTTAGTAATATGCTTTCATATGATGGGCAGTCTATTAGTAAATAGGATGAGTTTTAGACTAGGATTGCTAGCTGTTGCTGTAGTATGTTTAGGAAAAATACACATTGTTCTTAAAATATGAAGTATTTTAATATAATGTTAAGTACATTTGGTAAATTGTAATACGACTTATGGCAGGGGATCCATTCCAGCGCTGCGCCGTAAGTTGATTTCCGCCGTAAGTCTGCGTTTCGCTGTTATCGGCATTTTGCTGTTATTGGCGTTTCGCCATTATCGGCGCTTTAACAGCACTTACGATGCCATCACTTGATGTTTGGCACCATAACTTGATATTGCATCAAGTTACAGCACTGTAAGCTCCATTAACTTGATGCCTATTCTTGCTGTTAGCGCTATCAATGGCGCTTACGGCACCTTAACTTCATTCAGCATCACGTTATGGTGCTGAAAAGTGCTGAAGAGTGAATCTGCTGTAAGTTGGTGTCGCTGTAAGTCGGTGACGCACTTATTTGAAAATATTAGTAATTGTGATTCTAATTCTTGTATTGCAAGTCTACTTGTAATACAAGAAATTAAAATCATTATACTTTATCATTACTTATGTGATCTGCTGCACCAGTGGTAAACTGAGTATTATATACTGTACTGCGATAGAATGATTTGATCAAATTCCTGCATATAAAATCCTTATCTTAGTTTAGGTGTTTAATATTCCAGAGGCATACTCCAGAAAAAGCATGTTTGTTAGTTAGAAAGTGTTAAGGAAATTTATTGAAGGCCCAAATGTAATATGCTCTAATTTATAAACTTAGCTTACTATGTTCAGGAAATTTATATGATCAGTTAAGACTATCTTTCAATTCTTTAGATAATTTTTAGGACATAAATAGAAGAAAACATTATTTAAGATTTTTATGCTTTTATTGATAATAAGTACTGTAAAATAGCTTTAACAGACTTACTGATAATAAGTACTGTAAAATAGCTTTACCAGACCATTTAGTAAGCTTTTGTATGGTTTATTTATTTCACCAAAGGCATATATGGCTATGGCAATATAAAATGCCACAACTCATTTGCAGGGCAAAACAGGCAAGACAAGTGTTCCACAGATATTCTTCAATGAAACGTATGTTGGTGGAAATGACGACTTGCAGAAAGCCCTTCAAGATGAAGAAGCCTGGAAGAAATTGGTTGAGGACATTCAAGAAAATGAGGCCAAAGAAGATGAGTTGGTAATACCACATCCTTCTGAGGCTGTTGATGTACCTGGTAAGAAGTTATGCTGTCACCAGATTCAATATTTTCATTGTAGTACAGCCAGCAGCCATGTAGTATGTAGTGGAATCTATAGTATCTCTGTAAGTGATATAGCAGCAGAAAGCTAATCCTTTTCATTCTTAAAAGGAGCATGCAGTTAATAAGGTTTATTGGTACTGTACTGAAGCTACTCATGTGCTTTGCTCATACTTTTGTTACATTGTTCTTCACTTTTAATCAGTTGTACGGTATCATCATTAGTATACAGTGTTTATTAATCTGATTGAGCCACTTGACTGTAGATCTCAGGGATGCACACTCTGGTATAGAAGTGACTACCTGTACTGGAAACAGCCTTTCTTTACATGTAGTTCTTTACCTCTTATGGTCTGATGAAGTAACCAGCAGTATTTTTAGTGAATACTGTTGCCTGCATTGTCTCAGTTTGATTTTTGTTAATTTATTTGCAGAAAATGATCATGATTAATTTTCTTGCAGAAGATGAGACCAAATTTGTATGTGCAAGTGACCCAACTGTAGCAGTTATTGAGGAATTGAAGGAAAGTGGGATCCTTCGTAGTCAACGTTTGTCTTTATTTTCTACCGTAAAGAATGCCTTCTCTGGTCAGCAGTTTGTTCAGTGGATTATGGAAAATAAGAAGATAAGTAAGTACAGTGTTTTAAAACAAATAAACTACATATATAGTATTTTTCAAGTTAAGGGACTTTGATTGTTGAAAAATTGTTCCTGATATTTTTATTTATAAATACAGTATAGTATTTTTACATTTATTAATTCATTACATTACTCTGTGGCAAAATTGTTGCATATTGTTGGATGGCTAAATGACTAGAGGCATAGATTTTTCTTATTTATGTAAGTAATACTTGGTTTGTGGTGTAAAGGATAAAATTATAAATCCCTGTTACCTTCCTCGGTTTGACAGATAACACACAACTAAATGTTCTTATTATGTCAACATCTACCATATTTATTTGCCTCGTTTAGTAGATCCTCAAAGTAATGTGTCCATCATTCCATTACAGCATTCTTTCTCTTTCTCATTAATTTATTCATTCCAATCTGTTACAGTATATACTTTACCCTTTCATATTCTGTCTTTTCTCAGTTACTGATCTTTTCTTGATACTTCCTTTCTTTTGTGTGAAGTGTTAAGGTTTAGATTGACCTCTGCCCTTTTTAGATTTTTTATTACCTCCATTCTCTTCCTATAGACTTTTTGATTTTCCTCCCTGCCTGTCTTTGTCACAGCTTGAAGCCTATCTTCTTCAGTTGCTCTCTGTACTGTTCAGCCTGCCATAATCTCTCTCTCTCTCTCTCTCTCTCTCTCTCTCTCTCTCTCTCTCTCTCTCTCTCTCTCTCTCTCTCTCTCTCTGTTGTTTCATACACTTCTTGTGTGCTGTATTTTGCTGTAGAGTTTCCACCGTCTCTACCTTATATTCTACTTGCTGAAACTTTTTCTTACCTTTTCATGTTTTTAATATTTTTGACTGACTCACTTTTTATCATCCATTTTTTTATCTTAGGCCGTAGTACATTTTATACTTTTAAACAAGTAATATTAGAAATAATTATGTGCTGTCAGTTTAAATTTATGATTGCAGAGAAATATTTTTACATAAATTTTTCAGATGAAGAGGAAGCCTTGAAAATTGGAACCGAACTACTAACAAAAAAATTCATAAAATCAACTCAGGATGGCTCTACATTTGAAAATAGTGCTCAGTCCTATTACAGGTAATTTTTTGTCATTTTGAATGTATCACTACATTGGCAGCATTTTATCATTATGCCATTATTATTTTGGGACTTGGCTAGCTGTCGTGTGTTTAAAATAAGCATTTATTTCTAGGTATATAGGTTTGATTTAAATATATGTTTTACATTGTCAGACTCCACATCCATCTCGAAAACTGTTGAAATACAGTACATTAAAACTCTGTTAGCTAGTCAGTTGATGAATCAATATAGTCTTTGTAAACTAGTGAGGATAAACATAATGAATTTTATTTGCTTTTATAACCAAGACTTCCAGCCAGGTGGAAGAGTTATTTTAATGATCTCAAATATATCAATGGCACATTATTTTAATCAGGATTCTTATGGCAATATAGTACAGTACTGTATCTGGCCCTACTGCTTTCTGCCTTAAAATGGCTACTGACATTTGGCAGTTCTGGCATAATTCTAATGAAGATCAATTTATATTTTACTCTTGGATATACTCTTTCCTAAGTAGTCTTTGACCACTTAAATATTCTATATTCTTACCTAAAACTCCCACTCCATGATTCATTTTGTTTGAAACTCAGTATTTTTGGAAAAATCCTAAGGTGACACATTTTCTCCAGATTGTCACTTGCCCTTTGAGCTAGTGTGTGGCAATATTATTTAGGCACTGCATTTCACTTTAATTTTGTGGAGGAAGTCAAACCCAAGGTGACTTTAAAATTTAAAATAATATAGTAAAGGAATACTATATATTTCATTTTATTTGGCTGCTGTTTGCTCTGGGGATACCAGTAGAGGGATGGATCTCTAGTAGTCTTTGCCTAAGACAGGTCTTAGATAGAGCCTTGGTAGCATCTTTGCCATGAGGCTTGCAGCTTTCTTCCACGTGCAGAAGCTTCTGGTAAAAGAATTAGCGTGATTTATTAAAAATATTGGCCTGTGTGTTTCAAGGAGCCACATGGTTGAACATGCCATTTGTTATAAGACCTTCCATTTTGTTATTGGACCTTCCAGCAAAAGGAGGTAAAGAGAAAGAAACTCCTGATGCAAGGGTGACAGAAAATGCTGAAAACATAACTTCTTGATGAAATGATTCTGAATATTTGATGATGATATTACCCTTAACTCCAAAATATTTTTTGTTGCTAGAATGTTCTCACTCTTGGTAGTTTGTAGCCACCTGAGCTAGTTTTCTTTTAAAGAGATTGTTGGGAGAGGTTTTTCCATTTTTCTAACAATACTTTAATAATTGTTAATTAGGTCATTGTTTGGAGATATACATACCATTTGGCCTTCTCTCATAGCCATACCTTAGTAGAGAACTAATGTTATCACCTCTTGTGAATGTGCTTCTGGAATTGTGTTGATACACATTTAGTAGAATGTCATCTGTATTTTTTCGAGGCACTTCCCAAAACCAGAGGTATTTTGTATCATTTACTGCAAAACTGTGGAACAAATTTCCGAGTAGTGTTATAGATGTTGATGCAGAAGGGTTTGAGAGTCCTGTTAATGTTAATTTCATGTTGTGTACACCATCCCTTTAAATTGATATTACTTTTCCAAGTGCTGTTTATGTATGTATCTGTGGGGCTTTTGCAGATTTTTTATTTAATTGTCTCTATATCTGGTATAATTGACTTGTTAAGCAAGCTAATAACATTGTTGTTTTTTCAATTAGAGTGTGTGCTCAAGTATTCATTATAGATTCCTGTGACTTTGCTAAACTATTCATTCTCTGTTCACATGTAGAGGAATGTCTCTGCACTTTACTCAAGTTGCTTTATACCACATGTTACTTTGTAAGTGTCTTCTTCATTGCATAAGTTTTGTTTTCTTGCAAAAGCTGACTAGATATGTAATGAAAATGCCCTAGTATAATCCAAGCAAAAAGTAAAGAAACTTGAAGTGGACGGTGAAGAGAAGAAATGAGATCAGATTTCAAATTAGTAGTAAATCTACCTTCTAAATGGGAAAAGATTTTATGGGGATCAGTGAAATATAATCAGTAAATTAATTTCTCAGCTTGTGAATGTAACAAGAAAGAGTACTGAACCAACTAATTCAAGTTGTATAAGGGGAGGATAGACTTCCTTTTCATTTTAGTGGAGCAACACTGGAAGTATATTTAATAGGGAAACAGTAAACTTTTAAGCCATAAATACTAAAATTCAGGGCCTATCCCATTAATTCCCATTAAGAAAGGGAACAAAAGCCAAAATAAGTTGTCAGTGATCCAGACATGATTCAGTAAGGACTCTGCAAAGCCTGAAAAAACTGAAAGAAAGGAAAATGTTACAAAAATTTGACCCTCAAGCACTGTATATAAAGCATATGTAAGGGAATGATTGATATATATGAAACCATCTTGTTTTTAAATTTTTATATTCTGTTTTGAAGTATCACAAATAAATTTCCTGTTCATGGAATAGTTGACATATGTCAGTTATTTGCAAGGAAGCTTCTTGAGAAGCTGTGTGAACAATTGCGATCCACGAATAACTGGTTTGATATCCAGCTTCCATGAAACTAGTGCAGCTAGCTCATGTAATGTAAGTGGCTTCTTGAGGGTTTAAGTATGTCTTTGAGTAGAATTTAAGAATTATCTATGTAGTATTTAACTTAGTCAATCTTTTTTAAAAAGAAAAGAACTGTATTTTTAAAATTTTGGCTAACAGTTATCAGCTGTTTGGAAAAAGGCAGGCCAGCAATAGCTAAACCCTTATGATGAGAGTACAGTACTGCATTCAAGTACTGTACTGCACTTTGCCATTGCAAGTTATGTTTTAAATTTACTACCACTAAAATATTTAGCTCCTACTATTTCATTGCAGCTTAAATGATAACAGTGATTCACTGGCCTTGAACGCTGGATTAACTCAGAATTGTGTAGTTGAGAATGCCAATGAATTATCCGAATTGCTTCGCCGGCTTATAATCCGTCTCTTTGATGATCATGTTTCTTCAGATGGCAAGGTATGTGTTTGATAAGCTATAAACAGTAGTTTAATATGTTTTTACTAAGTAACACTGTTTTCATGAGAATTTAATGCATTACCACTTATAATTATATTAAAACACTTTTTATAATACAAGAAAGTGTCTTCTTACAAACCCATCAATCGCATGCAGTGTAAGCATACATTTTTTTATCTCAAAGTTCTGGGGTTTACTACTTACAGTATTTCTTGCATAACAATATACACTGTACTGTACTGTATATGGTACTAAAGGTTCTTTGCAGTATCTTCACATTCTTCCCACCTTTGGGCTCTTCCCACCTAATTGTCCAAATTCTTCAATAACTCAACTTCTCTCTAATTTTCACCTCTGATGTGAGAGCAAGTCCTTTGGGCAATCTTTGTGAGAGTTGAGAAATGTGACTCAATGGTGTCTTTAAACTAATTTTTAGTGCTGTAATAATATTCAACATCAGGTTCAGCAAACAGAGCAGGCATAAGAAGAGCAATAGGCATATCAGAAACAGCAGGCACAGCAAGTGAAGGCAAGACAAGTGACCTAGTGACATTGAAATGAATACATATACAGGCAGTCCCCGGTTTACGATGGGGGTTCCGTGTTGCAAGCCGAAAATTGTCGTAAGCTGAAAAATCATCGAAAACCGTCAAGAATCCTAAGAAAATTTCACTTTTAGTGCTTTGGGTGTATTGAAAACGACATTTCTTCCGTCGGATTGGTGTCGTAAGCATCATAACCCTGGAACATGCGTCGTAACCTTGGAACATCGTAAGCTGGACCTGTCGTAACCCGGGGACTGCCTGTACTCTTTAAACTGCAGGAAAAGTCTTTGATAATGGAACATCCACAGCAGGCAGGGCTTGGGTCAAGCAGACAAGTTGTACCATAGCCTAAGCAGGATAAGTAGATAAAGGCAGACAAGCTGGCTAGTTACTGGAAGATGCAAGTGTGGAGTGGGCCATTAGGAAAGCTACCAAGTTTGAATAAGAAGTCTGATCACCAGGCACACTAAGTGTAGCAGGAACTGCGTTTGACAGGAATCTGCAAAAGCATATCAAAGTCTGCCACACTTTACCTTTACCATGGAAGATGATCTAGAATTTGATCAGGAAACAAAAGACTAGGGAACAGAAGAATCTCCTATCTTGACTTGTACAACATCCTCTTCTCGTACCATGACCACTGGGTGGAAACATGTCTCAGTGAGTGAAACCAAACAAAATTTGCTGCAATAGGTACTACACAGCAAATAAGGATTTGTCTTGAGAGGGACATGAAGTTGGGACAGGATTTACCAAGAGTACTTTAACAAGTTCGTTTGACTTAATAAAAAATACAGGTTGAATTTAACTACGCAGAAAAAGACAGCTCTTCTATAAGAAAAATCGTAAAATAAAGCTGCAAACAACACACAATGGGGGCAACCTTCACGGTAGTTAAATGCACAGCAGTACAAAATATTGCACAATTGATGTAAAATGGAAAATCATTCACATTGCTGAAAAGCAAAAAGCATTAATGACATCAATTCAGGCAATGATAGACATTAACTAGTGTGTAAGAAAAAGTCATTATCACAAATTCTAAAAAATGTATAGACTCATCTAGAATTATCTAAACAAAAGACACTTTAATTTTAACAATTACCCAAAAATAATCTGGTACAAAAATATAGACTATGATACACAACACTAAAAGAAATATGGGTAATCAGCAAAAAACTTACTTTACATACAACAAAGAAGGGAGTTAAGATAGACCTAACCTACCTCTCTGGGGTAGCTGTATGATTTCTTAGGTAGTACTACACAAAGAAAACAATAAATTGTACCAAAAATAAATTTACCTAAAGGAAGACATGAAGTAACATTGGAAAATACAGTACAGTACCCTGTTTGTACCTGAATTACTTAAAAACAATGAGTAATGAAAGATGTTGAGATTTCCGAGCCCAAAAAAGCTGCAGAATTTCTGATTGTGTTGTACTTTACCAGATTGTTTGATCTTGAGATGGTGCATATGTGAACAATTACTCCTGTGATGGGAAACTAAAAGGCTGAGTCCTTGGACGTTGTAGACATTATGACTGATGAGGTTGTTGTAAAACAAACATTTACAGGATTAAACTTCTAAATTTGAGATTAAGATAATTTTCTCTCTCTCTCTCTCTCTCTCTCTCTCTCTCTCTCTCTCTCTCTCTCTCTCTCTCTCTCTCTCTCTCTCTCTCTCTCTCTCTCTCTCTCAGGTGAGTGTCTCTGTGTAGTCTGCTCTAATGCAAACAATAGGTACTCTAGATTGATGGGGTTGTGATGAAACAAACCTTTACATTATTAAACTTTTAAATTTGAAATTCAAATAATTCCCTCTCACTTTTTTAGGTAAGTTAGATAATAAGTATACAGTACTGTTCTTGAGAAGAAGTAGCCATTAGAATGACTATATCTGTGGCTTTGGAATACAGTACCGTTATTATGACCACATCTGCAGCAGTGGGGTACTTGAGATGTATCCATGACAACTTTAAAGCAGCATGGCTTTGATAATTAAATGCTGTGGTTCAGATAACTTGATCTGTGCACTAATGCAAGATGAGTTTCTGATTGTGGTTCTGTTAAAGATGAGACATACAAAATAGCAGTGATTGGTTTGACATTTGTTTTGGTCTAAGTGAAGTAGTGTGGTCAGGTGAGATGTGGAACTTCTTGGAAAGGGAGTTTCACCCAGCATAGTTGCTACTTTGCTTGATTGTTAGGTAGAAATTAGACTTTTTCCACTTGTATAGAGCATTATGGTATAGGTCGAAATTCAGGGATTTGTGTTTTTGAAAACGAAAATATTTAAATTTGGAAAAATATTCTTTAATTGTGCTTTTGTTAAATGAACAAATATATAAAATAATTTAGTAAAGTATGCATTCATTCTTTTCCCTAGACAGTGAATTATAAAGCCATCAAAGAAAGTGAGACTTACAAGGAGTATGTAATGCTGTCACGTGAGTTACAACATGTTTCTGTTGAAAACATGACCCAGGATGAACTGAAAGCATTTTTCATCAATATATACAATGCGCTTGTGATTCATGCTACAGTTGAAAATGGCCCACCAACAAACTGGCTGTCAAGATATAAGGTATATTATTTTTACATTCTGTACTATTTATATCTCCTTACATTTAGTGCATGTCTTTATTTTTATCAAGATATAAAGTAGATTATTTTTACATTCTGTATTTGTATTTCCTTACATTTAGTGCAGGTCTTTATTTTCCTCAAGTCTTCAATAGCTTAGCCACTTTTATAACTCTTCCTTATATACCGGTGTTGGCTGCCTTGAACCCCTAAAACATGTTTGAAGTAATTTTTTCTTTATAGGCTTATTCCTGAACTCCATTTGCAAAGGAATAAATCATGTAAAAGACTTCCAGAATCCTGGAATTTATTCTAAAGCTCTTTGGCAGGACAAGCAACATTTTTGTAGGGCATAATTGAATGAATGTAGATGTAAGCAGCAGTCAGAGATTGGCCAAATGGAGAGGGTGTGCTTGTCTCAGGTTAATTGAGCAACTTAGATAAGTTTTACATGGTATAAGGCATTCGATGACTAATGAGTTTGTATGAAGAATGCGATTTTTATAATGAGAGTATCACTTCTGTGATGAACCTGGTGGGCACAGTATGAAACTTGGTGTAATTATGTATGTTAACGCTAGGTATGAACATTTGTGTAGAATGATATGTATTTTTAAATGTATTTTCTTTCAGTTCTTCGATAAAACATCCTACCTGATTGGGGGCCATGATTTCAGTTTGAATGAAATTGAAAATGGAATTTTAAGAGCAAACAAGAAAGGTGTTATACAGCTCTTTGCTCCTTTTGGAAAATCAGACCCAAGACGCTCCTTCAGTCTTATTCAGGTAGGTTGTTTTACTCTTCAGAAGGCTTAAATTTACTTCACAACAATTGAGTCAATATAGCAAGCTTTTTTTGTGGGGACAAGTGAGACTGGGTGCTCCTGTTCACAAAGTAAGTTAACAGCAAAGTTCATTGTCACAGTAAGTGTATCCTTGAAATTTTCTTGAACATGTAGTGAGGAAACAATAATAATGATCTTTCATATCGTCATACTGCTGTGTTTGTGGAGAGCTTGGCTGTCTAAATTTTTAGCAGGTTTTATTATGGACTTTGGATGGATGTTTTCTTTAATTCAAAAAGGGATTGATATTTCAGCAGTTATACTTACAATTAATGAATCTTTAACTTGTTAACCTGTGTACCAATGATGTCTGGATTTTTTGGCACTGTAATGGTGTCATATGAGGTTGAAGATTATCTTTTTGTTTTATGAAAAATAACTAAGATAGGCTTACTTTTTCCATAATGTAGTTTGTTCCAATATGAAAAATAGTAAGAATAGTTTTCCCCTCAAGGCTATCTTTTTAATGTATAAAAATGCATCCCATGTACAAGCTAGTATGTTTATTTTTGTTTTAGAATATGTAAACGTAACACCAAGTTTCATTGCCCCTTTCCCATGTTCCCAAAAAAGTTATCGTAAGCAGTAGGTTTAAAGAGCACTAGAATGAAATTAATAAACTTATGTATCAGTAAAAATACTTCAGTCATTCTGTTATCTTCTCAGGTTGATCCAAGGATCCATTTTGCACTGAATTGTGGTGCAAAAAGCTGTCCCCCAATCAAGACTTACAGTGCTGAGGTAAGTCCTTGAGAAGTAATCATACTTTAACCTTTACTGTATTTGTTTTTATGAACCTGTTAAGCACAAAATAGTCTTACTCTCAGTGAATACTTAAGTCACACCAGCATGAAACACCCTTGGGCCAGATTAGAGAAAAGGAGTCATTCCACTCCGTAACTCCTGTGGGGTTAGTTTTGCTGTTCTGTTTCCTGTTATGATTTGCCAAATATCTGATGATTTTTTTACTGATTTTGACCATTTGTCTTGGCGGGTCATGTTTCACCAGCAAAGGGGTCAGAGGTTCAAGGTCAGCCATCCTACTCTTCATGATCACATTCCTGGTGATACAATGCTTGCATACCTGGAGGTGTGTGTCATCCTTGACTACCTAACTTTATGCCTTATGTATTTGAGGAGTCTCCTACTTTGGGATTATCTTCCTATGCAGACCTATTAGTGTACTTATGAAAGCTACCAGTCTTGATTAGTCCGTTATTGTTCCACTGACCTCTGTTACAAGAGAGTTGATTTCTTTCACCTGGGTCTTCTCTTCTCTTCCATGGCTCCTCTGCATTGTCTTTGCAGTTCATAGCACTGGTATGGTGGATGAGTTTGTAAACAAAAGATTTTTTTACAGTGAAATATTTTTAAAAAAATTCATACACTTTTAGTGCCCTCATCTCTTTCTGCACTATTTGAGATGGAGGTTGATGTGGAAGAATAATGCTTTCCTTGCCATTTGGCCCAGTGGGTTGCAAGCTTGGCATCCACAGTGAGTAAGTGATATTGTGGGAGAAAATTTTGAAATTTGAACCAATTGCATTTATTAATGTAAGCATTAGTACACTATTCCTTTAGCAGAAAAATAGCAAGAAAATACTTTTTGGGTTGTAAATTGAAACCTTACTTTATATTAGTGGTTGCTGATGATGCAACACTTGTGGGTGTAGTAAAGTCTCCACTTTTGAGACGTGAAGCTGCCCTCAGTCTCAATCAGGACATGGACTGGATCAGGGAATGGTGTACAGTAGTCAGTGGGGTATGAGGCTGAACTCCAGTAAAACAAAAACACTGTTGATTAGCAGATCTTGTACAGATTTCCCATCCCATCCTCTCTTCCAGGTGGATGGAACTTTGCTGAATGAGTCTGAAGCTTTATCTATTCTAGTTGTAATCATTGACTTACATCTAACTTATTGAGAAACATCTAATGAAAGTTTCAGCAAATGCCGCACAGAAGTTAGGTACACTGTATTGTTCGTTGGGTGTCATGTATCTATAACAGCGATAAAATCGGTGCTACCTGGTTTAGGTTGTTTGTACTCCCTTACTAGAATACTGTTCTCTGGTGTGGATGTCTGCTTCTGCCAGAGATTTATCTCTTTTAGATAGAGTGGTTCGTGGTGGTAGGTTTCTGTTTCCTAATAGTAGTAGTTATGACTTGGACCATCAATGGATGGTCTCTTGTTTGTCACTTCTTCATAAGTTGTATTTCAACAGGGATCTTTGACAATCACAGTTAATCCCTGATCCCCTTTATCTGCTGAGAGCAAGTAGATTCGCTGAACAGCAGCACCAATATGCAGTAAGTGTGCCTTGCTGTTGAACTTCTCAGTTCCAGAGGTCCTTTATTCCTCACTACCTACTGTTCTTGCATTTTAATACATTTTTATTTGTTAACTTATTTATTTTTTTCTTTTTTAATGTGGAATCTCTTCTTTCTGTATTTCCCTTTACCTCCTCTTACTTCTTCCTGATGAACATCAAATTCTTTGGAAGCTTGAATTTCAAGTCAATGGCCCCTGTGGGCGTGTCCCATATGAATAAGTTTCTTTTTCTGAATAAGAATAATAATAATAATGGTGTATATAGATAGCAGGCTGTTCTTGATGTGCCAGAATTTGCTTTGCTCTATATGGATGTGACATCTTGACCTTTTTTTTAATTGATGTTTTGGTAGTGAATTCGGCTGAAATACATAGCACAAAAAGTGAAACTTTATTTTATGCAAACATCTTGACTTCTTCCAGAGCTGAAAATAAACATCATAGCCTACCCTACTTGATGTATTGTACAGTGTATATTAAACCCTTAGATTTTTGAGGGATCCATAACTAATATGTGGTAAAACATGCATTGTCCTGGGTTTCTGCCTATAATCTGAGAAGTAATGTTGTACTGTGTAATGTAAATTTTTGTATAATGATGGAATGTTGTGAGGTCATTTTGAAATCAATCAACAGTACATTTTGGTATCTTTTGAAAATGTATAACAATAGAATTGAAAATTATTTGAAGATGTAAAACAAAATTGAAAATGATATTTAGTGTGAATGATTCATTGAAGTCCGATGAGATTAGGAAAGACTTTACTTTTCATAAATAAAAATATAATGGGGATTTATAAATTATTTTTGCACCATAAAAAGTATAAATATCCCTTTTAGTGACATATATTGCTGCTATTCATGTCTGTAATTTAATTTAAAAATTGTAAAGAAAATAATGAAAAATAAGCAAAAATTTTGTACATTGCTAGGAGATAGAGTTAAACTATCCTTCAGTATTCTTCAGATGTGATATATGAATTTGTTTTATGGACGATGTCATTTGACATGACATAATTTCAAGGGATGGGATTTAAACCAAGTCACTGGAATCTCAAAGAATCAAAGAGTTAATAGACTCAGAATTGACAATACTTCTGAATATTTGTTCTTTCAGTTTTCAACATATGTAAGAAAAGCCAGGGGGAATATTGGATACTAGCAGACTAATTTCCAAAATTTGGTAACCATTATTTTGTAGTATGTTGCAACATGTAAAATTATATCTGAACATTTATGAGTTTTTGTACCAGATTACTAGTGATTCTAAGGATTCTTACAAAATTTCAGAATATCAATGATGAATTGAGAGTAGCAACAGAATCATATTTGGAAACAGATGAAGCACTGAAGATTGATGTGGAAAATGGTATCGTTTACTTGTCTTCACTTTTGCGATGGTATGCCTCTGACTTTGGAGATTCAGCTGAAGATATCTTACGATGGGTATCCCGTAATGTTGCGTTTGCAGAGAAAAAAGAAGGGCTAGAAAAAATTCTAGAATCAAAGAAGTGGAAAGTACGTTACGTAACTTATGACTGGGCATCAAATGAAAAGGAGTAATTTTTGAAAACTGTAAGTTCAGTGAATGGTCAAATGAAAAGGCATAATTCTTGAAAATTGTAAGTTGCATGCTGCAAGGAGTTTTGAACAGGTAAGCCAAGTCATAATGTATAAGTGCACTTATAAAGTATATCTGATGTATTTCAATGCACATTCCCATAATTGTATGAATATATTTTGTTTTTGACTTGGATGGTTGTATACACTTTTAATCAAGTTTAATGATGCCTGGGGCATCCAGAGATGCATGGTGCTCTACCATCACTTATTTGCCTTGAGCACTGTAACTTGTCTTTTAGGGGTCTGGTATATTTCTATCTTTGGACCAAGTACCTCTTTATTTTTCCATCCCATTCTTTTTCTGCTACTGTCTAGCCCATGGCTTGGCCATTGATGTTATGTTATGAAAAAACTCAACTTTGTAGCAAGAAAGTCTTTCCTTTCTTAGATCGGTTTACAGTTTTTTAAGTTTTTCTAATTACTTTTGACTAATTTACACATGTAAAAATTAATGTTTTTTGTTGAAAGGTGCTTTATTCCAGCTTTGCTTTGAGAAAACTCTCATATAATTACATGTTAAGTATTTTTATTTATTTATTTTTTGGGGGGAGGGAATAATATTGGATATATCCATATCACAGTGGCACTTGCCTTATGTTAATATTTGTATCGAGTACCGCATTTTGAAAAATTGTAGGTGATTAATTTCCATCTTTGGCAAATGCTTCATTCTTATTTTCAGACTTTATATGCTTGTTACTCGAGTGAGAAATATAGTTTAAGATTCTGAAATATGAAGGCACAAAAGTAACATTAGCTGTGATTGTATAGCTTTAATTAAAAAAGTCAAAGGGACTTTATTCTTAATTGTACTTACTGTGCTGCTCTTATAGGCTTGTAAAATTCTACCTGCTTGTTATGAACTGCTTAATTTATTTATTTGACTGTGGCAAAAGTATGGGTTCAGCAAAAAGACTGTAGTGAGTGTGTAGATGATATTCATACAGACAGCATTAATCTTTATATGAACATGCTAGACTATACTGAAGAGCTCTGTATGTAGTTTTTTCAAGCACTTTAAACCAGGTGCTTGTGTAATACAAGTACTTTTATAAAGTAATCTAGTTTCACACTTTTATGTTGAGTATATGAATCATTTTATTGTTGCAGAATGCTTATTTTTGACACACTTTTGTTTTGCATAGCTAGCCAAATAGAGGTGTCTCCTGCTGCAACTCAAGAAATGTTAATTACAGAATTTCTGTAGACATGCTCAAGTCTAATAATTATTGTTTTATGTGGCTCAGGTATACGGTAATGCATGCTTTTTAAATTTCTGTGTAGGAAGGTAGAATTATTTTTATACTGACAGTTGTTTTTTATACCTCTGACAAAAGAATTACTTTTTTTAGAATAGTTTTATATATTTATATTTATTAACATCATCTAGTATATGGTTTAAAATTGTATCAGTTATTTTATGTCTTCAGTTTTTCAGGTTTTAACTGCCTGTTTGTTCAAAAGTGTTAAATGTCATCAACTTAGATGTTTATAGATAATACAATTAATACAATTATATTTAAGATAAAAGTTGTCTAGTAACACCTCAACTTAACAGACCTTTGTACTTTGTACTCAGGTACATTGTTACAATTTGTTTTTGCTGTGTTACCATTTGAGATGTGGTACATTTTTAGATAAATCTTTGAAATTGTTTCAAGGGTAAAGTACAGTTTATTTCTTATCAGAAAGTCAGACCCCAAGATGTCTGATAAGTTGAGGTGATACTGTGCCTATATCCATAGTGTTTATAACTGATCAGTTCCAGATCCATCATCAAGCTTTACCGTAACTTATATTTAATTGCCAGATTTTGGTCAATATACTGCTCCAAATTGGTTTCCACCCCCCTTGTTGAATTATCAAATTTAATAAATTCTTTTACAGGAAAACACTTAGCTTGGTGTACAAACTGGAGCTTTAGCTTAACATTATCTAAAGAAGGTTATGAATATACTAGGCATTATCTAGTGAATACACTAGGTAACAAGTTGTATTTGTTTTGTTTTTACTCAATAAAAATGTACTTAATTTATGTAACAATTATGTCTTAAAAGATGTTATCTTGTGTTTGGTGTAGGACCATAAAAGCAGGCACCATGATGGAGTAGCAAAATAATTATTGCATTAAATACACCCTTTTACTGGTTTTTGGGTCTATCTTGGTCTTTGCTCTTCCTGTTTCTCTCACTTTTACCCCTTATAATTGTAAGAAGAAAATCTGTGAAAATGTATATTGGTAAAGGTGAGCTCTAATCTGAAAGGTTTCAAGTCATTGCCAGGTCCTAAGCCCAATCCTTGGATGTTCAAAGTGGTGTCTTTTAATCTGTAAGCTTGATGTTTGTTGTTTACACCTACAATGCTACTCTGTTCTTTGTCTATAATGTTTCATGCCTTTAGTATTCACTGTACTTTGTTTGTCTATAATGTTTCATGCCTTTAGTATTCACGGTACTTTGTATCTCATATTGTATGTGATATTTATATTTAATATCCGTTAATTTCTCTTATGTTAATTGATAAAAGTATACTGTTGACTTACAAGATTGATACTGTAAACAGTATATTTTTTATCCTGTAAGGGAAAGCAATGCCAGCTTCGAACTTACAGTGTTTATTGGGATAAAAGTAACTATTGTACTCAAGAAAACATATTACGTTAATGTTATGAAACTACAATATTTTATAATTATATTCTCATCATGAAATTACCATATATATTTTTTTAAAGCACCAAATTCCTACTTCAGTGTTAATGTATTGGATGTAAGCTACTTAAATTCTGAAGCAGATTTATTGTCACATCAAATGCATATACAGTACTCGTACATATTTGAATGCATATAATGTAAGTGATTTATGCAATAGATGTAATAATACTTTTCTTGTCCAGATATGATCAAGGCTAGTTTGATAAGCTACCAAAAAAATTGGACTCGCAAATAACTTGATGGCAATAAAGAATACTCTCTGCTTTAACTAAGAATGTAGCAGCCATATTTTATGGTATTGTATGCTTTTTTACATTACAAAACATTTATTGAAATTAGATGTTATTTCAATATTTCACTTTTAAACACATTAAATTAGATGTTATATCAGTACTGAATTTTTTAATACATTTCCTTTGAAATAAGACTGCCACCTGAATTTTGCTGAGGGTTAACAAGCTGGAACTATCTTCTTGACTGTACAAATAAATGATTACTGTGATTTTAAAGCAAATGCTGAAATGTAAGACAATACAACCTGTGACATCTTTTCTTTAACTGATCAACAAGATACAGTATTGACTGTGTAGAAAGGACTTGTAAAATCTGTTTTTAAAAGGATAAAATGTATGACCTAGATATTAAAGCTTACAAGTAAACTGTCCAGCGCAAACCAAAAACTAAATGAGGTGGTTATATTTACTAATGAAATTCATATATTTTACTTCTTACGTCCTCCACGTTCCTTCAGCTGTAACTGAATAACAGTTCCAGGTCCAACATTGTAATATGACAAAGACTGTGAATCCTTGAAGAACAATCCATCTCTTGCCAACTTCTGCTTACCTGGGGGCAAACCAGTTTCTTCATGAAGTTTAGCTTTAACAACAGACACTGGATCTGTTACTGGGAGGGTCAGTGAAAGTGTCTGTCCCATCAGGCGCCATTCTGGTTTATCAGACACCTGAGGAACTGCAACCTGGAATTTGACAGGACCAGGGAACCGTCTAGCCCAATCTTCTTCTGGAACTAGTGTCTCTTCTGTTCGTGCCCTCTTTGCAGCAGGTCCTTCGTCATCATCTTTGTCCACACCAACCACACCTCCCATTGGTGGTCCGGGTGGTGGTGGTCCAGATGGTGGAGGGGGTGCTGACTGAGGTGGCTGAGGGGCCATAAATCCTGGAACAGGTGGTGCAGGAGGGCCAGGCATGAAGCCTGCAGGGCGAGGAGCCATCATAACAGGTGGCACTACCATTACAGGTGCTACAGGAGGCATTGGACCTCTTATATTAACTGCCATTACAGGCTGAGAAGGCGTCACCACAGAGGGTTTTGGAGGTGGTGGAGGAGGTGCTGGCTGTGGAGCAGATTTTGGGGGAGGCGGTGGTGGCTGTGGCTTTGGAGGTGGTGGAGGCTGAGCTTTTGGTGGTGGTGGAGCTGGGCGTGAATGACTTACGTTTGTGGGTGGAGCAGTAGACACTGGCAACTTTGGCTGAGGTCCAATCTTTTCCTTTTCCTGATCAGGAAGCAGGCCCTTTACTTTATGAATCTGATGAATCTGCTCATTAATGGATATATTTGCCCGTGCAGCTCTAGTTGCTGCTTCCATGGAGCCTGTATGACCATCCCATGTAACTTTCTCTTCACGTTTTTCCTCTTCACCAATCTTCTTACCGATTCCAGTTTCTTCATCACCAGCACCAAAAATATCAGTACGTCTTTCAGCCAACTGCTTGAGTGATGATCGAATTGATTCACCTGTGGCAAATACTGTGTCAGGGTTTACTTTGTCAGCCATCATACGATCTCTGTCTTCAAGCCATCTAGGGTCCAACATGTTGATA
Organism: Macrobrachium rosenbergii; assembly: GCF_040412425.1. NCBI lineage: Eukaryota > Metazoa > Arthropoda > Malacostraca > Decapoda > Palaemonidae > Macrobrachium > Macrobrachium rosenbergii. The sequence goes on along the minus strand of NC_089749.1, from coordinate 14,964,967 downwards.
CGCAAATGTTGGCTAACCTTATCAGGAGCAATCCTCTCACCAGTGATGGGAGAAACAAGATATGGGTCAGCATTAGCAGTTTTGGCTGTGTTAGCACGTTGCTGCTGACGTGGGTTATAGTCTTTGACAACTAACTGTCCAGCAACAGGAGGTGCAGGCGCTGGCTGCGGTGGTTCTCGTGGGAGTGGAGGCTGTGGCATTTTAATTTCACTTGGTTGAGTTTGTGGTGGCTGTGGTGGTGGTTGCGATGGCTGAGGCTGGGGTGGTGGTTGTGGTGGCTGTGGAGGCTGAGGTTCCTCCTCTTCCTCTGACTCTGATTCCTCAGAGCTACTTTCTTCTTCCATGTCCAGCACCTGAGTGTCATCATGATCACCTGGAGCACCCTCCTCCTCTTCCTCTTCAGGTTCCTCTTCATCATCACTTCCCAAAACCATGTCTGTGTCGGGAGTGATTCCCTCATCAATACGCTCTTGGAGCAGAACACGTCTGCCTACCTCTGCTGCTGTTGTAGGAGGAGGGAAAGAACCAACTTCCCAAGGTTGATAATCAATAGTTTCAACAACAGAAAAATCATGCCAGTCAATAGCAGCATATTCCAGTCTCTCTCTTTCTGCATCTTCTTCCTCTTTCTTCCTAACTGCTGCCTGATGTCTTTCCCATTCCACACGTTGGTTAACCTGACAAGAAGAGAATAGCTTTCATTACTGTGGAACAACAACTATTTTTAGGTACCTAGCTTCTACAGTTTTGAAAATTTGAATGAATGTTTCAAACTTATAAACTGACTGCTGTTCAAATTCAAAATATTTCAAGATACTTCTCAAGAAGGAATTAACATTAACAGCAAATTAACGCCTAATTTCTTAATCTGAACTACCTCACTAACTGCTGCCACAAGCAACATTTAACATTAAAGGTTTATGCATTATCAACCCATTAAAAATGGTTTGTGCATTATAAAATTATCTACACTGTTTTTGTATTCAATATTTTAAATAAAATTTATATCCTCTATATAAATAAATCCATATATCATAAATATTTATTTCAGACTTAAAAACTGATTTGTACTACAAAGTAGTTTCCCACCTATGGGCTTGTAAAAGTTATTCCTCTATTAATACCTGAAGCACCTCTTCAGACACACAGCTCTATCAAGTTTTTATCCTGAGAGGTAATGCCCTACACTATATCTCTGAAGTTATTTTCATTACTTGATAACTTTTACTAACTACAGCAGCTATTCTAGAGGGTAAATATAACTCCAACCACACAGCTCTTTTCAATAAGTTTTTATCTTAAAAGAGATAAGTAATAGAAATGTCCTACAACTTAAAAAGCCAAAACGGTACTTCAATTGTTCTAAAATGTACAAAATCCTTGTAGAGCAATGATTTAGTTGAGAATTATACTTTGCTGAATTCCTTTACAAAAGAATGTCCTATACTAATTAGGAAGACTGATCTATATTCCTAGACCTGCAACAATTCAAAATAAGCACTTTGAGATCAAATGTCTTGCTGACAAAGAGAATAGAAATGCAGTATAACTAATCGCTATGTCAACGTTTCCTTAACCCTGTAAAAATCCAAGAAGCACTTGACAGTACAGAGACGATAGTAATAATTATCACATTTTCCTTTTAAGGAGCTAATAAATTATGTCAACATTCATCAGGGTAAAGGCAGGCTAGTTGTTGTAACATACCCACACTTCCAACCTAATGTCTATTAGCATGTAGGGGCAATTTCTCCAGTTACTCGGAAATATATGTACCAATCAAGTACATCTCAATGATGACAGCTCAAGACTCATTAAACAAAATTAAAAAGTAAACACTGCAGGTTTCCAGTTCTTATGGTCAAAAAAAGGGGTAAGGGGTGGTCACACAGCCAGTGAAAGAAACAACAGAAAGACATATCAATCAAATTCATAATACTATGGTAATAAATGAGAAACAAAGAAAATCTAAATAAAAAATTTAACTTGCAAAAAATATGACAACTGATTTTATTAAAAATAAAATATTTGACATCAAATAAGAGGGTGCAACCCCCCAGTATCAAACCTAAAAGATAGTTGATTGATCACCACCAGAGAGGCAGTTTGAATTTGGAAACCTGTCATGCTGAGACTTAGAAAATGATGAAGCAATAATTTTTTGTTATGACCACACTACAGTTCATCCCTCCCAATGTAAGAACTTTAACAGCCAAGTATATGGCACATTTTGACTACAAGAAAAGCAGTACAATATAAAAAGGCAGCATTAATCTGCCACACAAAAATTTACTTTCTCTGGATGGTCTGACAATCTTACTAATTTTAAAGTTTAATTTTGGAGATAGTAATTTCATACATTAGTAATGCTACCACTTAATCATGTCTTGCATGGCACATAATATGTCTTACTACAGGTTCTTTGTAATGTCTATATGAATGAGCTATGTTACCTTAATACCTTTTACTTTACATCCGTTCTATTCTGACTCTTCTTGCTTAGCCAACCAACACTCCTGTAGCTTTACATTACTCCAAATTTCGACGACTGAATTGGAACAAATCCTTCAGGAAAGCCCTGTGAGTCTAGAAGTGTGGCTCCCCTGTTTCTTTAAACTAATATCTTTGCAATATGCAACAAACTACAAGGACCTCAAAAATTATTTTAGCCTTAACTACTTCTTGCACCTGTCTAGCAAAATCTACAGGATTAATTTCGTTTTATAATACAAACCTATGAATCTAAATTTCCCTGGTCATTTTTGGACCAAGAACTCATTGCTGGTTGAATGCACAATAAAGACCCAAACTTGATTGTGAAAACACACACAGTTATTGACACCCACCTGCTTCATGACAGCCTGAGGACTCTGTGCTTCTTCAGTGAGGCGCTTCATGAGATCCTTTGGAGGTATAAGGACCTTGGTGTACTGCTCTAACAAACGGGTAAAGTACTGGAACAGTGAATGTTGAGGCCGCAGGAAATCAAACTGATTATTGCGCTGCTCACGGTTCATTAGTGTTGTTAAAAACTGTCTGCCGTTACGTGCCACAAACTGGGCTGTAAGTCTCACCTAGAAAGAAAAAATTTCTTTACAAAATGTCTTGTATACAGAACTACTAATCTTAATATGCAAAATCTACAACAAAGGTATGCATGTTCATATGCAACCCCATGATTAATGAAAACCCAATAACATTTAAGGTATCAAATATTTTAAACTGTGTACCTCCCTTTGGTTTTATGAAGATGAACATACAAAACTCAAGTGAAAATAGATAAAAATCAAAGATTCTATATCATCAACCCTCATCAGTATAATATATCTTTCTTGTTATGGTTTAAAACATTCCTTACAATTCAAGAAGTTACTGGTTGCCCCATTAAAATTTTTAACAGGAACACTTGTTAAATGAAAACAAAACTAACATGAATTAACAAGAATTAAAGTTTAAAGTTTAAACAAAATATTAAGAAGATTCCATATCCCTGGCTTTCACTAATCTATTTTTAACTTACCACATCCAGATCAAATGCAGATATGGAAGGTGGGTCAGCGATAAATTCATAATCTGGTGGAGGTTCCTTTGGTGCGGTAGCTTCCAGTACAGCTGAACGCAGCAATTCCTGCTGCTTCTGCTGCTGTGTCTGTGACACAGACTGGGGTGGCCCTCGACCACCTGGTGGTGGGGGAATATCTTTGTCACCTGCAAAAATCAAATTACAATTACTATTACCAAATGGGACATGGATGGGTAACCCATTTTCGTGATATCCCATTTTCAGGGAAGCTACAAATAAAAATGTCAGCATTGCTAAATGACTCAATTACTGTTAAACAGTCAAATGTTTGTTATAATTACTCCTGCACTGACTTCTGAACTGCAAAAAGACTAAACTTCCTAAAACTGAATCTTAAAAATCAATTGTAACCATTTGCAACCATTTGCACTGAAACTGGAACATTTTATTGGCCAAGTCAATGCAAGCTTAAGCCAAATAAATCCACAAGTTTGACAACTAATGTTTCATTCCAAATATACTGCATATGTAACCGAATTCAAGCAAGAAATGAATGTAAAAGAATTCCCTTGAACACTTACTAACATGAACTCTACAGTGAATGATCTATGAAAAATATTTTGTCTAAGTAGTTGTCAAACTGCTTTGGTCAATTCTAACTGAGCGATAAATTTCACAATCCCACAATATAGAACTATACATATATTATATATTATGCCTTATTATATGTTATAATACAATAGCCATTAATAAAAACTCTCACCTGGTTTCCCAGTACGGCATTCATTAACCTTGTGCTGATAATATGCATGGTATGGGTCACCAGGATTAAGGAAGTTGAACTTGGGGTTATTCTGCTCATGCTGACGAATACGGGCTTCAAATTCTGGTCCATTACGGGCAACAAAATTTGCTGTCTTGTCAACGATATCTGGAGAACTTTGTTAAGGAAAAGAAATCCCTCCATGGCCTTTTTATTTATCATCATGCAATCTGTTGACCTGTGTTGATGGCTTGTTTGGAATGCCATACCTGCAGATAGGCGTATGGTTACAATCCATTACAGTATTATGGAATAGATGCACATCTAAAAACCACAGCATTTTGCAATTCATCACTAAAATAATGGCTAGGCATCGTTAAATTATTTTTTAAAATTCCACCACATTCTACTTCACTCAATCATTAAACATGCCTATAAAAATTAATTTTACAGAACACAGTAGTTATATAATGCAAAAATAATAAAAAGATGCTTTCACAAGTAAGTAATACTAGTAATAAATAAAAATACTGAATGCCTGTGACGCCCTTTGCATCTGTGGAAAGTTCACATCTATTTCCTATGATTCAACAATGCTTTTTAACCCTCTGTGATTCCGATGAAGTCACATAGATTTCTTCTCTTAAAATTCCAATGGTGTCATCAGTACAAACTTTCCAAAACAACTGATTACAAATATTTTTACTTGGGGGAGAACTGAGATAGTCTGAAGTGTGTTGGGGCTCTTCCAAGGGAATTATCCTTAAACCAGCCTAACACAGAAACCCTAAAATTTTTTTTTTTACAATTTTTTCTTATGGATTTTTAGTTTTAACTGCCACAAACAGTAATACTTTAATAGTGTACATATAACTGGCAAGGACATTTACTGCATTATGCCATAGTATAAAAAGAAAGTATAAATCTTTGTTACACCAAGTTTTCAAATATTTGACCTTGAAGAAGCAACAAGGCAGGCCCGTAATTGTTGTTCCTAGAGTGAAGGATGGATCAATTAAAAATGGAGGCAGTGAGATGGTTGCCATGGTGACAAATCATTACACCTTCACTGATATCCAACAAACTTTTATCATATAGAGGGTCCACCCTAGGAATGTTTTCTTTCACCCACTAACAACCAATTCTATATGCTGTATAAAGTCAACTACTGTAATGCGTAGTGAATTAATTAACAAACATACCAGTAACATATACTTAAGATTCTAAAAACAGCATTCATTATTGTACTACATAAGCAATTGAAAAAGATAATCTATGCAGCCCCCCCAAAAAATCAGTTGCTGGGTTTGTGGAAAGCCATTGCAAATCATAGACTTTCAAACCAAATCTGATACAGTAATCTACTTTAGCTACAGCCATAATGTTTAATAATTCAACCAAGATTAACATCAAACCAGTCTCATGGAGAGTTGTCTGATATGTATGCAAAGTATGTTCAAACACAAAGATTACGGCCCTACATTTAGGTCCTGGTCTTGTAATAAAGTCCAATTGTTATTGAAGGTCCTAGACTTTTGCATGTGTCCAGTGGCATACCTTGGCTAGATTATGCTTCAACACAGCTGTGGAAGTGTATAATAAATCTATGTGCCAATTTTCATAATTAGACATTACCTAGCAAAACAGACCCAAATTTCATAATCAAACAATTATGAGATAAACTAAAATACTTGAAGACAGATGAACCTCCCCGTTACACAATAAGATTTCACATTCAACACATTTACTGTACTGTATTTATAAATAATGATAGAAACAAAACTGAGAATTTTCATTATTCTATGGCTCCACAATGCACTGTTGTCTGCTGGAATACTAATCTCCAACTAAATATGTAAAAAAATTCTACTGTCTCTGTACACTGAAACAAAATGAATTGACCTATAAGCAACAACAATTTCTGAGCCTATATTCAAATATCAATATTAATTTTCCTAAAATATCACTCAAATATCATGGGCATGTCAAAATGGAAATAGCAATAAAAACTGCTAAAATCCTCAGCACATCCAATAAATGTGGTTTTGGTGAAATACTAAGGTATATACTATGAGAAGACAAGGAGTAACCTGGTTCAATATTCAGATCCAACTCCTAAAAGTAGATGTGGAATTCCAAGAGTGAATAGAAAAAAAAAAAGATACATTTATCTATAATTTTCCCAAAGTTTAACAAAATCCTCACAACATTTGATATCACTAAAGCAAAGGCTATACAGTATTTGGAGGCCATGACCATTACCATATCTAAAAGATGATGAAACTTAATGGTACTGGGAAACTAAATTCAGCACAATTTATCAGAACAACCCAATGTAATGGCTTCACATCATTATTTAATAAATAATCATACAGGAAGCTATTTAAAATTCTAAATTCTGTTTTGCTAAATTTTGCTTCCATATATGGATTGCTCACACTTTTAGCACTTTAAGTACTGAGGGAAAAACAAAAAATACTGTTTTTGACCTTTTAAAATTTTGTTTCAAAATGTGGTAGGCATACAAATACTGTATTCTATTTCTTGGCAGGTTTCACAAGTAGTATACTACCCATTTTATCACTATTAAAAAGTTTACAAACGTTTAATACATAAAAAAAGCTACTATTCGACATTAAGTCAAAGTGAAGGCTATTTGACAAAATGTTATTCCTTATACGATTTGGATAAATAGGCTTAATATCATATTTACTTCCCCAAGTGCTTGGATTAATACGGAGGATGCATACTGGATATGCTACTATTCAATTAGTAGGCAAAGAATAAACATGATGGTGATTCTGTGATTTTCCATACCATAAGATAGTAGGCATAATATAAGAGGCATTTCCATTCCACTAACCATTATGGGTGTGGCAGCTCACTATGCATGTTATGCACTCAACCTTTACAGATATTACAGCATATAGTGCATAGCCTACTTCTATCATCACAGACATCCACTATCCTGTAAAATCAAATACACTAATTACATATAGTGTATTGCAGCATTACTGCATTGTCTATGCACTGCCTTTCCGTTGGCTTCCCCCTCTCTAACTAAGACGTTTAACACCTATACGACACCTATGCAAATCGGAGAATGGCACATTATTAGCCATACCTGCCAAACAATGGGAGAGCAGTCACTCTGATACCCTAGCTAGCCTATATATATATATATATATATATATATATATATATATATATATATATATACATATATACAGTAGAAACGGTCTCGACTGTACTAGAACTCGAAATAATCGGATTTCAAACACGAAATGTTGAGTAAATTTTGTGTCGGAGTTCAAACAACAAACCGAATCCGACCGATGAATCATATGATGCTAGTTGGCGTTGTTGGTGGCGTTCTTCCCATGCTTATTTAAAAGCATTTAAAGCCCACACATGCTGCTGCTGCTGCTGTTGAAAAACAAGCCATATTATCACATGAAATTAATAATACAGTATTTTCGGAATGCCACAGGCTGCGAGTTCGACGTAATTTCGGAAATTTTTCTTAATTTTATGATAACAGACATACAGTAATTCGGTTTATAAATACTGTATTATTAATTTCATGTGATATGGCTTGTTTTTCAATGTTATCATTATTAACAACAGTTTTCATGTGTACCTGTTACAGTACATTCTGGTAGTGCCTATAAGGCTACTTAGCCTAGCCTATGGTATCTGCCGCATTGGTCATAGGCCAACTTTTTTGATACAGTATGCATTTAAAAATGTAAAAGTGCTTCTGATACGGTAAGTTATTCAACTCTGAACCTATTTAATTGTGATTTGTGTAAAGTTTTGTATAAAAGGCAAGGTTGGGGTAATGACTGGTGGTCAGGAATGGATTAATCCATTTTCAGTTATTTCTTATGGGAGAAATTGACACAGAATTCGACAAAATCGAATCTCGACACTTCTTCTGGAACAATTAGCGTCGAGAACCAAGGTTCTACTGTATATACTATAGAAAATTACTGCTTCTGTGCAACAAAGTTAACATTACCAAGGTAGCCCCTCTTTGGTGATAGGCTAGTAGGCCTACCTTTCTGATAAACAAACAGTAAAGCCTGAATTTACATAACTAAAGGGTAAAAGCTACCCTAACCTAAGCTAGGTTAACTTGCAATGCAGCAACCTGATTGAAGCATGACTGCTTAAACCTGTAAATTATATTAGAGATTGTATAATTTCTCAAATCTCTATTAACCCTTTGACTGCGAAAAGCGAGTATAGGCCTACTCGAAAATTAAAATTTCTCCCTTAACTCGTAAAAGCGAGTTTACCCCACATGTGAAAAAACTTTTTTGAATAGCGCTGGCGATACTTTTGACATTCAAGTGTACGCTGAAAACGTTTGCTGTCCAGTAGGTGCTGCCATCTAGTGACCAGAAGACGAAACAAAACGTAAACAAAAACAGGTGTTATCAGCTGATGCGATTTAAGTTCACGTTGTTTACAAACATCAGGTTTTAAAGGTATGTATTATTTATTTCAGTAATAATTTATTTATTCTAATTAGTTCTTGAATATAAGTAGACTATAATAAGTCTGATTAAATCATTAAATAAGTGTAAAAATATGGTGTAATAGGAGGTAATATGAAGGGCATCTCTTTCAAGCCTAGTAAGCCTATTTTACTGTAAGTTGGCCAACTTCGATTATGTTATGATAGGCTTTGTGTATAGGCCTGGACTTATTATAATGGTAGAATATGATGTATATTACCATAAACTCTAGGCCTAATATCAGTGTCTTCAAATATGTGATAATATGCGAATTGTAAAGACAAATCATAGGCTCTCTCTCTCTCTCTCTCTATATATATATATATATATATATATATATATATATATATATATATATATATATATATATATATATATATATATATATATATATATATATATATATATATATATATATATATATATATATATATATATATATATATGTGTGTATATGTATATGTATATGTACAGTATATGTATATATATATATATATATATATATATATATATATATATATATATATATATATATATATATATATATATATATATATATATATATATATATATATATATATATATATATATATATATATATATATATATATATATATATATGTATATATATATATATATATATGTCTAGTAGCTATAAATGTAATTTCTTTATTAGGGTATGCTAATTTTATTTTTTACTTTCAGGGTCACCTATAATGGCTTCAAAAAGGAAGAGGTGTGCAACACAAGAGGAGATTGCTGATATTCTTGCAGAAGAAGACTCAGAAACAGAAGATTTATTTGTACAAAGGGAAGAAGAACTATATGAGGATTATGAAGCAGACACAGATGAAGATGCTGATGAAGAAGTTGAAGATGCTGATGAAGAAGTTGAAGATGATGACTTGAATAAAACACTAACTGATGATTCATGGGTGAATATAAAGAATGTAGGCACAGATCCTCCAATAAAGGTAAAGTCTATACCAATTTATTCAGAAACTAATAGGGCTGTAAATTTAGATGACTGCACTCCATTTTTATGCTTTTCTAAGTTGTTTCCTAATGAAATATATGATCATGTAGCTGTGAAACTAACCGGTATGCAGCATACATGATAGAAAAAATGCAACCTTTAGCCCTCGATCACGGTACAGAGCATGGAGAGATGTGGATGCAGGGGAAATAAAAGCATTTATTGCTATTGAAATTGCAATGGGATTAGTGTACAAAAGTAGTCTAGCAAGCTACTATTCTAAAAAGTTTTGGCTAACTGAGACACCTGGTTTTTCCAATATAATGTCACGTAACAGGTATGAAATTATCCGTTCCTGTCTACATTTTGCAGATAATTCTGTTGATGGTAATGATGACAGACTTTATAAAATAAAACCAATTTTAGACATGGTGAAAGATCTATATTCTAAATATTATGTAAGTGGTAGAGATTTGAGTGTAGATGAAAGTATGGTGAAATTCAAAGGAGGCTTTTTTTCAAGCAGTACATGCCTAAAAAGCCTACCAAATGGGGAATTAAGGTTTGGTCTCTCTGTGACTCTAAGACTGGTTATCTGTTGAAATTTGATGTTTACACAGGGAAGGGGCTAGATTCTAATAAAGGCAAAGGACTTGGTGCATCTGTTGTAGAAAATTTGTTTGAAGGCTTTGAAAACAAAGGCCACGTAGTTTACATGGACAGCTTTTTTAGTGGAGTACCCCTTTTCAAAAACTTCAAGTAAAGGTACTGGAGCATGTGGGACAGTTCGTCCAAACAGAAAATATTTGCCATCACAGATGAAAAAGTAAAACCTAAGAAAGGCCAGCTACCAATAATGTGGAAGAGTAAAGATGAGGAATTGGTTGCTGTCGTTTGGCAAGATAGTGGTAGAGTAAATATCCTTTCGAGTGTTGGGGACACAGGTACAGTGAAAAATCTATTCAATCTAAGAAAGGGGTAAGGGAAGTAGATAAACCATCTTTGCAAGCTCAGTACAATAAATATATGGGAGGGTAGACCTTTTGATCAATTCTGCTCAACCTACCCCTTCAATCACCGTAGCAAAAAGTGGTATCAGACACTCTGGCATTTTGTGATTGAAGTTGCTCTTGTAGATTCCAAAATTAGTTACAACTTGCAAAATAGAAAGAAATTGACCCAGGTTGTGTTTAGACAAGAGGTAATAAAGGATTGTTAGAAGGATATAACACAAAGCCAAGAAGAAAGAATGTTGTTAGGGACTTGGTGGAAAACAAGCGCTTGGGGGAAAGGCATTTTATTGCTCAGTATGAAAATAAGAAGTACCTACCTAATTGTAGTGTTTGTTCAATATTGCCATCTCAATGTTGCAAAAAAGGAAAGGGGACATGTAAGAGGAAGCAGACATCATATTTCTGTAAACAGTGCCCACAAAACCCTCCTCTTTGTGTTGTCCCCTGTTTTGAAATTTTTCATACTGTGAAGAATTATAAGAAAACATGTAAATGTAAGGATGAAAAGAAGTAAATATGTCTTTTTTGTCAATTGTTTGTAATTTTTTCATATTTTTTGTAATAAAATTTTACTTCCATAACTTTTCTGGTTTTATTAACAATTTTTGATATTTTCCAAAATATAACAAAATTTGTACTAGTTTTGAATCAAAATTTAAGTACATAATCATAACAATATTTCAGTATATTTCATTAATTTAGTTATTTTTCATCATAAAAAACATATTCCAACCCATTTTACATGTCAATTGTGATGATATGCAATTTTCGTAATTTTTTTGAAAAAGTACGTTTTTTGGGTAAAAATGGTCAAAAATGTGTTAAAAACAAAAAAATATAGAGTTTAAGAGTCATGAATAGATGGAAAACATTGTTTCCAATATCAGGGGGTACTTAGAAATTAATTTCTACAAACTTCAAAATTTGCCGGCAAATTACGTTTTTCGGGGACAAAAATCCTTCCAGCACTACGCAGCCAAAGGGTTAAGAAGGCATGAATGCTTTAGTAAAACTGAAGACTACTAGTGCACCTCTCTCGTTTAATAACTAGCATGTTATGTGCAAAAGAGGTGCTGTGGTTAGTACCAGCCCATAGGAATGTACGTAAAAACAGCTTTGGCTAGGCTACTGAAGGCTATTCTATATTACTATAGGCAATGCATTTTAAGAATATCACTTTCACGCCCACCCCGTCCCTACCCCACCCCACCACCCCAGCCTAACCCCCTCCCCTCTTTCACGATATTACTCATACGGCTAGCAGCGCTGTCCTTATCACGAGCCAGACTACTCTACCCATCTCCATTAAGGTGTAGGGTGGGGGCGTGGCCGAGTGAGATTCTTAAAGTGCGTCGACTATAATTATCTGAACTGGGGTCCTGAAAGAGACATGAAATCTTGCAAAAGGGAAAAGGTAAGAGTTTCATCGTGAAAATTCTCACAATTCTACTCTCAGAAGAGGCTTCAGTAGGTCATCAATCTGCATATTGTGATAGTATATCATTGGCAAGCAATAACCTAGGATACCAGGTAGGCCTCCAAACTCTAATTACTGCTCATACAATTCTACCCTACCCTGGACCTACTGAACAAGGTTGACCTTGGCTTAGGCTTTGAAAATAACCTAGAGGTATGCTTATAATTAAGTCCGTGTATATAAATACACAACAAACATGGAATCGGTTGGCCTTAAATTTGCCGAAAACTACGAGAACGACCCAGCCAACCGGTAGGCCCATAACCTAGGCCCAGGCTACTCTAGGCTATCATGCACATACCAACATACAGCCCTACATAAAATATATGTACATATCAACATACAGGACTACATAAAATGTACATAAGATAGGGTATTGGTCTTCAGGCTTCGGCGAATCACTTCAAAAGGATTGATGTTATTCCTGCCGCATTAAAAGGATACTTCTCACTTCGGGCGGCGGATAAATGAACCCGACGACGCTCTTCTTCTCCTCCGTGGAGGGCGCCTCTACGGGAGGCATCTTGGAGGAGGTTATTTAGTGATTTAGCTAAAAAAAATTCTTCACTTCGTAAACGTAAACAACAACACGGCGGCCTTTCCCGACCGCACGTAATGGTGGACCTCCCGACCAGGACATTAATACCTGAAGTCATGTTGCCGAACCTTTCCTGAAGTCAGGTTTACGTGGTTCGATCCTGGATAGAAAACGCTCATTTTTATTAAATAAAAAACTACCAGTAACTGTTATGAATCAGTGGGAATTGTTTTTTTAATTGTATCGATAGAATGAAAATAAAAAAACATTTCCTTGGCTAAGTCAGGTTTTTTTGGTTCGATTCTGAAATGATAGAAAACGCTTATTTATTTAAAATGTACCAGTAACTGTTATAAACGAGCATTTCGAACTTTTTAAATGTCAATAATACAACATAAACTGCACAATTCAGTGGGAATTATTATTTTAATTGTATCGATAGAATGAAAATAAAAATAATAATTTCCTTCAAGGCTAAGTCGGTTCGATCCCGGATAGAAAACGCTCGTTTATGTAAATACTACCAGTAACTGTTATAAAAGACCATTTCGAACTTTTTAAATGTCAATAATACAACAAAAACTACACACCTCATTCATAGGAGGGAATTATTTTTTTAATCGCACCAAAAAATGAAAATATAAAATAATTTCCTTGGCTAAGCCAGGTTTTTTGTTCGATTCTGAAATTATGCAAAACGCTCATTTATGTAAAAACTACAGTAGCCTAACTGTCATAAATTATAACTTTGGACTTTGAATTTTAATTATAAGAACGCAGCCGTATAACCTATTCACCAGTGTGGATAAATTTTGTATTATAGCCTATCGATAAGAGGAAAAAAAGTCAACAGTTACTTATATATATCTTTATTATAGATATTGTTAATGGAATAGAAGCTCCAAAGACTCAAGGTAATACATTTCATAATTTAGTAACACTGAAATGATTCTCAAAAGAACTAAGAAGGCGCCCTCTGGACAATTTGACTCGAGGTATTAGGCTGTTTATAATATAAACGTTAAGAAGTTTTTGACCAGTTTCCTTCAGTATGATAATATAACGAGAGAATGGAATTATCACATGAGTACAACAACTGTCTACGATACTAGATTCCAATCTAACGACGTTTTGAAAAATCTGCTGAAGAAAAAGCCAAGAAGTATTTTTTGCATCTGGTAATGGCTGTGGGAAATGTTATTGCAATAACCAAGCATTCGGTAAAGAAGAAACTATAACAAAATGATGAGCAAGAAAACTGTCAAAAAACCATCAAGTCTGAGGAGAGGTAACATATGTTTTGTTTTCATTCCAGAACTGGGGATTCATTAGCAATTGTATGGATCACTGAAGAGACTAAGGAGGCAATGAGATACTTACCAGGTGGATTGCCTAAAGAAAGTATAACCCCTCTCAGGTAGCAAGCTGGAGGAAGACTGCTGAAATATTATGCCAACAAGATCGGGCAATCGAGGTCCTGGAAAAGTCAGATGGCAAACAACCCCAAACACTCCTTAAGTTCTATTCACAAAGTTTCGTAGTTTGAATTTAATTTCCTGATTTGTTTTTCTGTTTTTTAATTCTTCTAGATTTTGGTTTGAATTGGTTTATATATGCACGTTCGTGTATTGATTAGTTACATAGCTTAAACTCATTTAGAATGCTGTCATCGTTCAAATCTTAAAAGTAACTTCAGGTAATTTTTATTTTGGTTTAATATCTACCCGTTTACAGCGGAACCATCGAGTTTAGTATTTATATGTTAAAAAATCCTAACATTTATAGTTAAACTAATAAAACACAGTACATAAGGAGAATATACTTCATCGGGATAAGAATTGTTCAAGTACTTGCTAAATTGCAAAGTTGTCGTCAGCAGTACCATTTTCTGTTATGTTAATGAGTAACTATAAGAAAACAATATCCATGGTCGGATGACGTGTGACGTTGCATTAACTCTTTTCCTCTAATTCAAAGATATTTATGTTGCTCAAGACTATTTTATCCGAAAATTTAGAACTGTACGCTTATTTTGGTGGAAAGAATGTAATCAAAAGGTTTGATACATCTCATTCTCATTTCTATCAAAAGTATCGGGTCCTTTTAAAGATAAGAATGGGGAATTTAGAGTGAACCATTTGATAAGATTTCAAACACTGTTATTCAATAGCAATATTAATGTGATTTTTTAAAATCTATTCATTGCACAAAGTTTTATGCTTGCCCTTGATATCAATACTGTTCTCTCTCTCTCTCTGTGATAAACTGCCAGTCAAGGTAACAAATATCTGATTAAGGTATTTTTTTTTTTATTATTTCTATGTCTTAACTAATTCTGCTTGATGGTCAATCGCTGTCTGATATTTCACTTAACATTAACGCAACTGATACCACGGATGCATGGAGGAAAAACTAACCCCATGCGTTGGAGACAAAAATTGGTGGCCTTCCAACGTTGCAAATGCAACCGTTCACCGAAGAATAAAGCCATGAACAGGTGATGCCAATATGAATATTACACAAGTCAAGATTCACCAGAGTAACCGAACTGAGAAAAGACCGGATGAAGTTAAAGGACTGTAGATCACTGAAGGGTAGCCTAGTAGTTGATTCCACAGTAAGATGTCTGAGCTGTGTAATAATGTGTGTGATAATCTTTCTGACCCTTTTGTTTGTTAGTGGAAAGTTTGTGCACATCTTGTTTCTCTAATTTGTGGCAAATGAAAACTAATGTAAACTCTACACATTAGTAGACTTTTCGCCATTGACAGATAATGAAGATGCATAAGGAAATTCCACCTTGCGTTGGCTTCAAATGGAAAAGGTGAAGTCCCAGTGATTAGTGTATACTTGAACAGGTTTAAATTTTTGTTCAGACAAAAATCGCGGACTGTTTTGGTCTTTAGACCCTTTTATTAACCTTGATTTAATTCACTGAGCGGCCTCCTTTTTCTTTAAAAGTTTATGGCATTTCCTTCAGCGTCAGAGCTGATTTTGAATAGAATGTACAGCAAGTATTCTTTCATTTTTCTAGAATTAACGACTCTCATGAGGTCGTTACTACTACTACTACTACTACTCTACTACTACTACTACTACTGCTGCTGCTGCTACTACTACTACTACTTTATTGCTGTTTTCTATCTTGAAAAGGGTCCAGAATGAGTAACTAGTATTCAACTCAAGTAACGGAGCCCCTCCGTTCTAGCAGGGATTAGATGGAGAAATTTGGTACACTTACATTTTTGTCTCTAGTAGTTTCTGGGTTAAGAATTATCTGGTGATGAACTCCATAAGATATCAAGAGGTGTTCTGTATTAATATCAGAGTTGGGTCTGTTCATTGCCTGGGTTTGTGACCACCAAAATATGACAGGTGCTCCCAGCATTCGTTGGGCCGGGCATAGGCCTACCTGTTTCATGGACAAGCCATTGAGGGATAAAGCCTCTCGCCTCTCCCACTGAAGCAGAGACAAGTCGGTGGTGGATAAAGATTAATATACGAGGATGGTTTAATTTTTTCTACCGAAATATTGCTTCATTCCCATTCATATCTTCAAACAGACTGACAACACGGTAGCCAGAGTACGATATCGCAAGGGCAAATTTTTTCATATTTGAATTTAAAACATTCTCATTCCACAAGGATATCATAAAAAAATTGACAGTTATCTGTTGCCTGTCAAGATACGGATTGATTCGTTATCATCCCAGTATTGTTCAACGTGCCTTTTTATGCCTGCATCGAATATTTAATACTCATTATTCCTTTTCATTATCAAAAATTTTTTTTATCTAAACTGAGTTACATGACACACTGCCTCGTTATATTTTAAAGATGAAGTTGCATCTCTCATCGTCCACTTATCCCAAGACGTTTTCCACTTTTTTTGGCATCATTAAGCTTTACAGAAAAACTCTGGTGAACCCTGTGCTTTTAAAATTCTTTTTGGTAATTTCAGTCACAAGTGAAGACTGGCGACATGGAGTCCCATTCGTCTTCCGCCCGCGGACCAGAAAATACACGAAAACGTCTCTGATACATTTTTGCGAATTTCGGATATGCAAAGTGAAGAATATGGAAGACTGGTTTCTGGAAAACACGAGAGCGATTCCTTTACACATTTCTTTTCCGACTTTTATAACATGCGAATACAAAAGAGGAATATATACATATTTTCAGTAAATGTGGTCTGAAAATTCCCGCTGTGAAATGCGACTTTTTACCTCGTGGTCGCATGTGCATGTATACCTGTGGTCGGTCGTGACTATATGCACATGGAGGATGCTCGCGTTTACCGCTCGCTCTCTCAGAGGTTTCTCTGTCCTCAATGTGACCCACCACCATCTACGAGTCCCTTAAGGAATTCTTTATTAACCTGAGTTTTAGAATCAGGATATCAGAAGTCCTTCAGGTGGTCTTTCCTTCGCTCTAAGCATTGATTTAATGAGTAGGTGTAAGACCTCGGTATATACACTTTAGATTTCAACGTATGCCAGTTTGGTATACCTATATTATCTCTACGCAGTTTTTTAGCCCGACTGCATGAGTAAATGTTTGATATCGCTCACTGAAGTGGTTTTCTGGCCTGAGAGAGCTACTGGTACAACATTCGTGCCTAAACAAACCTCACCTTTTCAGTTAATGTACTTTCTACGTTCATTTTGATACTTTGATTAGTTTAGACTCTAATTTTCCCATTTATTTCATATTCCGTTCTCTCTGCACAAAGTCCATTAACTAACTTGCAAGCCTGCGTGCTCTTGGGTCCACTTTCCATTGTTTTGGGTTTATCTTTGCTCAGACTATTTCTATCCGAGTAGTCATGAGTCTCGATGCAGTGTTCTCTCACGACTACAATGCAGAGGACGTCGCTTTCTATTGCTGTTCAAGAGCTAGACCGTCTCACCTACAGCGATAGTTAGGCTTGTGGCTTTTACATAGTCAATTTAGCAAGTCAAGAATAAAAGCACGTCTATCTGAAAACCCTCAGACACCTGGGAGTACTTTGAAATTTAATGAAGTGGTGTACACTTAAATAAGAGGCTTTGCGTCCATTATAACTGAATTAGGAGCTGAATGTGTAAAACACGAAAACGACTGTTCAGCTTTTGACCCACGGATAGTGTCGAATGGCCATTTTTATTTTTACATTTATTTCAATGTCACCAAAATCTGTGGTCCTCTGTGATGTTGTCTTAAAAAAAAAAGTAAATCAGATACTTTTATCGGGATTTTCCATGAGCAAATTACCTGATACAACTTAAGTTCGTTTCCTATATCATTATTTTGATATGTAAAAAAAAAGTACCTTGAAGGGATTGCGAATACTATAAGGCTGAAACAGGGTGGATTGGCTGAAAATGGTTCGAGAGGTCTCCAAATTAACTGAATCCTTCAAAAGCCTTTGTCGAATGGAACTGAATATCGAATTTATGCCAAAGGCCAAGCACTGGGACCTATGAGGTCACTTAGCGCTGATATAGAAATTGACAGTAGGTGGTTTGAAAGGTGAACAGGAGGAAAACCTCGCAGTCATCTAGTTGGTCTCTAAAAGAATCTTCATCCTAGCCAAAGACCCTGCGACCTGCTTTGGAAATTGTTTCGAAACTTGAAAAAAAAAAAAAAAATCTGTCCTACAATGAATATTTCAGCCACTTTCGTTAACTTAACAATCAGTAACTCTATTATTTAAAGTCTCGACCTCATCCATGTTACCTGCATATCCTTGGTAAGGACTGAGTAGCGATTACTCATCATCAGCTTCGTAAAATGTCTGTTTGGCAAACCTATACCACAGCTGGAAGTGACATTCAATATTTTTCCTCAGTTTGTGGTTCCAGAGCCTTTAAATAAGCAGTTCCTAATTATATATCAAGCTTCCTCTTGAGCTGAGGCAGATTAAGGATTTGAAGTCTTTCAAAAAGAAAATTAAAACTTTTTTGTTTAATCGATGCCAAGGTATGGAATGTCAAACAGTGTGAGGAGAAAACACATCTGATGAATAAACTATTAATTTGATAATGGAGGTCCTGCGAGCGCTGGATAAGCCGTCAGCAAGTAAGAAGTTTGAATGTCCCCACGATTACTTAGCTAAAACTAAAACATCAACAAAAGTATATATGTTAAGGTATGGCTTGATAAAAAAAATATGGAACATTTATAAACATTTATTCAGGCATAAAGGTTACACACAAACAATCATACTTTATTTCTTCAGATAAATCTAATCAGTTCTTTCTCAACTGTACAAACGCTCAAATCTGACTGTATTTACACTGGTTCACAACACTATCACAATACATTTATGAAATACTGTAACAACCTTCACATAATCGCCAGCAATTGACACGGAGTGCACCGTATTCTGTGGTTTAAGCTTTCATCATTTCGATTTTTATTCGTAAACACATGAACTGTAGCCAACGCTTAACCATTGTACAAACACTTAATGAAGTCATGGTATGAATGGCTTCACCTGTATTTCAAGACCATTGCAGTTATGTAATTCAGCAATTCATAACTAATATAAGCATGACACCTCACTAGACAAGACAAAACTGCTGAGTATGGAAGCATTCAAGTCACACATTACAGTACCAAAACTTCCAACACAATATTTTAGTACATTTAACAACTGCAGTTAAGGCTACGTATGAGCAACGCTACAAAAGCAAGTAGATTTAGTTTTCGAATAACTCTCCAATATTAGGGACTTCACCTTCCTAAAGCGAGTGTCATGACAATGATGAGACACGAGAGAGAAGACTTCGTTACGCTTCCAGCTGATTTGACATCCTTTGTGTCTCTCTTCTTTCTCTCTTGTCTCTCCAGATGGTCGTGGTCATGATCATGATCCGGGTGAGCATCGTCTCTGGGATGTTGTGGCTTCAGGTCAGGGTCCTCCATTGTGAGGATAGTCCAGACATCTTTCAGTATATTAATCCGAGTTATGTTGTTGTTCGTAGATATTTCTGCTGGACTGGGTCTGTGCGTGATGGCTGATCTTGCTGGGGCGTACGCTTCGGCTGTCGTAGGATGCTCTTGGTTGATGACGACTACTTCATTCTTTCCAATATCAGCTGTTAATTGCTGGTGTGGTATAAGTGCTGAAGCAACCACCGGAGCTTCTACATGTGCGACTACAGCGGGTTGCCGGTTACTACCTGCTGTTGCAAGTCTACTAGGATTTAGGAAGTCTTCTTCCAGTGGAGGCGGCTGGACTGTTGTAGGTCTGCTTACTGGGGGTCTCTGACGATTAAACTGCGTCAGATGAGGTACTTGTGATGGCACTGGTGGAGGTAGAGGACCTGTGAACGGAACAACCTGTGGACGATTTGTTATCAGATGAGATGGTCTTCGAGGTCTAGTAGGCAACCGAGGAGCTTCTGGTACGCTGTCGGGAGGCAGAGGCCGACCATCTGACGAAAACACTTGGGCTGATGCTGCTGCAGTTAGGTCTTCATTTTCTACAGGAAAGTTATATAACGGCTTGAGAAAGCCTACCAATTGTGGAACTGGTACAGCATGATTATCAGGGAGTGAAACATGCGAGGTTACAAGTCTTTTAGCTGGGGACATTCCTAGTGGTCCTTGAGGCATCCCTAACCGACCAACACTCACTGATGGTGGTCTTGCTACACCAGTCTGTTTGTTGGGGTTACTGTTTTCCATGGTACGCAACTGCTGCATTTTGTTAGGCTTTAAAGGTTCGTTAGAAGCCCCACCTCCCAATAAAGGCACCATAGATCCCATTGCTACAGGTAAAGGAATGGGGTTATTCTCTACATTTTTACTGAATGCAACAGATGGATGGAATATAGGACCCAATGTGTCAGGAGGTAAAATTGCTACTTCTGGACTATCATGAAAATCATTAGTACTTTTATCAGTGTCACCATCATTTACCTTTATGATCCTCTGTGAAAACCCAAATGGCCCAGATGTTCTAGGACCAGCAGGACGTCTTTGAGCAGACCATCGTGGTGGTCGCGGAGGCTGAGGTACTCTAATAGGTTTTACATCTGATGATGAAACTTCAAAAGCCAAAGCGGGCCCTGGTTGTTTCTGCCTGATTGGTCTAAAATCCGACTCATATACAACAGACTCTGGATCAAAACCAAAGTTTTGTGCAAAAGTAGTACCAATATTTTGAATTCTGGGGGGTTCAGAGGACTTAGGCAGTGGTGATGTGTAACGAGAAGGTTGTCTGATTAAAGGCGATTCAGGCAGTGGTGATGTGTAACGAGAGGGTTGTCTGATTAAATGCGATTCTTCCAATGAAGAAAGCTGGCCTGGAAGACGTGGTAATGACGGGGCGGTAATAACATCTGGTTCTCTAAATGGTGTTTTCGAGTTTCTCAGCGCTGGTGATTTTGTATTGTAAGTTGAGTGTGTTGAATGAACTTGACTGTCAGCTCTCCTCGATGGTACAGGTTGTCTTGTTGGAATCTGCCTTATGACTGTTACGGGTTGACTTGTGGTAGTTGGTTTTGTTGAAAATGTTGATAATGCTGATGATTTAGTGGGGAATGTTTGGCGGAATGGCGTCGAGTTGAGGGACTGGGTTGGTAGTTGGGAAGGTGTTGTTTGGAAAGAAGAATACTTGAATGACTGGGTCAACTGGTGGAAGGGTGCTTTAGTTGTACCTGTAGTTCCCTTGAGTGTAATCTGTGGCTTTGAAGTGGCCCTAGGAGATGGCTGTTTGGTGATGGTGGTGGTGGTGGTTGTTGTCGTTGTTGAAGGACTTATTGCAGTTGTGGTGGATGACAGTGGAGTACTAGGAATACTCGACCTTGTTGGTGGTTTAAACTTGGGAGTGTTTGCTCTGACTGGTTTTTCAGTGCTGCTGGTACTAGTATGTTTCAGAGGGTACTGGTTGCTAATGGGTCTGTCAGGTATATCTGTTTCAATGTTAGTTTCTGGCTTCAAAGGATACTGATTATTCATGGGTCTTGTTGGAATATCCACTGCTGCATCAAAATCAAAATCACTGAATGGTTGTGAACGATCAGGAGAGCCAGTCCTGTTGCCAAGCTTTGCAAATGCATTAGCATCAACTATGCTTGTTGGATTCTTCAAACTAGGTAATTTTGGAAAGGTGAAGCCTGGAGCTCCGAGCGGTGGTGGGTTTGAGGACTTAATGCTGGATTTACTTGGTCTGTGGAGCGGAGCTCCATCAAAACTCGACTGTTCAGAGTCAAAGGGAAAAGGTTCAAATCCAGACGGGAAGTCGTAAGGGAAGTCTGGGAAACTAAAATGGTCGGGGAATGGTGGTTGATCAGGTCTGGGAGGTCGCGTTTGTGGTCTCCTTTTAGGCTTCCCAATGGCTGGGATCCTATTCAAGTCATTTCGTATATTTGTTTCATGCTGAAGGGAACCTTGTGCTCTCGTGTCTTCTGGTGCTTGTACGTCATAGTAGTCGTCATAATAAGCATAGTCTGTAATACAAATAGCTGGATAATTCCAAGTGGCTCAATTAATCCTTAATATGTTTCCACGGTTTCTAATATCAAAGTAATTTGCCTTACTGAACAGCAAATAATCATTCTATGAAATTATATAGCCTTCCTTTAAAGTATCAATAAACAGGGCAACACCAACTTCATAAAAGACTCAAAATAATACTTACAATAACTCAATCTAGGACTGAATTTTTTGGGGGGGACAGGCAGGGGGAAGAACGAACATCTGTGTTTGTGTGCATGTCAGGCCAGCCACTTCCACGACAGGGTATTTCATCAAGAATCTGTCACTTACTCTTAAAAAAGGACTGAAATTCACTTTCAGTTAGGAATGAGCTGCTGGAACATTACCCTTTCCGAGTCATGCAAGTCACCATGTCCAGGGGAAAACTAGGGAAAGAATGTCACAAGAGTCTGAAGTATTTCAATCAAGTCTGTGTACATAACCAATCACGTCATGCAGGGAAATTTCGTAAGTCACCTTAGGTCTACAGTAGTTACTGTGGAGAACTTAAACGCTTCAACAGAAATCTTCGCAGTGCTGTTTGACAGGGGATTTCCTGAGAGTTTGAGACATCCAGTAGTCTTTAATGGGCCACTCCTAACGAGATCTCGTTCAAATGTTTAGTAAGCCACCACAATCACAGCTCAAATTCATATACTTTAGGTTCTACAATTACTGCTACTGAGAGTTACGAACAAAGCCCAAGACTAATGAAAAGCTCAAAAATGTAAAGAAAATAAAATCTGGTGCTGCTAAAAACCACGCATCTGAGCTTGCAGTCAGCTTGTTGGCAGAGATTAGCTCCGACGAACCATTCTAATTAGTAAAAGTGATTTCATCCACCATCGAGTACCTTCTCTGTATGTTCTTAAGAGTGGGAATGCTCTGTTACCAAGTCCAAGGACAAAAGGTTAAGGAATAAAACCAAGTGGATTAACAGGGCTAACCATCACCCTACATTTCTTTTTAAAAATCTTTAACAAAACACCAATGGAAGCACAGAGGGAGAATTTATATAAAAAATACAAAAAAGGGATAGGTTAAGACTAGGACAATAACTGTAGACAGACCGACAATGAAAATAAATATATGAATGGTAGAGGGCTTGGGGTGCAAGGACAGTGGACGTACATCAAAAGAATAAATCAAGACAAAGGATATTAAGAATATGCTCAGGTAAAAATAAAAATCAGTGGAGACTAAAAGTAATCATTGAGGTAATACTGCTGTAGATCTGTTAGGTATTTTGTAAAGTTGTTACAAGTTGAATACTGAAAAGACAGACTTCTAAGCAATGTATAATAAATGACTTTTAAAGATTAAGTAATAGTTCAGTACAGAGTAATTAAAACATAAAAAAATACATGAAACCTAACTTACCATCTTCTTATAGTATTCTACACAAAAGCAAGGTTCTATGATCAACTTTTATGCTAAAAGTAGAGCGTCTAAAATCTGTGCTAGTTTTCAAAGTATTCTGTGGGTTTTGAATATGAATTCATAGTTATAATGGAAACAATGATTTTTTTTTTTGGCTGTAAAACTGTCAGTATATTACTAACTTTTGAATGGGATTCGGGAATAATTTGAAAATGCAAATATTTTAAATTCTATGTACAGTTAATTTTTCCCTCCGAATTTGCATTAACAGCAATTTTCACATTAAAACGTGCTAACAAAAATGTAATCAAGAAATATCCAACTCAAAAAAAAGTAAAAAAAAAAAAAAATGCATAATGGTGCATATTAGTATACTAAATAAACCTAATCAATGATAATACAAAAATATAACTTTTAAATGACGTGGTGACACCGCCTCCGAATACTCGGAATTTTTACTTTGACTGCGTACCTGGGTCCGGTGCTGACACAATGGTAGGTATGTTTTCACTTCCGGCAGCTATTTGTTCATTGCACTGATCCACGACGTTTATCTTCCATCCGAGGAAGCGGTGAGTGTAGCACTGGAATGAGAGAAACGAACAAATAATACAGCAAGTTAGGAAAACTGAGGTTCTGGATCTCCTTGTGATGAGTGCTGGGCAGCCAGTGCTTAGACCACTGCGGTAGAAGTCTAGAAAAATAATTTAATCCCAGGTTGATATGAAATGTAGTTGGAGTTTCACTGTGGGACATAGTGGGGCAAATTCAAAAGATGAGGCTTAATACCTATAAATATATTTTCTATGATATGAAAGCTTAGGTCCTAAGGAAGATATTAGAAAGAGACTATGTACGACCCATGGAAGGCAGAAAAACAGCCAAGATCAATCTACCTGGTAGAAAACAGTATCAGGAGTATTGGCATCTGGAGTCCATTGCAAGATTCCAGGTTGTCCTTCTTGGCAGTTAAGCTGGAGAGTTCTTTGGTAGGCCCCGAAGGATTCAAAGGCTCCTGAAGGCTGGTTTGGATCTTCAACCCATTCGCAAAGACGACCATATGCTGTGGGAACTGGAGAGCCATCTCTGTCTTGACCAACGCCAGCAAATACTCTGATCCTCTGCAGGGGGATAATATAGGTTAATTTTTCTCATCAAGAATGTGGTGTAAAATTCTTAAAACACAGTAAACTGTGAAGACTAGTACCCTCAGTGTACATAACGAACTTAATCCTAGCTAACATATTGCAATACTATTCCAGATGGATAGTACCAAGCAATTCAGAACAAATGAAAGGTTATCTTTTCAGGTTATTTTAAGAATCCTTACACTGCGTTCAGCTGGAGTCTTGAATTCATATCCACCCTCAGGATCGTCAGTAATGTAGAAGGGATGGTAACGTGCAGGATGCTCTGGGTCAAAGCCTCCCTCGACAACAAAGGTGTAGGTCTTGCCCCTCACTACATTGATCTCGGGAATCAACAAACCATTGATGTACCAAGCAATACCCCAGCCAACATGTCCTAGAAGTAATGAAATAAACACTCACTGGATGTTCTCTCAACTGCAACATCACTCGAAACTTTCAAAATTTGAGTGTTTAGTAAAGCTTTCCACCAACTTTCTATTTCTAAACAGAGAGCTTTAGTAATATTTCTACAACAACAATTCAAATGAAGTACCTGTGATAGAGTTGTATCCATTATCACCTCCAGTAGGTCCAATCTGGGCATAGAATACACCATCTTCTGGTTCATAGCATGGGATTGGTGGGATGAACCAGGGATTACTGGCAGGCTTTGCAGTGGGAGGTGCACTAGGACCACTGCTCTGAGCAATTCGTCCTGGTCCACCAGTATTGCTTCCTTGTTCTTCCGGCAGAGGGCAATTCCAACGTGGGGTTCGGCCAAAGTCCACAAACATGTCACCTAGGGGAATTTAATTATGTACGACGTATACTACAGAGTAAATACAGGTACACTAATGTATTCCCATCAGGACCACACTTATATTACCTACTATTCCAATATTCTTATCCAAGAACGAGCCTTAAAACTAACCTCGTGACCTCAGAGTGTGATAAGATGTGTCTCCTTGAGAGTTAACTGGGCCTATAGCCCAAATGACAGCCTGAGATCCGTTGGTAAGGATTCCGACATCAGATTCGTCCACGGCTCTCAAAGGACGTTGGAAGGTCAGCATTGTGAAATCGTTGATCAAGGCTGCATTCAGCAGTCTCACGTTGTTGTTGCTTCCCTGTTGGATAGAAAACGTGAGATAGTATAACTTTATCTTAAATTATCTGTGCTGAGAGCCTTAATTCGAATCACTGAAAAGGTACAAATTATTGATTGACTGATTGATTGAATATAGAATTTAGGCCAAAGGCCAAGCACTGGGACCTATGAGATCATTCAGCGCTGAAACGGAAATTGATAGTAAAAGGTTTGAAAGGTGTAACAGGAGGAAAACCTCGCAGTTGCACTATGAATCAATTGTTAAGAGAGGGTGGAAAGTAAGATGGTAGAAAGATTACGGAAGGAGGTACAGTAAAAGGAACGAAAGGGGTTGCAGCTGGGGGCCGAAGGCACGCTGCAAAGAACCTTAAATAATGCCTACAGTAAAAATGATCAATATTCATGCTTGTCACTGAACTTTAGACACTACAAATTATTGCTAAGTGAAAAAGGGATATTTTCCATGCTGAAAACTGAACTTCAAAACAAATTGCAATCGTTTCAATAGTCTTGAAATCTTACCTGAACCTTGTCATCAGGGCACGCCCCTCTTCCTCCTTGGCACTGAGCTTTGGCAGTGAGGGCGTAGTCCTTCGCCTCTCCACGACCCGTGGTCTGGTCCAGCCATGCTACCACGACGTCTCCGCCCACCATCACCGACCGACTAATTGTTCCGGAGGGTCCAAAGGCCATGTATTGTCCATCAGCTAAAAGAAATTGATTTCTGAAGAATTTGTTGAAATACGCCATTGTTCGAATTATTTAGAAAATGTATAAATTTGCGGGACATATCGTTAAATATGTTAAGATTGTTCGGTAATCCTTCTCTCCATCATCTTTTCTTTATTCTTTAATTCTGTTCCTCCTTTAGCCTTCAACACTACAGCGTAGAACGTTCGTTGTATGACAAACTTCATCAGCCAGATGAAATCCCACTGAGTCTTAACGTCACAAGAACAAGGCTTCTTGAGACTACAATTTCCTCAGCAAATAACCCAAACATGAGTGGAATAAAAGGCTTAATATTAAGATTGTTTTATACAATTACCCCCTTTAGGCCTCAACACTTCAGCGTAGAACGTTCGCTGTCTGGAGAACTTTATCAGCCAGAAAAGAACCAAACCTCAATGTGCCTTAACGTCCCCCGAACATGGCTTCTTTGTACTACAATTACCTCAGCAAATAACCAAAATATAAGTGAAATAAGAGATTTATGTAATTTTCTTGCTTTGGGATACGGAAACATTAACTTTTACTTCGATCGATCACCAAAACATGAGTGAAATAAGAGATTTATATATTTTTCTCTTTTTGGAATACGGAATATTAACTTCTACTTCGACTGAATTAAAAAAAAATCCCGTGTCATCTCTTTTCTTCTTATGTTATCTGAACCCGTCAAACTCAACGTATCTATTCCCGCTGCCAGAAAGCAAGTTGAGGCATCCATACACTGCAGTTGCAAACAAATCTGCTCTGCAAACAATCGTCATCTGGTCTACGCGGCGACTCTAACCGACGATCGCGTGGGCGTAAAACGCTGTCGGGGGGCTGGCTACGGGGGTCCCCTTGGGATAGGGGTGGTTAGGTGGTTTTGGAACATTCGAACTGCTTACTCAACGGATTTCCGTCGTTCCCTTAGCGAGGCTGAGGGTATTTTTAGCGTCAAG
Organism: Macrobrachium rosenbergii; assembly: GCF_040412425.1. Classification (NCBI taxonomy): domain Eukaryota; kingdom Metazoa; phylum Arthropoda; class Malacostraca; order Decapoda; family Palaemonidae; genus Macrobrachium; species Macrobrachium rosenbergii. The sequence continues at coordinate 14,937,398 of NC_089749.1, read as the reverse complement.
ATATGTAAACTTGGAAGTTTGTTTTAAACATTTATATTTCCAGCAAATATATTAAGTTCCAGACGCCAAAATATGTTGTTCCATAACCCATCTTTTTCATTCGTTATGACAGGTTAACTGCACTTAAAACAAAAACAATTAAAATGAAAAATGACAGACTCAAATGCGTTACGTTCCTAACCTTACTTGTCAAAACAACCGTTTACCCTGTTCCAGTATTCTGAGCTGAACTGAATATAGAATTTAGGCCAAGCGCTAGGACCTATGAGGCCATTCAGCGCTGAAACGGAGACTGACAGTGGAAGGTCTGAAAGGTGTAACAGGAGGAAAACTTCACAGCTGCACTATGAACCAATTGTTAGGATAGGGTGAAAAGTAAGATGGAAGAAAGAATATGAAAGGAGGTACAGTAAAAGAAACTAAAGGGGTTGTAGCTAGGGGCCGAAGGCAGGCTGCAAAGAACCTTAAGTAATGCCTACAGTGTACAGCACAAGGTGCACTGACAGCCCTACCCCGCTAAGGGGCTGTTCCAATATTCGGCACATTTTTGGAGCTTTTTGTCTACTGTGAAAATATAGAAATCTGACCAGTTTGATTGGTTAAACCAAAGTTATAATAATTCCTAACGGGACTAATTTTTCATTAATTTATCGTCGAATGAATTCCTCTGGCTTTTAAAATAAATGTTTAAAGCATTCATTTTAAGATAACTTAAAGGCTTCAGTAAGTAAAACGTCATCTTAAAGTATACCTAATAAAATCTAGACATATTATTATTATTATTATTATTATCATTATTATTATTATTTCAGTAGATGAAACCTATTCACATGGAACAAGCACACAGGGTTCACTGAATTAAGATTCAAGCTTCCACAGAATGTTGGTTTCGACCTACCACCGCAGACCCCACACTGCAGCAGTAACTGACCATGCTACAGAGCCAGTGATTTTTCATCGCCCTGGGGGAGACGCGAACCCACGACATCTGAGTGGCATGCCACAACACTTAACCACCATACCAGCGGACCAGCGAGATATAAAGATGAGATTGTGCCTCATTGCAATTATTTCTATTATATAGAACACAAATTCATCTACCAGCATTGTTAAGCATTCCCAACAAACAATAGAGAATACAGAAACTTTCCTATTCTGTCATCCAACTGTAAATTTCCAGAAAGCATCGTGGCAACTTGCCAACAGAAACTGACTCACTCTCTACCCCCAACAAATTAACAACGAGACGACAAATGTAAACTTACTGATTCTGCCAACCAGCTGCATAACAATGGATTCCCCTGCAACGGCCCACCTCACTTCGAAGGCCAAGTCGTCCCACAGGACCTCGCAGTTCAGCTTGGTCTGAAAGGGTTAGGATATTTTAGCTTTTCTCGCATATTTAAAGCCATATAATAGTGATCATTCACTTAATAGTAATACGCTACAATAAGCAATTAGACATGAACATCCTGATGTATATCACTCATTTGCCAGAATAAAGAACTCAAAAAAATTGTTTTTTTGAGTTATTGATACCAGCAGATAACCCGTTCTTTGTTCCATATTGTGGTAAAAACGTCTTATTTGTGTTTGTAATACTAACCGCTAGAGGGCATGACATGTCACTATTACACAATAGAGTATAGAGAGTTTTAAACTTTAAATTACTTCTCCTGAAAAATAGCAATTTTTGAGTTAGTCGTTCTTCTGGCAAAGGAGCGAGATATACACAAACACACAAACATTCCCAAAAAGCCAAGTGGACCTCAGTGCAATGATGTGGCTTAAAATGTGGTTTTAGACATTTCTCTCTCATTCAGTTTTATATACTGAACTGAACGTTAAAAACAAGTGTATTGCAAACCTAGCAACATTCACTTGCAGCAATGCATAAAATAACAATAGGTAACATTCTCATTTATTTCACATTTAAAAAACAGTTAAGTTCTTAGGAATACAGATACTTTAAAAACTATACAGAGGTTATGAATGAACTGAGAATTCAGTTGGGAAAGAAATAAAACATGAGGTAAATAACTCTAGTATTCATAGATAAGGTAAATAACTCTAGTATTCATATATAGGGTAAATAACGCTAGTATTCATATCTAAGGTAAGTAACTCTAGTATTCATATCTAAGGTAAGTAACTCTAGTATTCATATCTAAGGTAAATCACTCTAGTATTCATATCTAAGGTAAATCACTCTAGCATTCATATCTAAGGTAAATAACTCTGGTATTCATATGTAAGGTAAATAACTCTAGTATTCATGTATTCATATGTAAGGTAAATAACTCTGGTATTCATATGTAAGGTAAATAACTCTGGTATTTGGTATTCGTGTATTCATATGTAAGGTAAATAACTCTAGTATTCACATATAAGTAAATAACTATTATTCATATATAAGGTAAATAACTCTAACATTCACATATAAGGTAATTAACTCTAGTATTTATATATAATGTAAATACCTCTAGTATTCAATATAAAGAAATAACTTGTGTTCATGTATAACACAAAATACTGATACAGTAAAAAAAACTCCAGATACTATCCATTTCCCAATCGAGGTGTGGCAGAGAATAAATTTTCTGCGGAATGACTTGTATATATTCCACATCTGTGTCACCGAAAACTGAATTCCTAAACTTTAAAAACATTCCAAGACTTTTATTCGTACAATCTGAAAGCATTAAGCAAAATTTAATTTACAATTCGACCATCAAATAACACCAGATATGAGTGGGATTTAAACGTTAAAACCCTAGTTTACAGACAGCGCTGCCGCCTACAGCCATCTCCCTCATCCCAACACACACACACACACACACACACACACACACACACACACACACACACACACACACTCTCTCAAAGCACCGGGACACGTGACCTTCAGGAACCGTCTATGGATAGGAATAGGAAGCCCCGCCGAGCTAATCCAGTTTCAAAACGAAAGTTTTCGAAAATAGGGAAGGAACTTATTAAAACTCTCTCTCTCTCTCAAAATACACACGGAATTCACATCACATGGGAGGGTCACGTGACTACCAAAGCCATCTAACTGGAGTGAATTGTTGGATTTCTTTTTTTTTTTTTTATTTGCTCTACGGTCTGGCAGCCCCCTGCAATATTGCCTCTACTCGAGTTGAAGTTTTTTAATTGAATGGTTGGGAAACTTTGATGCTACGGCAAATGAATTCTAATGAAGGTATTTAGTTCCCTTACGATATATATATATATATATATATATATATATATATATATATATATATATATATATATATATATATATATATAAGATTTATTTGACGCAGCATCAGTTTCCCAACCATTCAAACATATATACATATATGTATATAATATATATAAATAATTATATATATATATATATATATATATATATATATATATATATATATATATATATATATATATATATATGTGTGTGTGTGTGTGTGTGTGTGTGTGTGTGTGTGTGTAATTATGAACTTTCGGAATTCTAATGTTCCATTGTGCATCGTTGCTTTGATGTAAGACTTACTTGTTTTACACTTGTTACTAATAAGAAATCAAGTCTCCCAGCTACACAGGACATTTTCTCTATAGTCTCCCCGTCACCCTACCCCAAATCACCCAGGGAACAAAAGAAGGGAAAAAAATCTAGTATAATTGGAATGTAGGTTAGTTTACAGTTTACTGAAATTAGACAATTCATAAGATCGACTTGGCAAACACAGACAGATCACGCCATTAAATACAATGATCATCACAGCCATGCCAAATTAGGTAAATATTCAATCTCAAAGAAAAAATACAATGTGCAAATCACTTACCACATAAACAGCAGCATTTTGAAAATGGAACAATAAAAAAAAAAAACTGGAAAGGAAGAATGAACAAAGGAAATAGAAAGAGATGTATCAAAGTTTTATTCGAAAACTACCAAGAGTTTTACAAGTGTCGATTTTTTTATTATAAATTTTTTTTTTGTTTTTCAAAAGTCGATTAACATTAACATTTTTAACACGAGACAAACGATCGTTTTTGGAATGCATCGCTCACAAGGATAATTGAGGAGGGAGACATCTCTATCTGCCAATTCAGGCATTTGCGAAAAGGTGATGGTTTCAGAAAGAGGAAAGGATCTATTTTAGCTTTCCTGAAAGCAATGCAGAGAAAAGTCACATGGAAACAATACGGTTATCAGCAAGAGACTAAATCTAAATCCACGTCTAATATACTGTAATAAATTAGGATTAATAAAATAGCAATAAATAGCGCAAATAAATTAAAATTAAATAGTGCATACTGTGTGTAGTCCTTCCCTAACAAGTAATGCTTTGAAAACTTTTTTTTTTTAAGTCTTAACGGTACAGAATTAGATTTTGTGTGAATATCTCCATTTCTGAAAGAAAAATAGACCAGATGTAGAAGCAGGCATTTAGCTTGCATGCAAAATAACTTGCAGCCGTAAGGCAACTTGTATCAGGTGAATAGCTTGCTTGCAAAATAACTTGCAGATGTAGGGCAACTTTATCAGGGGACTTTATTAAATTTGCATACGTGAATGAATGAATAAACACAGTATGCTGTGTGGTGTGTGTGTGTGTGTTTGTGTGTGTGTATTTGTGCGTACATGCGTGCGTTTCTGACAATTCATTTTAGCCATAGAGGTTGAAGGAGGAAGTGGACCCTCCAGAGCTGAAGTGGAAACTGCTGAAACTTTTCGAGTTCGAGGGGGACTTTGAGGAGGAGGAGGATGAGGAGGAGGAGGATGAGGGAGACCCGAATCTGTGGGAGGAGGAGGACGGGGGGAATCCACCCCTTGGCCTGTCTTCTTCACTATCATCATCATCATCATCATCGCGGTGCCTACTGGCACTACTGCCAAAATGCCCACCGCTGCTGCCGAAATGTCCACGAGAGGAACCGCTGCTCTCCTGAGACTGGAAGTGGTGGCTCGGCCGGCCCGAGTTCGAGCTCTTAGGGGGGAAACCTGACTGCGGCACGCTGAAGTGGCCTCCGAAACCTCTGCTCTGGCTCCTCGATTCTTCTCTGGACTCGTCTGAGTCGAAGTGGGACGGTCTCTTAAAGGGTCGTTGGGTCCGAGGAAATGGTGGTGGCGAGGTCGTTGGGGGGCTATAGAACGGTCTGTGGGTGGTAGTGGTGGTGGTAGCACGAGAGAATGGAAAACCAGAACTGCCAAAGGGAGAAGAGGGTGGTGCTGGTGGTGGTGGCGGGTGGGACTGTCTAGGAAAAGGTCTAGGGGTGGTGGGAGGTGGTCTAGCCGAGGGAGAGTAAGAGGGTCTGGGAGTGGTCTTTGGTGGTTCGTAGGATAGGGCAGAGCGACCGGAAGAAGGTGGAGGTCGGTACGAATAGCCTTGGGACTGAAAATAGGGGAGGAGGAAACAGAACAGGGTTAAGTATGAAGGCAATAAAAGTTGCTATTTACAACTAAGGAACACTAAGGAAAGTCAAGATTACATACAAAAAGAAATATTTACAGAGCTAAGAAGAGATCCAAGAATCTTTGGTGGGAAGAAATGGCTGTGTCAGCACTGCTGAACCTTTCTGTGCCTCAGGCTTAGGACCTCTTAATCAAGAACTAATTCAGAAACTAACTGCAGTAGTTATATATATAATAAAGCATACTGTAGATTATCTACTACTGCAATAGCTGACACAACCAGTTCTTCAGTAAAAACTTTCTCAGAAAACTACAAACAGTGCACAATGGCTTACTTGCTAAGAAATGTCTTTTAATTCGACAGTATAAACAAGACTATGGCCTGTCCAGAAATAAGACTCAGAGTGTCACAAGACAGTGCAGGATCTGCAGTTATCAAGTGTTCCATGCAAGGATATGCTAAAGCTATATATGCACTGTGGTTCTGATTGTGATCATTTACAATCTAAAGATGAGCTAAAGTATGGAATGATAGTACAGCACAAGAATAGTGATAAAGTTATCAGAAAACTCTGTTCACAAAACTTACCATATTTTATGGTAACATAAATGCGATGGCAGTCAGGTCCAAAGATGATCCATCAATCTAAAGTACGTGTGCGTGCAAGCAGTCAAATAACTGTTGTGTAGATGTAGATGTATATGTTACTGAGGCTTAAAAGCATGGACATTGTCGAAGTTAGTAATTAATATAAGATTATATATGAAAGGACAGTTGTTTTAAGTAAAGAAGGAAAGGTCTTACAGAAGGCAAAGTCAAGTGTGGCAAGAGATTAAGGTAGGACAGACGCTTCAAGTAAAAGTGTTAAGAATAAAAATAAAATACTGTAGACAGTCGTGTCAGATTTATGAAACAGAAGACGAAGAGGACAACATAATAGATAAAAAGTTTCCATCGTCAGGACAGAAAACTTGAGACGTTCCAGAGGCCTAAATCCTCGACGAAGCAGTACCTTGGTAATAGAGTTTCTAATAACTGACATCAAAATGCAGAACTCCAGCAGCTTACCTGTGGAGCTACTCCCAGCATCTTGAGAGAGGGAGGCACGTTGAGGCTCTTGGGAATACGGACATGGCCGAAGTTGGCGAAGAAGGCCTTGCACCAGACGCTGAGGAAGTCGATGTCGAAGACTGTTAGGTCTCCTGGGAGGGTAATGACAATGGTCTTGCTTGAGTAGCGTTTCAAGGGCTCCTCTGATCCGTTTTCGTCGGGTACAACAGTTCCCTTAGGTCCAGGTGCGGTGCCCTTGCCGACCCAGAAGTGACCGTCTGTGAAAGTGAAATTGTAATGAGTGAAGCAATGGCTACGTTTCTGCTAAAACCTCTAATCAAAATATGTAGAAAAACAAAATAAAAAACATGTATACAATAAACCCCCCTATTCTTTTCGCACCCCCCGCGAATAGCTAAAATCCGCGAATAGCTAAAATCTGCGAATACTTAAAACCCCTCTAAAAACACTTAGAATTGCCTATTTTGATAGTTTAAACACAAAAAACACTCCAAAAATGCTTATATCTGAGTATTTTGATAGTTTTATCACAAAAAGTGCATTTAGTCATGAAAATGTTATGAAAATACAGTAATTAGTGAATATTTCTCAGTGAAAAATTCCGCGAATGGGCGAATTTTCCGCGAATAATGTGTATATAAGTTCCACAGAGAAATCAGCGAATAGGCGAATCCGCGAATACGGGGGTTTACTGTAGTGTACAATTGGGCAAAAAGTCTAGTTCCCTCTGACGTAATAACTGTAAAGGAAAGAAAAACTTCAGCTGCAGTAAACACGTATACTTCAAAATTCATCCATATTGGCTGCTCTATTATAGAATTGCCAATGTCGGTTGGGTCCTCCAGAGGTCCACATCTGGCACCTTCAATCCCTTTGAACACCTTAATTGCACAGGCTGCACTAAGTCAAATGGTCCCTATGGCCAACCTAATCTAAAACCTCTCTATTAACCATTCTCAAAAGCTGTGTTACCAGACTTAATAAGGAACAACGCTAATACTACAGTAAAATTCATTCCTTTGAATAACAACTTGTATTACTGATCACATTCACTCCTCTACCGCTCTTAGAATATCGCTTTGGAATTTTCATACAAGATCGATAGCTGATTTAAATTTCATTGAATATTTATCTTTGGTGGTTAGAATGGCAGAGGACAGAATGCCTAACGTGGTTATGGAAGGATCAATAGAAGAGAGAAGACCAGGTGGAAAGAAAATGTGTTAAGAGATCTAAGAGAATTGGGAGTGGAGGATCCCGAGAATAACTGGAGAGATGCAGCACTTATTAGGGAAACGTGGGGAGGTCTGGTGCAAGCGGGCGTGGGTCACCAAGAGGCCCGAGGACCACCGGAGTGAGAGTAATTTATCTTTGACTTCTATTTACTGAACAGCAACACCAACATGCAGTACATGTGCCTCGCTGTCGAACTTCTCAGTTCCAGAGGCCATTTATTCCCCACACTGTTGGACTGGGGAACAGCCGGGCAGTTGATACTTCAGAGTTCAAGAGAAAATGCAATGCATTACTACCCTAATACTATTCTTCTTGCGTTTTAATACATTTTTATCTATTTATCTATTTATTGATTAATTTTTTCCCTTTTTTCATAAGTGGGATCTTTTCTTTATGTATTTCCCTTTACTTCCTCTTAATTCTTCCTAACGAACACCATATTCTTTGGAAGCTTGAATTTCAAGTCAATGGCCCCTGTGGGCTTGTTCCATATGAATAGGTTTTAATAATAATAATAATAATAATAATAATAATAATAATAATAATAATAATAATTATAACTGCTTTAGAAAAAAATCAATACGATTACCAATTTAGTTCGACTCAATTCGTGGTCTGCTTTTGGTTGCAAAGTAACGCAAACTTTCAATTTTTTTTTTATATAAATTGAAGGGAGGATCCCCACTCATTCTTGACGCAAGTTGTAGTGCGTTTCAAAGGGATCTTATTTTACAGCCTTTTGTTAATGCATATCGCGATATTAAACGAGTTTCTTTGTGTTTAGAAACTTCATTATTTTCCTTTTGTAGGCGACAAATTATTTTCTCTTAAGGGAAGCAGGCCTGACGTCAATGCGGCAGGCTAACTTTTTTTTTTCTAGTTAAGGGTCTTGCATACATTCAAGCTATTTTTTGACTGTTTATATACAAAATGCTAACAAATAAATTATATATAAACGTTACCTCAAACTACGAAATGAACATTTTATAAAATAAAATACCACGGGATTGTTACAGAAAATATACACACTAGAAATTAACAAAATGCATCTTGGTAATTCTTCCTTGCAAAGTAAATCTCTGGATCTTATAGATCCAAGAAGTTGCATTCCAGAAAGCAGTTCAGAAAAATCCTAACTAAAAAAATAGGATTTCAAAGAGGAAGACATAACACTGATTCTTGGAAGGATTTCTTAGCTTAAGTAAAAGATAAGCTTAGAAAGTAAAAGAAAAGAATATTTTCTCAATATTTGTAAAACCCAGACCTACTCAAGGAGATGGTTGGAAGACATCAGTGAAAATCGATACTATTACGCGGATTTTGATGTCATCCGAGATGGTACAGGTTCTAGTTACCCGAAAAATCATTTGCAGTTTCTTCCTTACTACACTCGTTACCTCATTGAATTTCCGGGTTTCAACGCGACAATATTACATCCTTACGTAATACTACGCACAATCTTGAAACCAATAAGTTTTTTTTCGTTTTACGCAAAATTTCTTACCTATTTAAGATAAACTTACGGTGAAGAACAATATTTTATTTAGACAGAAAAAAAATTCGTATCAACTTTTACAGTAACCGTTCTATAATTTCAGTCAATGGTAAGATGTACAGATACAGTATTTTCCTGAAATTCCAAAAACAATTTATTAATACATTTCAGATGCCCTTTTGACCCTTAGTGTATGGTTAAATGTTTGGCAGGAAAATCCTTATACGCAAAAAATTCCCTAACTGTTTAGGATAATCTTACTTGTGAAAACCAGTATTATGTCTTAATTTATCATAAAAGCAGCTTCGTATAAAAAATTACTGTAACCACACTAAATGCACAGTCTCTATTTTCGTAACCTTTCAGGGCAAAATGCCCAGTATGGCTGAACTTTACACACAGTCAGAATCCATACAAAACCTTTTTCCAGGTAATCAAATGGTAAGATGCACCGATACGATATTTTTCCGCAAAAATTAAAAACAATTTATCAATACATTTCATAAGCCATTTTGACCCCTCTGCACGGGCTGGAAGGTCAAAAGCGCTTCTGTACGGGATGAGAAAATAATGTACGTACCAGGGGCAGCTCCATCATAGCTGAAGTTGGGGATGAGGAACGTCTGGGCATCCACAACCACGATCCTGTCTGAAGACACTCCGTGTTCTAGGGTAGGGAGGGCATCGATCTTCTGTGGCCTTGGGTAGTCCAGGTTCGTGGGTATGGGGAGGCTGCCGAAGTCGTAATCTGTTAAGTATGAAGAATCTTATTAATATGCACAGCAAAATTCTTCACCGTAACGTGAATGTTTAATATATTAATAAAAGATCAAGAGCTGTGACCTATGATGAGGTCACTCAGCGCTGAAACTGAAATTGACAATAAAAAGGTCTGAAAGGTGTAACAGGAGGAAAACCTCGCAGTTGCATTATGAATCAATTGTTAGGAGAGGGTGGAAAATAAGAAAAATGAAAGATTGTGACCGGAGGTACAGTAATGGGAATGAGAATTTGCACATTCAAATGTTTAATGAATTCTACAGATTTAAAATCTCAAGATGTATTTTGCAGCTCTAAAAGCAATAGTGGAATTTTATTTCTTCCAAATAAATGTATATTTAAATGAAAGCCTTTCAGCAAATTTTTTATACGCAGTTCGTCTGACAATATTAAATAGCAAAATGCACTCCATGGTATGGCGTTATGCCGCAACCTACAGATATTTTAAATTGCCTTTAATTTTTCATACAAAGTTACCACTTAAATTACGATCTAGATAAAAAGTCGGATAATGAAGTCAGCCATCTTTAGGTTTCATGACTTCGAGACATTTCTTCGTCAGCTGTCAAGGTTAGGAATTCTCCACCGGCTTTCGTTTTCCACTGTTCTTTTGCTACTAAGGTTCTGACTCTGCTTCCTTCTCGTCCCTTTGCTGTTTCTTCAGGCCTGGGCATGGTAGGAGGACCCAATTCGCTTGTTGAATTGATTTGAATTGAATAAAGAATTTAAGCCTATGGCCAAGCACTGGGACCAATGAGGTCATTCGGTGGAAATGGAAATTGACAGCAAAAGTTAGAAAGGCGTAACAGGAGGAAAACCTCAAAGCAGTTGCACTATGAATTAGTTGTTAGGATAGGGTGGAAAGTAAGATGGAAGAAAGAGAATATGAACGGAGGTACAGTAAAAGGAACGAAAGGGGTTGCAGCTAGGGTCAGAAGGCACGCTGCAAAAAACCTTAAGTAAATGCCTATGCCTACAGTGTACCGCATGAGGTGCACTAACGGCACTACCCCCACAATTCGCTTGTGCCGATGCCCTTTGCATAAGAATTCAAAACACTGTCGATCTTCCAGATACAAAAGACGTGCCCCAAGCGGCAGGTGTTCTTACATACTCTAAATAACGAGATTAGTCATTTGCTGTGAATCTCTCAGTTTTCGATGAAAATCGAACACAAGAGAACTGGCTACATTACAGTATATCAGTTACACTAGAAGTCAGCTTTGGATGCATGGACTTTTTGTTATTCACCTATGTAAGCAAACTTTTTGCAGTTACTGATGTAGGTACTGCTAAAAGTAAAAAAAAAAAATATGTAATTTGAAATTAATATAATTTTAAATCATCCTATATATGTCTATTAACACTATTTTTGAACTGATTTTATTCTACCAGAAAATTTCTAATTTTATATTACTAGACACTGTCTTATTTACTATTTATTCGTACGACTGTCCACGGCAATATTTAAATGATTAGCTTACACTAAATGCTAACAGATGTTTCAACGGACGGTGGACACGAAATCAAGGTCCCGAGATCGCGCGGAAAAACGCCAACTGCTCGATTTTTGTTTTTCATCCTTTCTCCCCTCCAGTTTTTTTTTCGTATCATCCAGCCGAAGGTTTTTCGCGGGGGAATTTCCAATATTGCCGTACATTGAAATTCTCAGCCATATTGGAAAAAAAAAAAGTGTGACTCTATCGACGGATATCTTATGTTCGGGGTTTCCCTTCCAGGAAAGCTCGGTAACAGTGGCCTTTTTTTGTTTAAACTCGGAATAAGAAACAGGAAAAAGAATATTCGATGAAGATTATGCCACATTTTTACGTCAGGAAAAAAGATATTCTTTGACTTTCTTTCCGAAGTGAAAATGTTTATGCGGCAGACGGCGAGAAACGGGGCTTAATCCTGTGGTTTTTTATTTGCAGATTCGACTAAAAGCGTAAGAGATTAAGGTCAGTTTTATATGTTTCTCTATACTTCCACAGGAAAAGGTAGAATTTAGGCCAAAGGCCAAGCGCTGGGACCTATGAGGTCATTCGGCGCTGAAACGGAAATTGACATTTAGAAGGTCTGAAAGGTGTAACAGGAGGAAAACCTCAAAGCAGTTGCACTATGAATCAACTGTTAGCAGAGGGTGGAAAGTAAGATGGAAGAAAGAGAATATGAAAGGAGGTACAGTAAAGAAACGGAAGGGGCTGCAGCTAGGGGCCGAAGGCACACTGCAAAGAA
>NC_089749.1:14910161-14922661 GCF_040412425.1 Macrobrachium rosenbergii | reverse complement strand
ATCAAATTTCCATAGGTCTCATCATGCACATTAAGCCAGGGTTAACTTACGCACCTGTGGAATTTAAAATGGCAATACTTTGCCCGAAGATGATCAATTAAAACGCATTTAAGAGTATAAAACTTCCTATTGTCGTTGTTTTTTTTGGTACTTTCCTTTTTGAAGATAGATTTAAACCGCACTTGGAAAATGAAGTTACACAGTTCTATTCTTATATAAATTTAAATTGAAACCGCACTTGGAAAATAAAGTTATAATGTTCTATTCTTATATAAATTTAAATGTCGTTTAGAAAAAGAAGTTCTGGACTGCCCTCATTTCGAAGTTATGATACATCTCATCGTTTTTTTTTTATGTAAAATTTCACAACCACCACCTACTGGTAATATGAGCGCGCACATGCATATCGAAACGCTAATTTCCATTAAAAAGGGATCTCTCTGTGCTTCTATCATTTAAGCCTTTTACTCCAGCACATCAAACAAGATACTTAATTCATTAAAGTAGAACTGCGTGCAAACAATTAACTTTCAAGGTAATGGGATTAGGAGGATGTCCAGTTTGCCGATAGCGAACAATTTCAACGTCATTAGTGAAATTGGGGATTACGTCCCGTCGCTTTTCTAACGAACGTTTTCTTTGAGCTGCTGCATAGAAAACGGGTCGAGAGTTTTCTATGACGTATTTTTCGTTATAAGAAAAAGATCTTTTCTAAGAAAATAGTTTATTACGACAGAAGACGTTTAAAAACGTGGCTTGATTCTCATGTTTTTCAACTGGAGAATTACAGATTCGACTGAAAGCCTAAGAGATTAAAAAGAATTTTTAGTCATGTGCGGAAGTTGTGTTCAAACTACTGTAGTTTATCGTGGGGTGAAATTCCGTTTAAGTAAGAATTTTGTAACACAATTCTTTTCATATGGCTGAACTGAACTGAATATAGAATTCAGGCCAAAGGCCAAGCACTGGGACCTATGAGGTCAATCAGCGCTGAAACGGAAATTGGCAGTAAAAGGTTTGAAAGGTGTGGGAGGAAAACCTCAAAGCAGTTGCACTATGAATCAATTTTTAGGAGAGGGTGGTGAGTAAGATGAAAGAGAATATGAAAGGAGGTACAGTAAAAGGAACGAAAGAGGTTGCAGCTAGGGGCCGACGGCACGCTGCAAAGAACCTTAAGTAATGCCTACATGAGGTGCACTGACAGCGGTAACTCCCTACGGGTTTTTATATTAATTTGCCTCTAATAATAAGCGTACGATCCTTGTAGTGCTCTAACAGACCTCGCGTAATAAAGGAGATAAGTAATCGCAACAAATGGCCATCGAGAATAATTCATTTATATATTAATAATTAATATCTCGCAACACCTCTCCGTAACCAATCCTTTGCTCTTCAAATTTTATTAAGAATTATTTTATGAACTATAAGCTCTGGCTTAATACATCTTCGGGATTCTGGGTTAGTGTCAAAATCCAAGAATCAAACTGCGGTGAATGTAACAAAATCAAGTTCAAGGACTTAAGAAAATTTCACTAAGATTTCTCTAAAGGTATTTAGAGACCCAAATGTTTTATTCTCCCCATAGGAGGTTAGTGCCGTCAGTGCACCTCATGTGTTGCACTGTAGGCATTTCTTAAGGTTCTTTCTAGCGTGTCTTCGGCTCCTAGCTGCAACCCCTTTCGTTCCTTTTACTGTACCTCCTTTCACATATTCTCTTTCTTCCATCTTACTCTCCACCTTCTCCTAACAATTGATTCAGTGTAACTGGAAGTTTTCCTTGTGTTACACCTTTCTAACCTTTTGCTGTCAGTTTCCATTTCAGCGCTGAATGACCACATAGGTCCCAGTGCTTGGCCTTTGGCCTAAATTCTATTTTCAATTCAATTCAATTCAGCGTTTTATATTCTGGTTAAATTCACAGTCTCCATTTTCATAACCTCATCGGGCAAAATGCCCAGTATGGCTGAACTCAGTACACCCGGCCAGAATTCGTACGAAACCATTTTCCATGTAATTAAAAACAGGAGGTGTATATGATTAGGCAAATAAAGTGGGAAAATTAGTCTTATGCGGTAAGGTGACATGCATTCACCGGAACTAGTAATATAAAAAAAAAAAAAAAGGTGGTGGAGTTAGTGGCCTGACGGGTGGTACTTAGCTGTCTGAAATGACTTGAGGGCTTCCACCCTAACAGCACGAACTTTGCTCTTTTATAAAACGTCGAAAATAACTAATTTGCATGCTAGATGACGATTACAAAGATCAATTTCTTGAAGTAACCACGATTCAACAAAAGGAATAGACTCGATCAACTTGAAAATTATCATAATCAATAAAAAAAAACACTCAAAATCATTACTTTGTGTAAGACTGATTATGTTCAAAAAGATCAGCTTACTGAAGTAATTAAGGTTTACGCAGAAGGAATGTAATCATGGTTAATTATCTAACGACGGAAAATTAAGTTCCAATAAATAAATAAAACAAATAAGCACAAAAATGAATAAGTGAAGCACGGTGAAACAAAGACTTACCGTAAAGGCTCGGCACCAAACGGAGAACCAGCGAATATCCTTGAAAGTCTTTCCATCAGGAAGGGTCAAGGTGACGGCCTGGTTGCGGTAGCGCCCGAGTGGTTTCACTCTGCAACGAAAACACCAAGAAGAAGAATGAAATAGCTTCGTAAACAGATGATGAACAATTTCAACATGGCGCCCTTAATTTTTACCTTAAGGCAGCTAACTCAAAGTAACCTTGAGCTGAATATAGAAAGGTGATTAAATAATATATTCTATTTCCAGTCTATTAGCTAAAATTTAAATGGTTTCAATCTGCAACGAAAACACCAAGAAGAATGAAATAGCTTCGTAAACAGATGATGAACAATTTCAACATGGCGCCCTTAATTTTTACCTTAAGGCAACACAAAGTACCCTTGAGCTGAATATAGAAAGGCGATCAAATATTACATTCTATTTCTAGTTTATTAGCTAAAATTTGTGTGTTATGTTGATAATACCACCAAGAGATAACTTTCGCTGATCATGAGGGAAGATATCCTGAAAATATTCATTACTATATTATTGATGTTTACAGACTCTTTAAAAGAGCACAGTACTCTCGAAAAAGAAATCACTTAAGAGTCAGAGAGCTTGGCAGGTTTTCCATAAATTATATTGTGAATTCTACTTTGACATTTCAAGTTTATTCCGTTGCCATTAAGATATAATCAATTATAATATAAAGCCGATTTCCTGAATTCTCTTTAATTCTAATACACATGCATGCATGCATACATCCATACATATATACATACATACAAACACAAATGGTGCACGCGCGTCCGACTGAACTCCCACTCAGAAAGAGAAAGCAATTTGACACACTTTCCATAAAAAGAAATACGGTATCACGAAGAGAAAAAATTGGGTTATGAAACAAACCAATATGAACGCTGAGCCAACGTTGAAAAAATTCTTCCTCTGGTACAGGACTCCCATACAAAAATTAATCAAAATTCCCAGTCTCATAGTTGGGGAGTACATTGCATATCCTGTTCCCCCCGTGCCCGGTAAAAAACATACAAAATTCAAAATGATAAATGTAAAATGCCTGAAATTCCAGGGATACGTTCGGGAAGGATTGCTGAAATACCTACTGTATTGTACTACATTGGCGGGACAGTTTGCTCATTCATTCTTCGCTGTAAAATTTGGGGATATCCATTTAAGTAATGAGTCTCTCTCTGTCTCTATATCTCTCTATAGATTATGTATATCTATATCCGTATCTATATCTGTATCTATCTTTACCTTTCTCTTTATCTTTATCTATCTATCTATATATATATATATATATATATATATATATATATATATATATATATCGCTGTCTATATCTGTCTGTCTATCTCTTTTATCTGTCTATCTATATCTCTCACACTTTATCTATACCTTTCTCACTTTATCTCTTTATCTGTCCATCGATATCTCTGTCTATCTATATCACTATCTATCTCTCTCTCACTTTATCTATCTATACCTCCCTCACTTTATCTATATATATATCTCTCTCTCTATCTATCTATATCTCTATATCTGTCCATCTATTCTCTGTCTATTTATATCTCTCACTTTATCTGTCTATATCTTTCTCACTTTATCTATATCTATATATATTATATATAATATATCTGTCCATCTATATCTCTATCTCTATCTATACCTCTCTCTCTCTATCTCGGAAGCACCGGAGTATTCGTGTTAAGTTTTACAAGCCAGAAACAAACCTAAGTTCACGAAGCAACTTGCGCCTATACAAGTCAGTGTCTTTATGTTTTGTATCATTTCTTAGCATACATGTATCAGTTCCCTGCTCTAACTTATAAATCTAATAACCAAACACCTGGTTATTTTTAATACTTCACAACAACAAGAAACACTACTTTTTATACTTTCAGTACTGTCTATACTTTCCCCGTTTCGTCCGATTAAGGGAGACTGCCCTTCGGATGTGGTCTAATGAGGGGTCACATTTCACGAGGGGGAGAGAGAGAGAGGGGAAGGGGACGCCCTTTCTCTGAAAATCTCCTTCCACTGTTATTTTGTTCATCAAAGGTGTTGGGGGGGGGGGGAGAGGAAAGGGTATTTACTGCGGCTCTCTTGATAAGGGAATCTAATTTCGTTCCATGTGATCTGATCGATCTTTAGTTTACAATGCAGAGCTCTATAGAAGTTACTAATGGTTTAGTTCTGACTTTACGATTAAATAACCAGGTGTTTGGTTATTAGATTTTTAGGTTAGATCAGGGAACTGATACATGTATGCTAAGAAATGATGCAACAGAAAAATACTGACTTGTATACACGCAAGTTTCTTCATGAACTTGGGTTTGTTCCTGCTTGTAAAACAACACACATACACCGGTGCTTCCGAGAGAGAGAAGATACACTGGACTACAAACGTCATATTTATCCAAACTGCTGGTTAGGAAACACTCATTAACATGGAAGAAAAATGCTGTTTGCAATGCAGATCTCGATAGAAATACTGTTGGTTTAGTTCTAACCTTACCTAAATTAGTGTTACCTAAGCTAATCGCATTTTACACAAGAGACTACAAACGTAATCTTATTTACCCAAATTGCTGCTGAAAAAAAATTCGCTAACATGAGAAAAAATTGCCAATGCATCACTCTGCTGTTTACAATGCAGATCTCTATAGAGGTAATGATTTAGCACTAAACTTACCTAAATTAGTGTAACCTAAACCAATCGCATTATACACGGAGAGACCACAAGCGCGATCATACCCGCCCAAATTGCTGGTTATGAAAAATTCCCTAACTTGGGGAAAAAATAGGCAATGTATCACTCACCCTCCGTTCTCGTCTGGAATAATGAATCCGGATTCACTGGGCCGAGGAGATGACCCGGCGTAGAAGAAGGCATCTGGAATGAAAAATGACGTATTCATATAAAGGATATTATGCCCTTTAAAACTATTGTGTATTTGTATATGCTAAGCAGTGTATGCATTTACGTCAACATATCGTTGAGTATATACTGGTATACACCTTTGTTGACTTGTGTACATTACATATAAACATTATTCCCATGACACACACATGCCTGTACTTTATACACAGCCTTGTAGTCAGAGCTAATACCACAGCCTTGTAGTCAGAGCTAAGCTACACCACAGCCTTGTAGTCAGAGCTAACAACATTCAGAGCTAATACCACAGCCTTGTAGTCAGAGCTAATACCACAGCCTTGTAGTCAGAGCTAATACCACTGCCTTGTAGTCAGAGCTAACACCACAGCCTTGTAGTCAGAGCTAACACCACAGCCTTGTAGTCAGAGCTAATACCAAAGTCTTGTAGTCAGAGCTAATACCACCACAGCCTTGTAGTCAGAGCTAATACCACCACAGCCTTGTAGTCAGAGCTAACACCACCGCCTTGTAGTCAGAGATAACACCACCGCCTTGTAGTCAGAGCTAACACCACAGCCTTGTAGTCAGAGCTAACACCACAGCCTTGTAGTCAGAGCTAACACCACAGCCTTGTAGTCAGAGCTAACACCACAGCCTTGTAGTCAGAGCTAATACCAAAGTCTTTAGTCAGAGCTAATACCACCACAGCCTTGTAGTCAGAGCTAATACCACCACATAGTCAGAGCTAACACCACCGCCTTGTAGTCAGACACCACCGCCTTGTAGTCACAGCTAACACCAGTCAGAGCTAACACCACTGCCTTGTAGTCAGAACTAACAAATTTCGTGACATGTATACAGCAAACACAGTAACCATGAAAGCTGCCTATGACACGACACCACCACTTATGCCTGTGTATATCTACACCACTGACATCTCTCCAAGAGCCATCAAAATATTGCCACGTGTATCGTTCAGTACTAGAATGAACAGAACAGAATGTAGAATTTAGGCCGGAGGCCAAGCACTGGGACCTATGAGGTCATTCAGCGCTGAAACGGCGTAACATGAGTAAAACCTCACAGTCTTACTATGAATCAATTGTTAGGAGAGGGTGGAAAGTCAAGATGGAAGAAAGAGACCATGAATGGAGGTAAAGTAAAAGGAATGAAAGGGGTTGCAGCTAGGGGCCGAAGGGACGCGGCAGAGAACCTAAAGTAATGCCTACAGTGCTACGCGTGCGGTGCACTGACGGCACTACACCTCTACAGGACTAGACAATACTTTCTGCTCGTCACACCAATACGCTCTCACTCTTCAAGAACATTTGGGCTTCAGGGTCATCTCTGTCTCCCCTCCGAGGATCCATCACGTCTTCTCCCCTCACTCCGCGGGGCTGATCTATGCATTCCTAATTTGGACGACAGTGGCGTCAACTTCCCCCTCCGAGGGCCAAGTCAATCGTGACCAGGGCGTCAATGATGGAAGCTTCGAGGGGCATTAATGCGGAAATTGGAAGGTTCAAATTAACTTCGTCATGAGACAGATTACAATAACGTTTAGGAAGGAATCCGAAGGGAATTATCTTTAGTTAGATTTCCATGTTTCTTTGTCATTGTTCAGATATATATATATATATTCATATATATATATATATATATATATATATATATATATATATATATATATATATATATATATATATATATATATATTATATATATATATTATATATATATATTATATATATATATATATATATATATATATATATATATATATATATATATACATATATATATATATATATATATATGTATATAAATACATATATATATATATATACACACATTATATATATATATATATATATATATATATATTATATATATACATATATATATATATATATATAAATACATATATATACATATATATATATATATATATATATATATATATATATATATATATGTATATATATATATATATATATATATATATATATATATACATATATATATATATATATATGCACGGAGTATTCAGAGGTTTGGTGTTTAGAGTAGTAATCCAATAGATTCTAATATCTTCAGGTGGCTTTCATTAGTCCACTTAACATCTGTGACCTATCACAGCGACTGCTGTGTACCAACGGCGATCACTCGTTGCTGTGGAGACCTTTTGTGTTATTTTGGCAATCTTTTTATCAGAACTACTGAAATTTTATTACCCAAGATTTTTTTGACTGTTGCTTATTAAATTAAGACCAACGCACCTGGCTCTAGAATGGAACGGAATGCAGAATTTAGGCCAAAGGCCAAGCGCTGGGACCTAAGAGGTCATTCAGCGCTGAAAGGGGAAATTGAGAGTAAAAAGGGTTGAAAGGCGTAACAGGAGGAAAACCTCGCAGTTGCACTATGGGACAACTGTTAGGAGGAGGATGGTAGCAAGGTGGAAGAAAGAATATGAATGGAGGTACAGTAAAACGAATGAAACGGCTTGCGGCTAGTGGCCGAAAGGAGACAGCAAAGAACTTTAATGCCTACAGTGAACCGCGGGAGGTGCACTGTCGGTACTATCCCTCTGCGGGAACAATTGGGTATGGACCAATTCAGTCACACACACTACTGGATTCAGCGTTGGATCCGACCGAAGAAAAGCGGAAAAGTGACTTGGGCTCTATTGTGGTTATTACTCATAAAAATTATGTTTTATATTGAAAAGCGTTCATATTCTGGCTTCATCAGTATTTTAAATCGTAAAATTGCCTTATCAAAATTAAAATGATTATACCTTCGCCTGATAGAAATTCATTTCTCGGTATAATGTGGTTCGGATTCCACAATAAGCTGTAGGTCCCGTTGCTAGGTAACCAATTAGTTCTTAGCCAAGTAAAATAAATCTAATCCTTCGGGCCAGCCCTAAGAGAGCTGTTAATCAGCTCAGTGGTCTGGTTAAACTAAGGTATACTTAACTTATACCTTCGCCACTTCATGTAAAATCTTTACGACAACACTCGGCATCTACTTTACTGCTTTTGTGGTCAAACCCCTTCGTAAAATAATATTCCAAATTCAAGATTCGGTCGTTGCGACACCTCTCTCTGAAAAAAAGGATGAAATATCTTCGCACAAAGTTAGAACTAAACTTTGAAAACTAAACTTTACGCATAAGTCAAATGTCAGACCCAACTTGCAAGGAAAGTTATTGATACATAATATTACATGTGACTGTACTAGTTCGTTGCGGATATTTTTACGTAAAGCTCATTTATTCCTTTATTTTTAAGGGTCCCTCCTGTTAATCTAACTCACTTTTCAAATAGTCGTATTTTTTCTGATTTTAAATTTATTTTTTTCTATCTTAAATTCCAGTCGTAATGAAGTGGGGTCTTCCTCATAGTATACAAACACGAGGCTTCCGTGGTTAAGAAGACATGGGGGTGGGGTAGGGTGGAATGGGGGGATTTTAAATGAGGGGTTTAAATAGGTCTGCCTCCCCCTACGCCAATCCCTTCTAATCCTCTATTTGATTAGCCAAAGGTCAATCGCAAAAGAGATGGGGCCAGAATCTACTAATCATACGATTGGACTCTTTCACCATTTTGTTTTTCTTTTTTTTATGACTTAAAACTATACTACAGGGGTCGGAAGGGACGTTGCATTGTCTTTTTCAGATCTTTACCATTATGTATACAACTGAATCACGAAGATATGGAATGTATAAATGAAGGCAAATGCCAGGAAGGAAAATGAAACAACGGATTGGTTGCTAGGCCTTTCGACACAACGGTCGTTTACTAGCAGTCTGCTAGTAAAAGGACAGATGTGTCGAAAGGCCTAGCACCACACTGTTGTTTCACTTTCCTCGTGCTAGTAAAAGACCGTTGTGTCGAAAGGCCTAGCACCACTCCGTTGTTTCACTTTCCTCGTGCTAGAAAAAGGGCCGTTAGTTTGTCGACCAAGGAGCTGATTAACAGCTCTGCTTGTTTCACTTTTTTACGTGGTAAAGAACCAATTGGTTGTGTAGCAACGGGACCTACAGCTTATTGTGGAATCCGAACCACATTATAGCCGAAATTTTCTATCACCAGAAATTTTCTCGTGCTAGAAAAAGCACGTTAAAACGAAGAAGTAGTAAAGGACCGTTGTGTCGGAAGGCCTGGCAACCACTCCGTTGTTTCACTTTCCTCGTGCTACCATATCTTCGTGATTCAGTTATATACATAATGGTAAAGATCTAAAAAACTTTTGTTTTCATTGTCTTTCAAGATTTATCAAACTTTCGTCAACTAAGAACGTTCCTTCCAGAGCAGGAGAATATTTACACGAGATAGCAGAATCTCCTCCGTGGATGAATGGCATAACGAGCAAAGTCCCAAACAACGATCTTTGGACCTTTGGAGAGAGAGAGAGAGAGAGAGAGAGAGAGAGAGAGAGAGAGAGAGAGAGAGAGAGAGAGAGAGACTTGGGAAAAGGGAGGCTTAATCCTCAGAAGGACCAGGTTAGACAGTGAATATAGCCACGATTCTGATAATTCATCTGTATATTTGATATAAAGATTGCTAAATAAGCGTTAATCTTCACTCTTAAACACACACACACACACTTTGTTTTCTGTAAAAGAAAACTATTGTGCCGGCTTTGTCTGTCCGTCCGCACTATATTCTGTCAGCCCTCAGATCTTGAAAACTACTGAGGCTAGAAGGCTGCAAATTTGTATGTTGATCATCCACCCTCCAATCATCGAACATACCAAATTGCAGCCCTCTAACCTCAGTTGTTTTGATTTTATTTAAGGTTAAAGTTTGCCATAATCGTGCTTCTGGCAACTATATAGGAAATACCACCACCGGGCCGTGGTAAAAGTTTCATGGGCCGCGGCTCATACAGCACTGTACCGAGACCACCGAAAGATAGATCTATTTTCGGTAGCCTTGATTATAAGCTGTAGCTGCTGTACAGAAAACTCGATTGCGCCGAAGAAACTTCGACGCATTTATTATTTTTTTTTTGTGGGGCGGTGCCAAAGGAACAAATCCTACGGAGGAGATGCGAGAAGTGAAAAATCAGGTTTTAAGGGGAAAGTAGATAAGGATTACGGCTAACGAATCAGGGATTTTTCCATCCTCAGTTAGGGAAAGCCCTTAACTAAAGGTCCACTACACTCCCTATCTACAGAGAACAGAGGCTGGAATGATCATGTAGCCAAGTTTGAATTATTATCTCTTATGGGTTGCTCCAAGAAACAAGAGCCCTTGCTGGCAGAGGGCCAGCTTAGATTTAATGATATAAAAAATTGTTTGAATAACACCTTCACTCGAATTCTGACTCCGGGGCATCACGTGAAATCAAGACATCAATAAGCATTATTACTTGTCAAAAATGTATATAGTTTTTTTTTTTCCTGCTTCAGAATGGAAGGTAATTCCCAGGCTTTATCGAGGGTATACACGAGTCATGAGAAGAGAGAAGTTCTGATAGCAAGGGATAAAATGATGGGTAGGTTACTTTTAGGGGGAAAAGCTCATGGGAGTTTAAGTTTAGAAACTTTTGCCATTCTCTCTCTCTCCTCTCTCTCTCTCCTCTCTCTCTCTCTCTCTCTCTCTCTCTCTCTCTCTCTCTCTCCCCTTACCTTTCCCCCCTCTCTATCCGCCCCTACCTCTCCCTCTCTCTCTCCTCCCCCTTACCCTCTCTCTCTCTCTCTCCCCCCTATCTCTCTCTCTTTCTCTCTCCCTACCCCTCTCTCCCCCCCTACCTCTCTCTCTTCCCCTACCTCTCCCTCTCTCTCCTCAGTATGGCAGACCAGGAAATCTTTTCCTATGGGCAGGAGATGTTTACTTTAGTCTAAATCCCAGGGAGCGTCAGATGCTTTCTATAGTCACCTTCTCCGCCGAAGATTTTTCCCAGCTTAGATTTTTATCCTTCTCCATCCTAGCTCCTTTCTGTTGTGACAGAAAGGATGAAAGAACAAAAGATGACAAGAAAAAGAGTCAACGAGTTTAAAAGAAGCTCACAGAGAGAGAGAGAGAGAGAGAGAGAGAGAGAGAGAGAGAGAGAGAGAGAGAGAGAGAGAAATTGCTTCTAAAAAGTGAGGCAACTTTCTATCTAAATAATTTGTTGAGATTCAGAGAAATTTCATGGTTAAGGAAGATTCTGGGATATCAGGTACATCAGAATGGAGTGTATCAGTAGTTTAATAGTAATTATTTAATTACTTCAAAATAAACACAGACTGGTCTAGAAACTGGGTCATTACTCATTTGTCGGGTCAAATCACTGGCCTTGGCGAATGCCAAATCCGAACACACGTTATGATAGATTCATCCATTTATTTGAAAGTTATCAACACTGTATAAAATACAAGAGTGGTACAGCTGGAAGAATTCTAATCCCAGGAAGCTTTTAAAATGAAACTAAGACTTTGAAGCAATCCTTCTAATACGGTGATAATAAAAACTCTTTTCTATATGCATCGGAGTCGTCAAACCGGATTAAAAGGATATGAATTTTTTTCCCATACGGGCGATCATATTTTTACACGTTATTCTGAAGAAAACTGGATTACTCGCTCAAATAAAAATTAAAACTTACGAGGAAATTGTTATATTAAACATTGCTACGATGTAAAATTATATAGAGCTCGATAAAATTAGCATATGCAAAGCCAACCATCGAGTTGAAATCCACACATTTGTCTTACAGAGGTAATCTCTAAAACATGCTCAAGGTATCGTACCTAAGTTAAGCCTATGGAATCAAATGTCTAACGCACCCTTTCTAAACTTAATAAATCATTGCACAGGGCCTCGATGAACTCGACGCCACCACATTCTGTCCTGGGCTAACTCCTCAAGATCTCCCCGGCACTCGTCTCCAGCTTCTCGCCTCACCGTCCTCAACCACGTCACCTTTGGCCTACCTCTACCTCTTCTACCATGGGCAAACCCACCCCTGTGCATCTCGTACTATTTCCCCTGCCTTCTATATATACACATGGCCTAGCCCATGCCAGCGTGAGAACCTAACATACTCATCGACCGGTTGCAACCCCGTTACTT
>NC_089749.1:14795161-14905161 GCF_040412425.1 Macrobrachium rosenbergii | reverse complement strand
TTAGGCCAATGGTCAAGTACTGGGACCTATGACGTCATTCAGTGCTGAAACGGAAATTCACAGTAAAAGGTTTGAAAGGTGTAACGGGAGGAAAACCTCGCAGTTGCACTGAATCAATTGTTAGGAGAGGGTGGAAAGATGGAAAAAAGAGAATATGAAAGGTGGTACAGTAACAGGAACGAAAGGGGACGCAGCTAGGGGCCGAAGGGACGCTGCAAAGAACCTTAAGTAATGCCACTAGCCCCCGACGGGAGTGATTTTCTTAATGCTTCTCAAAAATCAAGAAGTACATTAATGGCACCATGGAAAACATGATCTACATAGGCCTACACATTTTTCCCGTTTTAAGAACTAAAGAACAGCTGTAGGGCAACTTGACGCTTTTACTCACTATACCGACTATATACTCTATTTAGATAGCTTGCTATAATCGCACAAAAGGTTCTAGATACATATTTCTTCCATTAGCCAGTACCTCGGGTTCTACAACTACTCAGAAGGGTAAAATGAAAAGTATACTCGCTGAAGGCCATTGTCAGATCGTCCCGAAGGGCGACTGATTTTCTCGAGAAGTCTTTGGTATTTTTGTAGTTGTGGAACGCCTACTTATAGACACACTCACTCTAAAAGATCATTTGATGTTTTAGAATATATATTTCACAGCCGAAGGGTTTTTCGAAGTTTCTTTTGAGACAGTCATATTTTTATTCTTTTTTTCAACACCGAGCTTTCTACAACTCTTACAATGCCATTTTAACTCCATGTGCGTCATATCTGAATTTTTTTTCTTCAACACTGAGCTTACTTTCATTCTTACAATGGCATTTTAACACCAGATTTATCCCCAAACATATTGACAGGAGCCAATGCTTACAAAAAAAAAAATGGTTTAAAGTAAATATTTCTTTTGATATTCCGATTTCAAAAACGGGGGCAGATCAACTTGAAGTTGGAGACTACTTAAAATTCCTCAGTTAGCGATTGAAATTTTGTTAATTTGGTCACTTGGCACCACAGGTTGGGGCGAGGGGGGTTTAGCAATGACTGTATCACTTAAACAGCAGCAACAAATTACATTTACAAAAACCATTTCATAGAACATTTCATAGGAACTTCAGGTGAATAAATTTATGAGGTAACTCCTTTCAGTTCCTCGTTGAGCGGGTGGGTTCCGTTCTCAGCTAGCACTAGGCTGGCCGCGAGTTCGAATCTCCGACCGACCAATGAAGAATAAGAGGAATTTATTTCTGGTGATAGAAATTTCATTTCTCGGTAAAATGTGGTTCGAGTTCCACAATAAGCTGTAGGTCCTGTTGCTAGGTAACCAATTGGTTCTTAGCCACGTAATATAAGTCTAATCCTTCGGGCCAGTCCTAGGAGAGCTGTTAATCAGCTCAGTGGTCTGGTTAAACTAAGGTATACTTAACTCTAAATGAAAAATCTTTTTATCCGAGAGGTTTTTTTTTCAGTTACAATTTAAACGACGTTTATCAGAATTGAAATTGCATGTTAATACGACCTATGAAATTTAAATCGGGAAAAAACATGTTATCACACTTAAAAGCTATGCTGTAAAAAACGGAAGAAAAAAAATCAACACAATTCATTAGTTTAACTGTAGTAGTAAAAAATTATTATATAGGGAACACTATACTCAGCAAAAGAATTAGAAATGTGGACGAATAAAAAAAATGGGAAATTTAAGTAGCCTACTCATGAAATTCAGCGTTAGCAAAACCCAAGTAAAAATTTATTTTTTAAGAAGCCAAAGCTGTTCACCACTGCGCAAACTCCCAATTGCATTTTGATTACACATAAACAATAAAGGTCTAAGCCAATTTAAAAAAGAAAAATAATGGTGAAGGGAAACTTTTCATACTCTTCCAATCAAACTTCTATAAACTTCACTATATTGAAGAAAAAATTGCCAATAAGCAATTTCACCTAAAACTTATTACATCTATATTTATGAGGTGTTCAGGAAAATGACAGGACTTATTAAGTCCGATTTGGAGTGGGTGAACGGTTTGAGAGAGAGAGAGAGAGAGAGAGAGAGAGAGAGAGAGAGAGAGAGAGAGAGAGAGAGAGAGAGAGAGAGAGAGCTATTTTTGCAAAGCTATATACTGTATATACAGCAACAGAACATTAAGACAAAAAAATGAAAATAATCCAGTTTCAGTAATAAAAGTACTCTCACGATTTCCTTTACGTTACGGGTAATGGCAAGCGTCGAGTGCTCAGGGACAGAATCTGGGAATTTTGGGGAATTTTTAGAAATTTTACCACAAGTTTCTCGTGATTAGCAGTCACGATGCCAGACAGCTTTACGTAACAAGACAATTGTTGGCGTAATTTCCAGACACACTAACAAAGCTACCCAACTGAATCTAATATACAGAGTTCTACTTTCTTAGGGAAGCAGTTTCTCTAAATGGCAAAAAGGCTCTTTGGAAAAGTGGTTTCAGTGCTTCCAAATTCAATAAAAAAAATTACACTACATTGTGTCAAGGGGTTATAACTTTTTCCCTATTTTTCATCGTAGGATTCTCAATTGAATTGGTGTAGGAAAGAAGGGCCTTCGGTAGATTATTTAATTTTGCTTGTGTGTCCGATGCCGGTTGGAAATGACAAGATTCACTGCTTCATCTTGTTGGGAAGGAACAAGACACTGACACTGAATTGCATAATTCCAAAGGATTAGAAATTAAAGTAGCATTTTTCTTCTTTCATCTATTCCTTATTTCGTTACTAATTAATCTGTGTATCACTGAGGAATATTTTATCAGTTTAGGAGCTGCTAAAATGACAAGTATTACTAGTACTATAGAGTTTGTTGCAAACTAAAACAGAAATTCTATCTTTGAATTAATTCCAGAGACGTTAACATGTTTCTCAAAACTGTCAAAAGAAAAATAAAATTGTTTTTAGCGAAATGCAGTCCAGTGGTGTATTCTCCACAAGTCTCGTCTATGTATGATCTATGTATGATCTAAATTCCAATTATGGTATAAAAGACTGAACAGACTGGTTGCACACTAGAGCTGTCTCCTTTATAAAACTAACTCCCGTAGGAGTAAGCGCATAGCTTTCCTCTCCAATTTGTACAGATCGTTAAACTTACATATACGGCCACAGAAGTGAAAATTCAAGCTAAAAAATAAATCAGCAACTGAAAGAGGTATCACCTATTAAGTAAACTAGATAACATGGAACAAGTATGACTTTTGTTAGACACCCCACCCTTACAAGTTTTCCCCAAAATAATTTCTAAAGTTTCCCCCACTATCCTTTCTATTCTTCTTTGTTGCTGCATAACACAAAAATGTTATGAAGAAACTAGGTTAGTAAGATACTAATTTCTTTAACGCTTGGAAGAGCGCCCGTTCGTGACTGCCGTGCATGAGTTTCAAGATTAGATCCCTCTAGGTAGGAGAACTGTACGCTTGCGTTCTTAACAGCATTTAAACGGGAACTCAGAACGTGTCAGGGGCAACTCATGGAGAGAGAGAGAGAGAGAGAGAGAGAGAGAGAGAGAGAGAACCACAACAAGTTTAAATAACAGGATACTGCAATCTACAAGCGTGACTGTAATGCTATTGAAGTAACAAAGATGGATGCTTCTACGGCAATAGGGCCAGTAACCTAAATTTCGTTAGGTCCCCATACGCAAAAATTGGAGGGCCAACCAACAACCTCCTAGATGAAGCAGCTATCCTAAAACTATGCAAAACTAGGCAGCTAGAGACACTACCCCACACAAGGATTGCAGGGTGCTCTTTAAAATCCAGGTAATACGAAGAGGGTGCCCAAATCAAATCGTTGAAGGCAAGGGCGGGGCAAAACTAGAGGTCCTCTAAGACGAGTCACACTCCTAAAACCCCACCAGAAACGGGGGGGCCATGCTCCCTTACGCACCCCCAATCTCTTCGTCGAGGGAAATATGCCCCATAAAATACAGCTCCCCCTCTCTGAAATGGGGGGAGAACACCCCTTACAGCAACCTCCCTCCCCACTCCCATGACAAAGGTTCATGCTCCCTAAAAACCTACCCCCTTGGGATGGCCGCCAAGGGACTACGCTCCCTAATATTCGGATCCCAAAGGGGAAGCGACCACCCTCCCTAAAACTTCAACCCTACCTGACACGAGGGCTATGTTTTGTAGAACTCCAGCCCCTATGAGATAAGTGGTCCCCCAAAGAACCCCAACTTCATCCAGAGATGAAGGGGCAACGCTCCCTGAAATTTCAGCCCCTACACGCTTCGAGATGAAGGCGTCACACACTGTAAAACTTTCTAGCTCCCAATAAGAAATGTGGGGGGGATGCTCCCTAAAACTCTTCAGCCCCCAGGGACAAGTGGGGTGGGGGTTCACTCCTTAAAAATCCAACAAAGTTACACAATGTCCAACTCCCCCCCCTGGGACAAGGGGGGTGGGGGTTCACTCCTTAAAAATCCAACAAAGTTACACAATGTCCAACTCTCCCCCCCTGCAACAAGGGGTCATACTCCCTAAAGCTCAACCCCTCTCAAAAATGAGAGGGAGCTACGCTTCCCAAAAATTAATCGCCTATCGACAAAGAGGCAAACTTACTAAAACACCACCCCCATGAGATAGTGGAGGACCTTGTTCCTAAAACTCTCGTCCCCCCACCCAAATTATATATGCACCTTACAACTCCACACCCCCCAGGATGAGGGGGGTAGCGCTCCCTTTAGCCACGCTCCCGAAAAGAAAAGGGTCATGGGCTCTAAAATTAAATTTTAAGCTAGATGAGGATCACGACCCCCCCCCTCACAATCCAAGAAAGACTAGGTACCCCTCCCCAGCAAAAACAACCCTTGGACGACGCCCCTGGAACACGAGGACTAGTACGACCCCCCAAAACACCAGGAAAGACGAGGATGCCCTTTGAGACTCCATTCAACACCGGGGTGGTGGGGTTCACGCATAATGACAAACCCATCAGACTAAAAATCAAAGCAAGTCCAAGAGATACTCTTAATTCACCTCTTCCTTTTTTCCAGAACTTCTTAATCACTAACTTCAAAGAATTTTACAATATGAATTCGAGGGTAGGATCCGACTGTCATTTGTTTCGGCAAAACCAAATGAACCTTCGCTTGGTTTAACAACGTTTTCTCTTAACGCTCTTGCAACTGCTTACGTGTACCTTTATAACTGGAATAATGGCCTGAGGTTGCTTTACGGCACCAAGCTACTCTACCTACTTAATCCAGCGCTAATGTTTTCTCACGCTTTATAACTACGCATTTACGTCTTGAAAGCTCACCGCAGTCTTTTCCTTAACCGTTCGTGACGCAAGCTGACCATTGCACGGCTTCTTAGCTCATTCTTTCATTTACCGCAAGTAACAAGGATGCCGACTGACCGACAGACCGAGGTGGCGTAATAATAAGCGGTCACGAATTATATCTGGAGGCTCGCTGTTTAATTAAACCCATAAAAGGCTGTGAAAGAAAACGGACAACTGATCAACCATAGAAAATGGGATTCTAAGGTAGACGCAACCAGAGGTTTCAACGAAGATGAATTCCACTTGAATGCAATTAACATCGTAATGAGTGCAATTAAGCGCGTTAAAACAACTGATTAGATGAACTTATGCCGATTACTCTAATAAAGACATCAAAAACTATTGCGCAAGAGCATTATTAACTCATCAATTCGAAAATGGAAAAAACTGAAAAATTGTTTAAAAAAATCGACCACTACAACATTTCATGATAAACACTTAACTTTAACTCACATTTGAACAAGATATTCAACGTACACCACTTGATCTTCATATCCAGTATGACGTTTTAAAAAATGACACATTACATCGACAATATAATTAACAATTTAACAAACTACTTACGTTTTTGCTTGTGTACAGATATTTACGTGCATATGCCAGGCTTGCGTACAATGGACAAGAATAGATTGTCAAATTGCTTCTTCTTGTTTCATTATATATGCAAAATTTTACGTGAACTTATTAACAGCAACAATAAACTGCTTTTGAAAGCCAACGCAACTAATTTTAACAAATATCAATCTTTCCGTCAAATTCGGATCAAAGTACAAAAATGTTATAAGTTAAATAAAAATAATTTTGAAGAGTTAAAATTCATTTAGTCAGCAGCACTGGACCAAAACCTGTTTGTTGAAAGCAACTACAATTTACATGCAATATCTTACAGAAACAGGTCAAGAGAGCTGTAACTTGTTTCACAGTTAACACTGCCGTTAAGAACTGTCCGTTCTTCGGTAAATTACAAGGCATTATTCTCATTTTCATAATTAGAACAACAAAACTGTTCAAAATGACACAAAATGGTGCGAAATTTCACAGGGTCTGGCCGTTTTACTGTAAAATCAGCATTTAAGTATTACAGTGGCTGTATTTATGTTTTTTTTCTTCTTCTTTACTTCGACGCGCCCTTCCATTCCAAGACTAATTCATTATGCGTCGTTGGTTGATTTCTATTCTCGTCACATTTGGTTAAAAGGGGGGGAGCCATTTTTAACCCCCCCGGGCACACTCCATTATGATAATCACCAGATGGTGGCAGGATTTTGCCAGCATATCTCTCAGAGAGAGAGAGAGAGAGAGAGAGAGAGAGAGAGAGAGAGAGAGAGAGAGAGAGAGAAACTTTATACATAGTAATTTTCACAAAGTTTTTGTTTAATAATCTTGCGAGCACTTAGCGTAACTATCTGAGGTCCTCTAATTCTTCATTGGCCGGTCGGAGAATCGAACACGGGACCAGCAGAGTGCTAGCTGAGAACGATACCCACCCATCCAATGAGGAAATAAGTATCTGAGGTACACTGCATTTTAATTTTAATGGTTTATCAAGAGCTCAGTTTCTTTAATGTAATTCTTACATCTTATTTAATTCCTATTTCACCAAGACGTACGACACTTTTGTTCAAACAATGTCAAAAAAAGTTTATAACATCCTTCAAGCAGTTCCAAAAGAGAGAGAGAGAGAGAGAGAGAGAGAGAGAGAGAGAGAGAGAGAGAGAGAGAGAGCCAAAAGTACCCGTGTTTTTTTTTAGATTATATAAAACGACCTCATTTGCTATTTCCCTTTAATGCTGTGTCACCTAAAAGCTACTACTACCACACCCATCACAAACGGCGACCCCCGCCCCAAACCACCGTAATTCCTTTCTTCCTTTAGAATTCCTTGATATCTTTTAACGCTTTCACCCTTTCCTTTCCCTATCCTGACCTCTATGTGTTCCCCCAACGCTCTAACACCCTGGCAATTTCTCACCAACACCAACTATTTTTCTTTCATTCAATTCCTTGTATGTCATACATCCATACAAGACTTCTCAGAGCCTATCTTATGACGTTTTTTTCCAGATTATATATCCCGTATTCCCCATCATCTCTATTTCCCTTTAATCCTCTCCAGTATTCACCCAATCCTCTCAGTATTCCCACCAATCCTCACAAGTATTCGACCCAATCCTCCCCAAACCACCAATCCTTTATTCCTTTCCAATTCTCCAGTATTCCCTTTAACGCTTCCAGTGGCCCCACCTTTCCAGTGGCCCTTATCCTCTCTCAGTATTCCCCCAATCCTCTCTAACATTCCTGGCAATCCTCTCACCATTCCCACCAATTTTTCTTTCAGTATTCCCACAATCCTCTCAGTATTCATCCTACAAGACTCTCAGTATTCCCTTCTATCCTCTCCAGTGTCCCCCATTTTCCAGTCCCCCCATTCTCCAGTGTCCCTCCCATCCTCTCCGGTGTCCCCCCATCCTCCCCAGTGTCCCCTCCATCCTCTCCAGTATCCCCCCATCCTCTCCAGTATTCCCTCCAATCCTCTCCAGTATCCCCTCACCCTCCAGTATTTCCATCCCCTCCAGTATTTCCCATCCATCCTGTCTCCACTATCCCTCCATCCACCCCCAGTATCCCCATCCACTCCAGTATACCCCCTTCCACTCCAGTATACCCCCATCCACTCCAGTATCCCCCCTTCCACTCCAGTATACCCCCTTCCACCCCAGTATACCCCCTTCCACTCCAGTACTTAGATCTGAAAATAACTTTTAGCAATCACTCAGCCCGTCGCTGTTTCAGTTTTAGTTTAAGCTGGCTGTATGTCAGCACGAACCCTTACTCTTGGGCAGCCCTTAATTCATTCAAACCATTTAATTAGCCAGGGCATCTTAAGGAACGCATACAGATTTTCCTAGGGTCCCATTCTTAAATCCAATGAGGATCTAATTTGAAGTAATGCATTGAAGATACTTTTTTTAAGTAGTTCCGAAAAGAGAAAATTACAGCTGTAAACACTAAGCTACCACCGACAAAAAAAAAAAAAAATAAATAAAAAAAAAAAAAAAAAAAAAAAAAACTGAAGATACGATCAGACAATCATCTCCAAATCGTGAACGAACTAAACGCTATGACGCATCGGACGACGGGGGAAAATTCCCGGAAAACTCATAATGGGTCACTTTGAAAGGTCATGCGAGATCGTAATCGTACGCTGCCGCATGATGACCTGACCTCGAATAAAAACTACTAGTTGGTGAACGTATCACACGGCAGTTAGGAGGAGGTAAATACCAAGCTTCGAAAGGCACTGCGTGATATTACGCAGGATTAATAGATAATTCATCCTGATATCACGTATCCTGAGATGTTTGTCTGGGGAGTTCGTCGAGATTGTTCCCTAGCCTCCCCTTTTGATTATTTGCGCATAAAAGTTTAAAAGCGCCTTTGATTGGGATACTGTTAAAGCTCCTATATATTTTGTTCAGGTTTCCCTCATGCAAACTTTTAAAAAATTACTGGAATCCTAAAGTTATTGGTGCAATTAGAAAACTCGCAGAGGGGAACTACTGTAGGTCCGTGACCCACAGAATCTCACGAAGAGAAGAACTAGAAGTGGATGAAAATGTTCTCGCATTTAAGGTTGGTAATATGGAATCAATAGTAAGAAATATATAAAAATATTTGAAAATGCAAAATATACAATTTTTTATATTAATACAAAAAAATAAAATACTGTACTGAATTTCACAAAGCAAAACAATGAAGAACTGGCAAAGAAATCATTAAAGTTTCAGTAAAGGTCTGGAAAAAAAAAAAAAAAAAAAAAAAAAAAAAAAAAAAAAAAAAAAAAAAAAAATCGTTTAAGTTTCAGTAAAAACCAACGAAAAAAAAAAACGGGCAAAAACGTTTCAATAAAGAACGGACAAAAAATCGTTAAAGTTTCAGTAAAGAACGGGCAAAAAATCGTTAAAGTTTCAGTAAAAACAGGGGAAAAAAGTTTCAGTAAAAAAAAAAAAAAAAAAAAAAAAAAAAAAACGGGGAAAAAAGTCGTGTAAGTTTCAGTAAAAAATGGCAAAAAAGTAGTTTAATTTTCAGTAAAGAACGGATAAAAAAAATCATTTAAGTTTCAGTAAAGACCGGTCAAATAAAGTCGTTTAAGTTTCAGTAAAGAACGGGTCAAAAAAAAAAAGTAGTTTAATTTTCAGTAAAAAAATGGGCAAAGAAAGTCGTTTAAGTTTCAGTAAAAAAGGGCAAAAAAAAAAAAAATCGTTTCAGTAAAGAAAGGAAAAAAAGTCGTTAAAATTTCAGTAACGAACTGGTAGAAAAAGTTTAAGTTTCAGTAAAGAGCGGGCCAAAAAAAAAGTAAGTTTCAGTAAAGAACGGGCAAAAAAAAGTAATTTAAGTTTCAGTAAAAACGGGCAAAAAAAAAAAAAATATTAAGTTTATTAAAGAACGGGCGAAAAAAAAATTATGTTACTGTCAAGAACGGGCAAATTAAAATAAAAGTTTTAGTAAAGAACGTGCAAAAAAAAAAAAAAAAAAAAAAATCGTTCAAGTTGTAGTAAAGAAAGGGTAAAAAAAAAAGAAAAAAAAGTTTAAGTTCTAGTCAAGAACACACACAAACACAAACACAAACACACAAACTCCTCATCCCCTAAATTCTCGACAGCGGGTCAACTCCGGCGTCGCGTCGTCACGCTTCCAGAAGCGTGTTCGCATGTTCGAACTGCCTTCGAGTTTTTTTTAAAAAACGCGTTGTTAATGCTCGGTAACCGACTGTTTCCCAACGCCTCGTATGAGCCACACCGCACCAGTAGCAGCAGCGCTAGTAGCTAGAAG
Source organism: Macrobrachium rosenbergii (assembly GCF_040412425.1). NCBI lineage: Eukaryota > Metazoa > Arthropoda > Malacostraca > Decapoda > Palaemonidae > Macrobrachium > Macrobrachium rosenbergii. The sequence goes on along the minus strand of NC_089749.1, from coordinate 14,895,012 downwards.
CTACTACTAAAAGAGGTTTGTCAATTGTTACCTTGACTGCGCAATTCTTACGGTTATAGGTCGACGTGCAGACCTTGACTCCGACATATTCTGGCTGGCGTTCTGAACGATGACGACAAACTTTGATAACTATGTTGCCATGCCATATTTCAAATTAGATATTCATCGTGATCAGGGCACATTTCGACAGGAAAGGATGATGATGTCGAACTTTGATAAATGTTTTGTCATGCCATATTTCGATGAATATAATCGTCAGGGCATAATGTGTCAACAGGAAATTAACAGGCAGAGCACTCTCATAAGGAATGCATCCCAAAAGTATACGATTTTTATGATGAATTACATTTAAAAATTCAGCCTTCATAAGGAATACACAGAATTATGCATCCATGAACATATCGCTGCCGTGGTAAGAAACGCTTGCAGATTCTAAGGGCACAAGTATAATACCACTTCCATCTCCCCATCGCACATGACCAAGAAACTGAGTTGAAAGAACACTTCTGGTAAGGTGGGTTTGATAATGCCGACGAAACTTGGGCGCCGCTATAACAAGACGAAACGAAGCAACAGGGCTAAAAATCCGCTAATCTCGTCCTAACAGATTTTTCAAATACTTTTTCAAATAATATACAAAGCAAAGAGATTTTAGAGAGAGAGAGAGAGAGAGAGAGAGAGAGCCAATGTGTGGTAAAAAGTGAGCAGCAGATTAACCACTATGAAGGTGCCAGCAAAAATGAGTCGTTATATTAAAAAGATCTAAGGCGACACGGGCACAAAATGAAATCCAGCTCAATCAAGTCCAAGACGGCCCACTAAAATTTAAAGCTGTCCTTCGCCTGCACGGGCTCTTGTTCGTATTTGACAGCCGTCACCGAAGTATTTAATACTGAAATACTTTGATAAAGAGACGCGCACAAAAATTTAGCACTTGAAGAAATCAAGAAAAGGAACACTGTAAGGTATAACTTGCGTGTTCCTTGAGACATAAGAACCGAGCGTAGGTGTGACGGGAAACAGGAAATTGGAAATATTTCCAAAGATTTGGCCACAAAGGAAGTTTACCAAGTGTTTAACACAGCCAAAAGGGTCGAGCTCGTGACTAATTCGACCTTGTCTCTGGTGCTGTCACAAATATCAGATAATATTCAAAGGCAAATTTGCGTGTGGCGAGAGAGAGAGAGAGAGAGAGAGAGAGAGAGAGAGAGAGAGAGAGAGAGAGAGAGAGAGAGAGAGAGAATGATAATTTTCAGATAATATTCAATGTCAAATATGCGTAGAGAGAGAGAAAATATCATTACCTGATAATATTCAAAATCAAATATCCGCAGAGAGAGAGAGAGAGAGAGAGAGAGAGAGAGAGAGAGAGAGAGAGAGAGAGAGAGAGAGAGAGAGAATTATCGTTATCTGATAATATTCAAAGTCAAATATCCGCAGAGAGAGAGAGAGAGAGAGAGAGAGAGAGAGAGAGAGAGAGAGAAAATATCATTATCTGATAATATTCAAAGTCAAATATCCGCAGAGAGAGAGAGAGAGAGAGAGAGAGAGAGAGAGAGAGAGAGAGAGAGATAATATCGTTTCTGATAATATTCAAAGTCAAATATGTAGAGAGAGAGAGAGAGAGAGAGAGAGAGAGAGAGAGAGAGAGAGAGAGAGAGAGAAAATTATCATTATCTGATAATATTTCAAAGTCAAATGATCATTTTCAGATAATATTCAAAGACAGAGAGAGAGAGAGAGAGAGAGAGAGAGAGAGAGAGAGAGAGAGAGAGAGAGAGAGAGTTATCATTATGCGGAAAAATAGTGGCAGAAACTCATTTTAATGCGGACACTGTCTCTGCATTTTCTCCTTCGCTTTCTATAATAGTTAATCCCGCAGCGAACACTTTCCTATTCGGGGAAAAAAGTGTCTCTGACATATGCTCGGAATACTAAATATTTTGAAGTCACAACCGTTCATGTAAACTAGTTATTCGAACTGCATAATAACACACTTCAGAAAGTTCATACTTATTGAAAGAATCCATCGAGAATTACTTCTCACACTGTGCACACAACTTGGTCGTCTTGGGATATTCGAATGATTGTTATTGTCCTTCTTCCAAACTGAGAACTGTCACCCAATAGAATTTGGCGAGCACTCCTCGGTTAAGATTTTATATAAATAAATGTATAATATATATATATATATATATATATATATATATATATATATATATATATATATATATATATATATATATATATATATATATATATATATATATATATATATATATATACATATACGCACACACACACACACACACGCAAACATCACAACAGTTTATAACTGGAAAATCTCCCAAGCAAAGGCAGTTAAAAATGTAAATGCGATCACTTTAAAACACTCGGAGGTAACAAAAATAAAATAAAAATAAAACCAACGATTTCGACGTGAATACAGCCAATAAACCCGAGACAAAATAAGCAAAAACACTCCACGCGCTGACACGCCAATGCATACATTAATAGCCCTCTCCAAGTAAATCCCATAAAAGGATGCGTCAGTGATACATTATTTACTTAGCGCCGTGGCCGGCCCGCTGTAAACGTGCACCCAGGTCACGTTTACATAAGAAATCTCTCTCTCTCTGTCTGTCTCTCTGTCTGTCTCTTTCTTTTTTTTTCCTCCCTCTCTCTCTTTCTTTCTTTCCCTCTCTCTTTCTTTCTCTCCTCCTCTCTCTTTCTTTCTCCCTCCCTCTCTCTCTTCTTTCTTTCTCCCTCCCTCTCTCTTTCTTTCTTTCTCCCTCCCTCTCTCTTTCTTTCTTTCTCCCTCCTTCTCGCTCTCTCTCTCTCTCTCTCTCTCTCTCTCTCTCTCTCTCTTCTCTCCCCTCTCTCTCTCTCCTTTTCCCCTCCTCTCTCTCTCCCTCCTCCTCTCCTCCCTCCCACCCTCTCATTCTTTCTTTCTTTTTCTCTCCCTCTCTATCTTTTTCCCTCCCTCTCTCCTTTCTTTTTCCCTCCCTCTCTCTTTTTCTTTATTTCTTTTTTTCTCTCTTTCCTCTCTCTCTCTTTTTTTCCCTCCTCTCTCTTTCTTTCTTTCTCATCCCCTCCTCTCTCTTTCTTTTTTCCCCCCCCCTCTCTCTCTCTCCTCCCCTTCTCTCTCTTTTTCTTTCTCCCTCTCTCTCTTTTTCTTTCTCCTCCCTCCCTCCCTCTCTCTCTCTCTCTCATTATGGAGGGGGTAAAGGGGTGCGGGGAGTGGGTAGGGTAGGGTCTGGATGTCATAGACAATGAGCAAAAATAATTTATTAGCTAAAGGAAATTCTCCGTGTATTTTCGCTATTGAAAAATTAACACCATGGAAGACACCCAAAATACGTGGTTCGTGAGAAAAGACTGGAATGAAATCATTGTCTACAAAAGATAATACCCACAATAATTTGCAACACTTCCAGAAATTAATATTTAACAATTCTAGAAATTAAATAACTTTAGAAATTGACAAGTTACTTCCTTCCTGACTGGGAAATTAAAATATATTTATTTTATCGGAAAACTGATCGTTCATGTCACTGTTCTCTCTCTCTCTCTCTCTCTCTCACACAAAAACACGCACGTACACAAAACAGGAGCGACCTACAACAGTCGACCGACCACCCTGCAACAACCCTCTACAAGTTGACTAAGCATCAGGTACATTAATCATTTGCTCAAGGGGAACTAAGCACAATGCTTTCAAAAATTCCTGAGTAAAGTAGCTTTCGTCTTTGAACGGCGCACCCAAGACATTTTGCTCAACCTTTAAACTGTATACAAATGTATTTCCAGCTGAAGAATGTCAAGGATATAGATAATATTTTTTTTTTTCATTCCTGGTAAGCAGGAAGTTGAACAAGTGTTTGCATTTCATAACCATGAAGGATTTAAGAGACAGCTGACAAAATCCATCGTAATCTTCCGGATTCTCTTGGATAGCCATTGTGGATTAAAAGTCAATCCTTTGCAAGGTAACGTTCTCCTAAAAGTGTTAACATCTGAATGAGGATTTATGTTCAACCGTGGAAGTATTGAATAAAAAAATAAAAATGAAAGAATACGAAAAAAATATTAATGTCTGAAGTACTATTCAATATTGCCAATCTGATCTCAATAACCTTCCCATTCTTCAATTTCCCAATGGAGGTCGCATTAGCGGTAAAAACTCTTACAACAGATCTTAACACAGCAGGTCTTCAGTTTATCAGTTTATCTCCTGCAATATTTCAAGATTTCCGTCTGCCAACAAATTAGCCTTCCGGCATATTTATCTACTTATCTTTTTTTTTTTTTTTTAGCTACGGTCACATGAGAATCATTTTATCTCAATTTAGATAATTGCAAGAGGCTGTCGGTCGCATCGTCTAGGTTTTTATTTTAAGCCATATTAAAAACCACTATCTGCAACGTCACGCCACTGAGTGGTTCACACTGGTGATGAGCTCAGATTATTTTTTATTTATTTATTTTTTTTTCGTTCTCTGCACACTAAGGTTGTAACACCCATTCAGTATTACAGGATTATCAGCTTTCAAGGACTTCACGAAGGCTTGGGTTAGACAGTCAAGTCTGAGCTCAAAAATGTCCTTGATCTTTTTGGTTTAATTTTTCGATTTTTTCTCGTAAGAATTAAGAATCTGAAAGAATGACAGATTTGAGAAGAAATATATTAAAGGAATCCACAAACAGTTTATCTTTATGGTTTTTATCTTTTTAGTTTACTTTTATATTTTTTCTAATCAAAAGAATTAAATATTTGAAAAACAATTACAAATTTGAGGACAAATATATTTAAGGAATCCACACACAGTTTCTGAGCGCCATGCTCCCTCTTCAGTGTTAGGGAGCATAACGCGCCGAAACTTATGTGAATTTACTGAATGTATTCGTCCTCCAATTCGTGCTTTTTTCAAGTTTCAAAGTTCGAGACTGATTCAACAGAATTAAAACGTATTGTACGTACATACATAGTGCCCTTTGTAAAAAAAAAAAAAAATTAAAACATTAATTTTGGAAATCAATCAGATTAAATTATCTGACGACCATAAGACGATAGGTGTAAAATCACCCATGACCTTGAAATCAGCAAAAATCATTGAAGAAGAAGAGCTTGAAATCCCAGACCGTCTGACAGCAAGAACATCAAACGACCAGTCAGGAAGAACTGAATAGAATAGAACAGAATATAGGATTTAGGCCCAAGGCCAAGCGCTGGGACCTATGAGACCATTCAGCGCTGAAACGGAAATTGACAGGTTTGAAAGGTGTAACAGGAGGAAAACCTCAAAGCAGTTGCACTATGAATCAATCGTTAGGAGGTGGTGGAAAGTCAGATGGAAGAAAGAAAATATGAACGGAGGTACAGTAAAAGGAATGAAAGGGGTTGCAGCTAGGGGCCGAAGGGACGCTGCGAAGACCCTTCAGTAATGCCTACAGTGCACCGCGCGTGAGGTGAGGAAGACCGACCAGTCAGGACCCCAGCCAGGAAGACCTCGCGAGTGTCACCTTCACCGCAGGAGGCTTCTCCTGAACCGTGACTGACTCCTCAGCCTCAAAAACGGGAGACAGAACGACTGAGAAAAAGAATGGGAACTCTTCAGGTTGCTCTTCCCATGAACTACTTCTTGTATTTTCAAACTCTAAAACGACCAGACTACTTCCTGTTCATTTCCTGTCTTCCTGATTGGCTTCTCCACTTTTTTTTTTCTTTAATGTTCCTTTTCAAATGTTGTTTGGATGTAATCATAATGCTTGCAAGGTTTGATTTACATGAAAAGCTCTTTGAAGAATGTAGAACAATGTGCTTTTAAGTTCACTGGAATGCAATATCTACATAGAAATCAAGCCTGCAGTCTTTTACATACAATAAAAAACTAGTAAAAAATGCGCCGAAGTTTTTGGCGCAATCGAGTTTTCTGTACAGCGTATAATGTTATATGAAACTTTCAGCCATGGTCCAGTGGTGGCCTCAGCCGCGGCCCCTGAAACTCAGCCACGGTCCGGTGGTGGCCTGTGTTATAGGTGCCTAAGCGGTGCCAGAAGTACGATTATGGCTAACTTTAACCTTAAATAAAATAAAAACTACTGAGGCTAGAGGGCTGCAATTTGGTATGTTTGACGACTGGAGGGTGGATGATCAACATAACAATTTGCAGCCCTCTAGCCTCAGCAGTTTTTAAGATCTGAGGGCGGACAGAAAAAGTGCGGACGGACAGACAAAGCCGTCACAATAGTTTTCTTTTACAAAATACTAAAAACCTATTCCCTTAAAGAATTATTGTAATGATTAATTAAGCCAAATTCGAAAAATGACGGGGCTAATACTCCTAATATTCGAAATATCAGGACATCAGCAACCCCGCAGAAAAATACATTTAGCCCAAGTTCGCGACTTTTTCTCTCTCCAAAAATAAACACAGCCGTAAAGGCAGAAACGCCATTAACTTCAGCACGTATTAAAGTTTCCTGGCAAGGAAGTTCCAAGTTCAGCAAGAAACTGACTTCCCGGGTCATTAGGGGGAGGCCGTCTCATCTTCCAAAACCCCTCAAGGGTGATGATTTACTGCAGAGGGCATCATTAGGCATGAATTCGGGGGAAGAAAGTTCACCACTTCAAAGAAGGTCTCCTTCGTGTTGCCAATCTTGAGAATCGATCAGAAACTTGGGAGTCTTTATGCCAAATATTTTTGTTTGGATGTGATTCTCTTTATGCCAAATGTTTCGTTTGGAAATTGATTCAGGCCATGGTAATTGCTATGAAATTGATCGGCTTGTAATAACAAAAGGGCAATGTTTTATATATATAATATATATATATATACATAATTATATATATATATATATATATATATATATATATATATATATATATATATATATATATATATATATATATATAAAACATTGCCCTGTTGCTCTTACGAGTGGACCATTTTTGTATGTGTATATATTTTATATATATATATATATATATATATATATATATATATATATATATATATATATATATATATATATTATTTTTATATATAATTATATATATCTTTTATATATTTATATATTTAATTTTTAGAGCCTTCTGGTTAACATTCAGGCAAAATTTCCATTACTACAGCCATGGCATTTATTCCCCACTGAAATGTGGTTTTTCCTTCGATACGCTTCACGTAAAGCTTACAAACGATGCAGTTCGATTTAAAGACGACGTTGCCTGCGTCTTTGAAATAACTGGTTCTGGCGAAAACGTCATATCATGATCCTCAAGTATTTTTCAGTCTTCAGCTTCAGAACTGTTGCGAGGGGTGTGGGAGGGGGGAGGGAAAAGGTGGGGAGGTGGTGGTGGTGGAGAGATCTAAACCGTCTGGTTGCTGTCTCATAATACTAATATTTTCGCACGTATACATAATGATTATATATATATATATATATATATATATATATATATATATATATATATATATATATATATACATACATACATATATATATAATTATATATATATATATATTATATATATATATATATATATATATATATATATATATATATATATATATATATATATATATATATATATATATATATATATATATATATATATATATATTATATTATATATATATATAATTATACATGTATATATAATATAAAATTCATATATATATATATATATATATATATATATATATATATATATATATATATATATATATATATATATATATATAGTCATTAGAATTTGCATTTATCAGTCTGTACTTCATAAGAAATATACTCAGAGGACTTTTTCATGCAAAAAGGTACAACTCAGGTGTATTTCTTCCCTTTAATGGCTATTACTCTATCAAAATTCGTACTTATATACTGTCGTAACTTTCACACCAAAACAGCCATTCCATTCCAAACAGTTCCCATTCCAGCGTCTTTTAAATGAATCAATAAACAGACCCGACAGCCCGGAACAAAGTTGCATCGAACAAACTTCATTCCAGCCACGCCTAAAATCTAAATGGTTTCATTACCATGCATGGCCATACACGCACTCACTTCTTTGATCTTCCTACTGATCCTTTTTGTTGCCAAGCTCACAGCTCAGATGGAAGTGACGTAAAATAGTGAAACCAAGAATATTTACTTGAAATTATTGGAAGGGAAGATAGAATTTAGGCCAGAGGCCAAGCGCTGGGACCTACGAGGTCATCCATCGCTGAAAGGGAAACCGAGAGTAGGTGGTTTGAAAGGCGAGGAAAAACCTCGTAGTTGCGCTGAAACAACTGATAAGAGCGGGTAGAAAGAAAGATATTAGAAAAGAATATGAACGGAGGTGCAGTAAAAGGAATGAAAGGGGTTGCAGCTAGGGGGTCGAAGGGACGCTGCAAAGAACCTTGAGTACTGACTACAGTGTACCGCATGAGGTGCACTGACGGTACTACTGTACCCCCCTACGGGGGATTGAATAAATTATTAGAATTGATAAAACTTTGTGATTGTCATTGGTCTTTACATAACTGGGCCAAATGGCTACAAGAAAGATCCTGGTTCCATCTACATCACCTCCCTCTCTAGTCCACTCAAGTGGCCCTCCCAAACCGGCCCCCCCCCCACAAGCATCAGTCATCTAAGAATCATGATTCTAAAGTCATCTCACCTTAAAGAACAAACAAGACGAAGAAAGGGTCGCGAACTTTTTTTTTTGGGGGGGGGGGGCGCCCAGAACATCCGACACTGCCAAAACTTTCACTGGGAACAAGGAGAGAAAGAACAGTCTATGAGCAAAAAGAAATAAAGAAAGGTGGCTTAAGTAAGAATCAGTTAACTTGAAATTTCAACAAGGACACAAGACTCGTGAATGCTTAAGACATTACTCTCTCGTTTTTAAGAATAGTTGAATGGAGAGTTTATGAATGTACATTATAATGAATGCAAAAACAAAAAACTGCAAATATTCATGCTATAGATCAAGTAGCTCGCCTACATGAAAAAAAAAGGAACCTGGGGTAGTCGTCCATCCGCTTCCTGATCGAAAACTTTCACTACCAGCTTTCTCTCTCTCTCTCTCTCTCTCTCTCTCTCTCTCTCTCGTGGGGATCCGGAGGTCGAGTCTTATATGGCACTATGAAGATCATTAAATATGCTCCATTTTTGTCTTCATTCTATCGTATGATTTATTCTTTTGAACGAATTTTCTGTTGATTATGAAAATGTCGATAATCTAACTAAATTTTATAAGTCAAGACAAGCATGTAATCACTTTATCAAGGCTGACTACTGACGAATTAGCATTCTTGGTAACCCGTCGTACTGTAGGAAAATACCGACATTTAAGTAGAGTAATCGTATTCTGGGAAAGCTGGCAGACGCTGACCTAATACAAAACCAGTCTTGATCAAGACAAAATATATATAATGATCAAGATCAATTATGTAATCAAGACAGTTAAGAAATGGGAATAAATCTGCGGAGGAAACAATGAACCATGTAAATGTTAAAAGGAAAATTTATAGCTGTTGAAAAGTGTTAGCATTTTAAGTTTAAATAAGTCTGGAATATTCTCCCAAAATAGCATTTTGAGATTAAATAATTCTGGAATATTTTCCCAAAGTAGCATTTTAAGTTCAAAATAATCCTGGGATATTTTCCCAAAAGAGCATTTTAAGGTTAAATAAACCTGAAATATTTTCCCAATGTCTGCATTCTAAGATTAAATAATCCTGGAATATTTTCCAAAAGAGCATTTTAAGACTAAATAATCCTGAAATATTTCCCCAAAAGAGCATTTTAAGAATAAATAATCCTGAAATATTTCCCAAAGACATTTCACATTAAAATAATCCTGAATATTCAAAGGAGCATTTTAAGATTTAAATAACTGGAATATTCTAGTAAACTGTAAGTAAGTATATTACTACAGTCTCTTAGATCAATTCACACAGACTGAAGGCTTATAAATCTTAGCCGCCACTTCTCACCAAGCCTTGCCTCTTGAATTAATTAAAGTATTTTAGTACTTTATTTTGAAAGTTTTCCTTTAGATCCACTAATAAGAATATTCGAAAAGACTACCACTTTGCCACTTGACGATTTCAGTGGTTGAAATATGCGACCAATGTATGATTCTGACTTAGCAGCACTGTTATTAATGTTTTATTTACATCTAGAGAGAGAGAGAGAGAGAGAGAGAGAGAGAGAGGTGAGAGGTAACACTTTAAAAAAATTATTCCAGTTATAAACCATTAACCTTGAGTGCAAAGGCTAATGTTCTAGTAAAACTGGTTAGAATTTCTCAGGTTAATTGCTATGCATTTTTCTACTTTAATAAACACCGAATTTTATTGCTAAGATGAAAACAAATAGATAAGGAATGTCTTGATAATGAAAAACCTGATTGGATAAATTTAGGTATTCATGATAACTTCAAAGTACAATTTACGGAATGTTAATGTCTCAACATTGTGATTCAAACAATTTACATATCTATATACAAAAAATATAAGCTAAACATATAAAAACTAAACATAAAATCATCTTGAATGAGCAATCGCACGCCTAATGCTGGCCAATTTAAACAATTTAAGCAATTTCAATATCTATATAAAACAAATCTAAGCTCTAAGGGCAAAACCTAAATATATAAAATTATCTAAACATATAAAATCATCTTGAATGAACACTCGCTGGCCAATTTAAACAATTTAAGCAATTTACATATCTATATAAAAATAAGCTCTAAGGCAAAACCTAAACTTATAAAATTATCTAAACATATAAAATCATCTTGAACGAGCAATCGCATGCTAATGCTCGCTTGCCACCTGTTCAGTATTCCGCATCAACTTCTGCCAAGTCATGTAGCATAATACCCCAAAATCGACGTTGAGCAACTCAGTAATGTCGTTACATTGTCCCCCCCACCTTGTGCAAAGCCTTAGCCAAGAGAAATCCCAGTGAAAGCCTCAAAAAGGAAGGAATAAATAGGATCCTGTCACTTATCGCCATCTTGGCCCGAAGAGAAAGCTCACGAGGCCTTTGGCAGTCACAAGTAGTAATGAGGGCGACTACTATGGAATATTAAGAATTTGTTTTTTATGATTATAAATATTTCTCGGTTATCTGAAGAGACTGTTTTCGCAGTCAAGCTAATAATACGTCAGCAATGAAGCTGCTGCAAACATAATTAATGGAACCTCTAAACTTCAATTTCGAGAATAATTGAAAACACGAGCCTCAAAGTTCTGTAACATAGAGGGCACAGAAGGAAAGCTGGTTAGTGACTGGAAAAGCCAATTCAAGACTGGAAGAGCCCAAAACTGGAAAGGACGATTCGAGACTGGAAAACTTCGGCCAGTTCAACTTATGAGCCAAGTCTGAGGGTAATTCTCCACATTACTGTATATAGCAACATACCAAACTAAGAAAGGTCACCAAAGTTAAAGTTCAACTTTAGACGAAACTCCATACCCAAGGTTGGGTTAGATTGGGTTTATGGCACTATAGCACTCCTGGCAACATCGACCACCACATATCGGTGGGGGTCCATGTGGCGAGTGTGTGATGGGGGGAGAAGGGGGGAAGAGGGGAGGGGGTGGGAGTCCAATTGTTCCGCCGCTGTGGCTTGACCCTTACAAGATAACCAAGACCCTACTAAGTGCCCGTCCGGAATTGGGGTCAAAGCGACTTCGGTCACGGCCGCGTGGACAGTCCTTGCCCGGGCGATCGGGTTAACCCGCCCGACCGCCCGCCCGCCCACTTTTCCCTCGCACTATTTTTCAAGACGTGGGTTTCACGCCCTGTTGACGTCATCTTGTTGGTTGGGTGCCGCATCTTATCTATGTCACTAAGAGGCACAGCCATTTAAGGTGGGTTGCAACATCACGGTGGCTTCAGTAAGTTAGAATATAACAATCTGCAGTCTATTTGCATTGATTTTTTGATCGAATATCATGATCTGCAGTCTATTCTGCCTTGATTTTTTGTTACAGTTTCTAGGTAGATCGTGTCATTAAGTTAGAATGCTACTACAATAGAAACTATATCCGTTTATTTGCTGACGGTTTCAGGGTTAAGTGACGCAATATAGGGTCGAATACCTTAAACTAAGAACACACGCTGCAATAATTTTCTTAATTTGTTTCAGATTGGTGACGCCTTAAAGGAGAGGATTCCTCTCTAAACTCTACGGATACCTAGGTACACTTAAACTACATTCCATAGAAATAGAAAGTTCTGTCGAGATTAAAGAAATTCAGATTTGACGTAAAAAGTTACAACAAGACACTTCAAAAAGATCACCGCACAACATCACATCTCGCAGCAAGCTGCTAATTCAAGCGCCCAATTTGGCTGCATACATAATCGTCCTAGAGAATTTTCTTTTTGTAGGATGTTGCAACAGCATTTCCAAACTGCAGAAGTAATTTACAAAAAAGTAAAAAATATTTCAGAAAGTTCCCATGACCGAAAATTGCTGGAGCGCTTACGCAAGAAAAAAAAATATCTTGCAAAAAAAAAAAAAAGGGTTCGTTTCAGAAAAGCATTTATGCACAAAGGAATAAACTGCAAGACAGGGCGGTAAAGGCTGTCAAGATCGGCTCTAAAGGAAAGGTGTAATCAGATAAAGAGCAAAAACACTTCGCTTTCGGATGTCCAATAAATCCTCGCCAGAATTTCTCCTCTTTGCCATCTAGGTATTGCTTCCTCTGGTCCGAGAACTGCTAGATATGGTAATCAGTACTACCGCCTCTTCATGATTGGATTTGTATGTTTGTCTTCGTTGATAATTGCAAAGTTTTCTTGGGTAATTACTTGGTCTTTGCTGCATGCTTGTCTTGGGTAATTGCTGCATGCTTGTCCTTTGGTAATTGTTGCACGCTTGTCTTGGGTAATTGCTGCATGCTTGTCTTGGGTAATTGCAATTTTCTCTTTAGCAGCAGCATGTTTGACTTTGATAATTACATTTTTGTCTGGTAATTGCAATTTTGTCTTTGGTAACTGAATGTCTGTCTTGTTAAGCAGGATGGCTCTAGAGTCTAGACCAAAAACGCCTTTGGTGATTACTGCCATTTTTACGTAAGCAGGACTGCTTTTGAGAAAAGCCAGACAAGATTGACTCCTACTCATCACTGGGGCTCAAATCGAGGATCAGAACTCAATTGAAACTAACTTTAAGATTATCTCTGCAATAAATTTAATGGGGCATCTATACCTTTCTGACCGCTTGTTCGTATCCTGTGCCACAACGTATCTTGTGCCACAACGTACCCTCTTACACTGATAGGCGACCATGCAACCCATGTACTTAATCCTGGGCTAGGCCATGGTTTTTCTACTGACGAGTGTTTCAGATCTCTTGCTTGAGGGTAAGCTGCAACATACAGCTATTTTAATACTGGCTAATTTTTTTTATGTGCAATGATGTTTTTAGAAGATTGCTAGCCAACTTCATGACCTTTAACAGTTGCATATGTCCAAGGTCTTTAAAATTTTAACTAAAATGCTCTGGGCTAATTTGTACATCACTGATCAATACACCTATAGTTCCTCAAGTTCGCATTCTAAACAGCTTCGGCAATGAATTTTTACTCATACTTTAGAACATCAATATCGCAAATGGTTGGGAAATACGTTCAAATGTGAAAGTGATCTGATTATTGCGCTGGAGTACATATTTTATATGAAGTATTCAACTGGTTAAATGCAATTACGTGTGCAACCGAAATTAATTTCTACATAACATTGGGATCGAACCTAGGATTCTCAAATGCAAGAGTCAAAAAGCTATACCAGCTTGACTTACAGGTCAGGAAAAGACCTCCTTGAGTTTTACCAGCGTCCTGGCCTTCTCCTTCGAGTCCTGGGTTCGATCCTGATGTGAACATTCATGTAAATGATCCTGATGTGAACATTCATGTAAGTATTGATCCTGATGTGAACATTCCACATGTAATGATCCTGATGTGAACATTCATGTAAATGATCCTGATGTGAACATTCATGTAAAAGATCTGAGATGAACATTCATGTAAATGATCCTGATGTGAACATTCATGTAAATGATCCTGATGTGAACATTCATGTAAATATGTAGTTAAAATGTCCGATGAAAAATGCCTAAATACTCCCCAACGGCATCAAAAACTCAAATCTTCCAGAAAAATCTAAAAAAAATATTTTACGTCTACCACAACTAAAATATAATTTTAAATTCCACCAACTGTCAATGATTAAACACTGATGTGTGTTCAAAAACGCCACAAATAAAAAAAAACCTATAAGCATTCCTCAGCGGCCCAAAAGGAACTAAAATCTTCAAGAAACCCACTAACAGTAGTACTAAGATTTCTATTTCCAGAATCCCACAAACCTTAATGCAATTTTCAAGCCCTTATCTTTGTCGTACCATTTCGCAAACCAGACGGTACAAAAGATAGACGAAAGCAGGTATGTAATTACCTCAGTAGTTAATTACTCTCGAAAAATTCACTTTCGAAGCCTGACCTTGGAGGTACAACCTTGGAGGTACAATGAGGAGAGAAGTCGAAGATTTCTTCATTCTCGAGTCATCTTACCTCATACTTAACTACTTGCATACCTGTAGAGGCTACTTGTCTTGAAAAGTAGGGGCGCGGGTGCTGCTATGACCCAACAACTATTTAAAAAGGGGTTTTTACCTTCTCCATCAATGGAGGGTAATTACTGCTGGCAGTAACCGAGTCTGGTTGCTAACAAGATTCTACGTTGACCCCTGAGTGGACCTACATAGGTAGCTTTTTGTTCCAGGTTTCATGCTTAGTTGTATCAGAACTGTTCCTGTCTAGGTTGCTATTAATTTAATGAAGACTGGTGCTCAAAACAAGGCTTTGTTAAAGATGAATTATCATTAACAATTTAAATTCGGGAAACAGTTCTAAATTTCCAGCAGATTTGAAATACGAAATAGGAGTACCTGTTCTTTGTTACCAATTCGCCAACTTGAATACACACATACACACATACATACATACATTGCCCATCATACATACCATCACAACTTCACTCAAATCTTCGAAAAGAATCTTGTTAGTACTGTAAATTTTACTTAGCCAGTTAAAGAATCTGGACTCAGTACCAGCCGTCTCATTGAACCCTAACGAGTAGTAGGAATAAATTATATACATATATATATATATATATATATATATATATATATATATATATATATATATATATATATATATATGTATGTATGTAATATGTATGTATGTATGTATGTATATATACATACAAATGGGGGTAGGGGGAGGAGAGGAAGAAACGTGAGGAGGCGGGGGAAGCGAGATGAGAAAAGGTCAAAATGGAGTTACCACAGCGTGAACAACAAACCTGATAAAGTACATTCTTGTCTAGGTCCATACAAGTTTATAATTTAGGTAACACTACTTCGTAGATTGACACGGCAACTCTTATCTCTCTCTCATTTATAGGGCATTCGTGAGGCGCTTTTGTAAAGGGCTCGCCGCTACTGTTCCACATATGGGGTCCTCGTCCAAGACGCAGCGTCACTTTCATTATGACCCGAGATTCTGTACTCACTTTCTTCAGTGACTAAGGTACGTGTCTTGGCGCCCAGTCATACGCTGGAGAGTAGTTTTTTTTTTTTTTGTGCTGATGTTTGGTATGTTTTTCTTTATCTCTCGGCAGCCGCTCCCGGTTTGCTAGATTTCACCAGCGTTTCTCCTATTCCTTGTACGTAGCGAAAACTATTTTCGCGCGATACCTGTTAATTTAGCTATTTTTCTTTATTTTTTTTTGTTCTGATTTTCCAGTATCGTGAGTTTTCTATATAAATCTTTGGAATCCTGGAGTCGTTGCAAGGGACTAAATTAGCAACTTCAATACCTAGAATCGCGCAAAGTTAAATATTAATCTACGAAATATCTGAAAACTGGAAAGCATGTTCTAAAATACTTTCCAGTGTTCTACTGGAATAAACATCAATATTTCGCATATCAATATTTTCCTTCGGTTTTCTCCTGGAATAAACTTAATATTGCGTATATTAATGCGTATACTGATATTCAACTTTGTGTTGTTCTCCAGATTCTTTAGGAATGGTTATTCTAAAATACATTCCAGCTTTCTCATTTCTCCTGGAATAAACTTTCAACATCTCGCAAGTTAATATTTTCCTTTGCGTTGTTCTCAAGATTCGTTGAGTAATGAGTATTCTACAATACCCATTAACATCCGAATCTTGAGAACAATTCAAAGAAAATTATTAATTCACGGGGAAATAAAAAATTTATTCCAGGAGAAAACTAGAATGTATTTTTAGAATATACCTAACAGTTTTCTCCTGGAACAAACTTCAATACTTCGTAAATTTTATTTTCCTTTGAACTGATTGAATTGATTATAGAATTGAGGCCAAGGCCAAGTACTGGGACCTATGAGGTCATTCAGCACCTAGAGCAGAAATGACAGTAAAGGTTTTGAAAGGTGTAACAGAGGAAAACCTCCTAAGCAGTTACCTATGAAACATTTTGGGAGATGGTGGAAAGTAAGATGGAATCAAGAGAATACAGAGCTACAGTAAAAGGAACGAAAGGGGTTGAAGCTAAGGGCCGAACGGACGCTGGAAAGATCCTTAAGCACTGCCTACAGCGCACCGCTTGATAGACCTCAAACTGGAATTTTTCCAAATCATGATTTTCATCAGTGCCAACCAGTCAAGAATTCCAGTGATTCCAAGTAGAACCTTAAGTAATGCCTAAAGTGAATCTGGTAAACTTAGAAAATAACTGATATGACACCTAAAGATGTCAGGTTCTCCAGTTCCAGTACCTTCGCAAAAAAAAAAAAAACAAAACACCTGATACCGGAAGGTCCTTCCGCGATAGTTTATTAAAAGAAAATTTAATCAGCGCTGCTTTCAAGCTCCGCTCCCCTGAGGGGCGGGGGGCAGGGCGGGCGGAGATTTTAGCAGAATAATTAATAAAATTTCGGGCATTAGCACGCACTCCTCCTCTCCGCTAATGGACCACGCCGGCGATGCTGATATAGGAAAAGTATTTTTTTTTTTTTTATCGAGGGTCCCTGATGACATCAACAGTTTTAAGCCGTTCTTATTTGTCTTCGTGTGAGGAGAGGGGAATATAGTCATTTCTGAGGTGTAATGACAGAATGATTAAGTTATGAGGTGGTAAGTAAGCAAGTTCAGTGTTGGTCCAACTCATTACATCAGCTTACAGAGTAATTTTCCAGCCCAAGACGAATATCTAAAAACATATAATATTTCATATAAAGATAATGTAAGATGACGCAGACATTTACAGTCGACACAGTGTTAGAGAAAGCATTTTACTCAAGCAGCATAACAAAAAGTTATATAGTGGCATTGCAATGCTGAAAGATTTCCCTACTATCATTCCACTTTTTTACTATTCCTTACACATTCTTTCCCTATCCCACTATTACTCATTTCCTTTTGCCCCCATTTCATACTTACTGGGTATGCAGTTACGCCATCCCCCTGTCTCCTTTCTATTTTACGTAAATACACACCAAGTGAATACTGTATATCATATCATGGGGGTGACACCTTGATGAGCCTGGCTACATGGGAGTAGGAGAAGAAATTGTCTGCCCACATCATGGGAACAAAAGGAAAAGCCTACCTATGTAGGAGCACGAGATGAAAAGGTCTTACAACGATGGAAGAGAAAGAACTGAAATCGCCACGTCTGAGGGAAAAAAACAGTCTGCCCACTTGGAAGCTAAAGAAAACGACTGCCCACGTGGGAACAAGTAAGGAAAAACAAATCTGGCCACTTGGGAGCAAAAGAAAAAACTGCTCACATGGGAACAAGAGGACAAGAAAAGGTCTGCTTTCATGACAGCATGAGAGAAAGCTTACCTCACATTAGAGAAAGGCAGAAATGTCTGCCTGCAGGTATTCCCCAATATGTCAAGCGAGTCGGTGGAGTTGTCGGCTGACTTTCACAGCCTGAGTTCGAGTTCCGCCGGCCAATGAAGAAGTAGATAATTTAGTTCTGTTGACAGAAATTCGTTTCGCCTACAATGTAGTTCCGGATTCCACAATAAGCTCATGGGTCCCGTTGCTGGGTAACCAGTTGGTTCTTAGACGTAAAATAAGTCTAATCCTTCAGGCCAGCCTAGAAGAGTTGTTAATCAGCTCATTGGTCTGGTAAAACTAGGTATACTTTAACTTTTACTTTTGTCAGATTAAGTCTCAACAGCATTCACAGCAGCTAGGTGAGTAAGACGAGCAGGATTAACAATTCCACTTCGCTTCTGCATTCCTAGCAATCCTAACTGCTTGCTTGCTCAATCTTTTATCCGTTGTCTATTAGAAATCAATCCCACACTGGTTAGGGATATGGCTACAATGAACCAAACTTAGTAGATCTGACTATACCCATATCAAGCTGGGACTCATAACATTTGCCTACTAATGGTCATGTGAAGTTTCCCAACTAAATTACGTGATTGTGTAATACACAATCACTGTACTGAGAAATATGTAAATAAACAAAATCTGTAAGGACACTGAAGGGATGCTAATCTCTTCTCAAAGAATTGTTCTTTGGGGACATTAAAAGTTTCATTAAAACCTCTGGAAGTACTAACTACTGTACTGTGAGTGTGTGTGTGTGTGTGTGTGTGCCGCGTCTCTCTCTCTCTCTCTCTCTCTCTCCCTCCCTTATCATCGCAAGCATGAAAATACCACCTCATCGCGATAAAAGCCAAATTGACAAATCATCTCCACGAACATGCGAACTTCCCCCATGACAGTCAACACGAGAATCATTAACCTGACACTTACCACTATGCGAGTGACCTAGTTTTCGCACAGCAAAAGCGACAAGTCTCTGAAAAAGCTTTCCAGCTACGTATGGAGTTCAACACGAACTGCGAGGTTATCCGCTTTTATCTGTGAAGACTTGAAAATGAAGGGGAAATATTTGGATTTGGGGTGATTCAGAGATATACAGAATTACTGACAAGGCAGAGAGAGAGAGAGAGAGAGAGAGAGAGAGAGAATACCTTAGCTATTAGCAAGACTTCAGAACAGTTTTTTATGAAAAAAGAGAAAAAAATAGCGACAAAGAGAGAAAGAGATAGTGAGAAAGATTAAGGCAGAGAGAGAGAGAGAGAGAGAGAGAGAGAGAGAGAGAGAGAGAGAGGACCTGGGGCGTAAACATTTACCTCTGGTAATTACGCACCTCTAGATAAAGAAATTAAAAGGATTACTCAAAACCCCTGCTATTGATGACTCATGCAACCGTAAACACGCCCGCATAATTAACCAATACTAGTTTTGGTCTTTCCACAGAACAAGGAGGATACAGAGAGAGAGAGAGAGAGAGAGAGAGAGAGAGAGAGAGAGAGAGAGAGAGATCTGTAATTATTCTACCTATGGAAAGCTCTCTAGATTGATCACAAGGAAAAGAGAGAGAGAGAGAGAGAGAGAGAGAGAGAGAGAGAGAGAGAGAGAGAGAGAGAGAGAGAGAGAGATCTGTAATCCCTCCATCAATGGAAACCTATCTATAAAAAAAGAGAGAGAGAGAGAGAGAGAGAGAGAGAGAGAGAGAGAGAGAGAAAATCTGTAATCCTTCCATCTATGGAAACCTATCTACAAAGAGAGAGAGAGAGAGAGAGAGAGAGAGAGAGAGAGAGAGAGAGAGAGAGAGAGAGATCTGTAATTCTTCCATCTATGGACCTATCTAGTTAACCACAAGAATACAAGTATCTTTGGAAACGTCCGAGGCGCCTTGTTTCGTCATTAAACATTAACCCTTCACTTCAGAAAATCCTTGAAAGGACGCGCTCTATAAAAACATCAATCATTAAGCTTAATTAAAACATTTACTCCGGATAAAAATTTTGCACGAGTGACCACACACTTAGGGAAAGAACCTATAAAAGAAATTATTACCTTCAAGATGTTTACGAAGACGGGGGTAGTCCTCCCCGCAGATACTAATGAGCTGCTGTCATTAAACTAATTGCCATTCTTACCGCAATTCTTTGCTCGAGGGACATTCAAGGTTGCTTTGCCTGTACAGAACGAGTAACTTATGCACCCCATTACAAAACACGAATCTCTTATGGGTTGGATAATATTTAGAAGCTTCAAAAGGTTCTTAAGGGCTAGGAAAGATAAATGGCATTAGGTCTTTCCACTTGCATTTTAGGTTAGATACAAAATCATCCTTTAGAGAACGAGTCACTGTTTTGCACCCCATTACAAAATGTTGAGTCTCCAACGTTCTGAATAATATTTAAAGCCTCACAAAGTTCTTAATGCTTAGAAGCCTCACAAAGTCTTTAAAATTTGACCCTCCAAAGTCTTTAAAATTTGAGAAGCCTCAAAGTTCTTAATGTTGAAGCCTCTACAGTTCTTACAATTTGACCTCACAAGTTCTTACAATTTAGAAGCCTCACAAAGTTCTTACAATTTAGAAGCCTCACAAAGTTCTTACAATTTAGAAGCCTCACAAAGTTCTTACAATTTAGAAGCCTCACAAAGTTCTTACAATTTAGAAGCCTCACAAAGTTCTTACAATTTAGAAGCCTCACAAAGTTTTACAATTTAAAGCCTCACAAAGTTCTTACAATTTAGAAGCCTCTGAAAAAAGTTCTTACAATTTAGAAGCCTCACAAAGTTCTTACAATTTAGAAGCCTCACAAAGTTCTTAATATTTAGAACCCTCACAAAGTTCTTAATATTTAGAAGCCTCACAAAGTTCTTAATATTTAGAAGCCTCACAAAGTTCTTACTGTTTAGAAGCCTAAAAGTTCTTACTGTTTAGAAGCCTCACAAAGTTCTTACTATTTAGAAGCCTCACAAAGTTCTTACTATTTAGAAGCCTCACAAAGTTCTTACTATTTAGAAGCCTCACAAAGTTCTTACTATTTAGAAGCCTCACAAAGTTCTTACTATTTAGAAGCCTCACAAAGTTCTTCCTATTTAGAAGCCTCACAAAGTTCTTCCTATTTAGAAGCCTCACAAACTTCTTCCTATTTAGAAGCCTCACAAAGTTCTTCCTATTTAGAAGCCTCACAAAGTTCTTACTATTTAGAAGCCTCACAAAGTTCTTAATATTTAGAAGCCTCACAAAGTTCTTAGGTGTTTTGAAAGAAATATGGCATTAGACCCTTTCCACATTCTGGCTAAATATTTGCATTAAAGGTTAGATATAAAATCATCCTTTACAGAACGAGTAACAATTATGCACCTCCATTACAAAACATGAGTGTTACTTGTTGAATATTATTTAGAGGCTTCGAAAAGTTCTGAAGTGCTATGAAAGAATGTGGCATTGGATCCATTTCGCTTTGGCCAAATTTTTGCATTTTAGGTTAGATATAAAACTATACTTATGTAAGATTTCCAGTGTTAAGTGTGACAGTGACTTACGATTCAGAAAAAGATTCACTTTTCCCATTTCTCAAATCACGAATTTAAAATAACGTTTGGGTTAACAAATTTGAAAAAGGCTTAAAATGCCCTTTTCTTCTACGAATGATATTAGTATATTAAAATAACTAATGGCAAAACTATTTTTTAGCTTATTTAAATGTAGCTGCGTTCCAATTACGGTCCCATAATTCCTTCAGTGTGTCGTCTGCACAAAATAACCGCAAGTCTTCCCACTGATTTACTGTCTGGGAAGTTTTCCAATTCCCTTTTTAGTTTTTCTTTACCACAATCTAACACCGTTAAGATCAATGTCCCCATTAGAAACATTCTCCTCCAAGAGTGATATCCTGGCACGATCATCTACCATAATTCGAGTAATAGTATTTCACATTTTGTGCCAAACTAGGTGAGCACAATGTATCTTTCAAACTTATTTTCGGGATAGTGTAGATCTCAAGCTATAATTAGAATATAAAATTTAGGCCAAAGTCCAAGCGCTGGGACCTATGAGGTCATTCAGAGCTGGAAATGAAATCAAGAGCAAAAAGGTTTTCAAGGTGTAACAGGGGGAAAGCCTCGCAGTTGCACTATGAAACTATTAGAAGGTGGAAAGTAATTTAAGAGGAAGAGAATATGAACGGAGGTACAGTAAAAAGAAAGAGTAGTTGCAGCTAGGGGGCCGAAGGGACGCTGCAAAGAACCTCAAGTGATGCCTACAGTGCACCGCGTGATAGATCTCAAACTAGAGTTTTGATGAATGAAGATTTTCACCAATACCAACCAGCATCTGTAGCCTTTGACTAACATGTAAAAACATCCTTACCTCGCCCTGAAGCCTTTGACTAACCTGCAAAACAACTTAAATAGCCCTGTAGCGTTTAATCTATCTCGCCTTTTAAAATTTAATTAACCTGTAAAAAAAGCAAGTTATATTGCCCTGTAGCCTTACTAACCTGTGCAAAAACCTACATCGCCCAGTAGTCTTTGACTAATCTATAAAAAAAAATTTACATCACCCTGTAGCCTTTGACTAATATGTAAATAACTTATAGCCCTGTAGCGTTTAACTAATCTGTAAAAGAAAAAGCTTAGCCTTTCACTAACCTATAAGAAAACTTACAGCGACCTGTAGTCTAATATGTAAAAAACCTGTAGCCACTGAATAACATGTAAAAATATTTTTTACACCGCCCTGTAGCCTTTGACTAACATGTAAACAAAAAACTCGCATAGCCCTGTAGCCTTTGACAAACGTAAAACTCTTATATCGCCCTGTAGCCTTTGACTAATCTGTAAAAGTATTGAAAAAACTGACGTCAATTTTCAAATCATGACCGCGCGAACCCAACATACGGTTTATAAACTTAAGTATTAAGGTCAGTTGACAAAACTTAATACGCTGATATGATGACATATATACATGCAAACGCTGCCTGTGTTTGCAGGCCCCGACCTCTTTCTCGCCGTGTGACAAAAATGTCACCGTGTGGATAGTAGACCCTCCTGCTTATAGCACCGTATAAAGAACGCTAATTGATACCACGGTTTTGAGTGGATGCCACGGAAATTTACTGTTAAGTCATCTCCGTGGTCTGCGTTAATATCGTCGCTGTGACTTGCGTAAAAAAATAGATTTAAAAGTGTCATACATGTGACTGCAAGGACCCTCACATGAGTGAACGACATAAAAAAAAAAAAGTTCTGAGCGTCATTCTTGAATTTTTGTTGTTGTGAGATTTAGCAAATTGAATAAATTTCCTATAAATTTATTTTGTATACTTGGCCATTCAGAAATGGCTGCCCGTTCACAAAGATACTCGAATGATAATTTAAAATCATATTTTTACAAATTGTTTACACTGACAAAATCAAAGTCCATGTGCTAATGATTTCCTTACTTTATTTTTTCTCACAATACCTGATGTCACAAACGGGTTCTTGGACAGAGAGAGAGAGAGAGAGAGAGAGAGAGAGAGAGAGAGAGAGATTACAAGTAGCTACTGGACAGATTATTTGACAATTGGGGCACTTATTTAAAAAAAAGAGAAAAAAAAAAAAAAAAAGGAAATTCATTTGAAAAACCTCAAGAGTATTATAACTAAATACGGTATATCATCTCTTAAGTTTCTGTTCTCCCAAAACGAAACCAAGAAAGATTCGCAGCTTTGCAATTATTTTGGCATATACAGTTTACAGTTGCTCCCAGTCGTAAACTTCTTTTTGCGTTTGATGTTACTTAAAGTTTTACATCCTTCCGAATCTTGAACTGTTCTTCAAATTAAGATCGAATTGAACTATTTAATGCTTCCTGTTCATACAAGTTTTGAAATAAGTGTACCCCTTAAAAATATTTCGTAACAACTCCTGCATTCTGGAAAACAAACATCAAACGCCCCCCGGGGCGTAATGTTCGAGATGACCTTTGTTTTATAGCCTACTTGTATCTTTTTACTTCTCACGATTTTAAAAATTCTGCAAAAAAAAAAAAAAAAAAAAAAACTGTTCCCACTCGTTATTTCCACCATTTTCACGAACCTGGCAAAAAAATGTACCCAGTTATTTCCAGTTGTTTCCTTACTACTGTCGACATTCCCATTTTCTTGTGCAAGAGTTGCCAAGTTTTCTCAACATTATTTTCAGCTTAAATTGGCGTCAATTTGAAATTGTTTCTCATTGCTACTGGAAGACCAAAAATTTGGCAACACCTTTGTTATTTGCAATCAACAAAAAGTAAACATGACTGCTTTTACCTTAATGTTTTTTTTTTTCAAATCAACACCTGAATTTCAACTCAATGGCCCCTTGAGCCTGTTCCATATGAATAGGTTTCATCTTCTGATTAATAATAATATATTAATAATAATAATAATAATAATAATAATAATAATAATAATAATAATAATAATAATAATTTCAAGTCAAGCCCTTGTGGAAGGTTTGTTCCATATGAATAGGGTTCATCTTCTGATCAATAATAATAATAATAATAATAATAATAATAATAATAATCAATAATAATAATAATAATAATAATTTCAAGTTTCAATGGCCTAATAATAATAATAATAATAATATGAATAAGTTTCATCGTTTGAATAATAATAATAATAATAATAATAATAATAATAATAATAATAATAATAATAATAATAATACTCTGCTTTTTATCTTATCACTTCTTTCAAATGAGCACCATATTCCTTGGATGGTTGGGAATTTCAAATCAATGGCTCTTGTGAGCTTGTCCCATATGAATATGGTTTATCATCGATTTAATAATAATAATAATAATAATAATAATAATAATAATAATAATAATAATAATAATAAATAAATAAACATCTGAACCTGACTACCAATGCTCATGAATAATGAAGGCATTAAACGAATCAAAACCAGCTGTGGTGTTCTGGTATTCAGAATTCAAGCTCTTAAACTTCTCCTGACCATATGGTGGTCTTAATGGCCGCGTTTATGCAGTTATTACAGCAGTGTCTTCCGAGAGCATTCCTTGGACAGGGGAGGATGCACCACGACTGTGCTATCATACACCGTTAGGATCCAGGAAGAGGTTGATTGCACTGCATGGAATTTCTCTAAGGAAATTTACTGGCAGTAAGACCAGATATTTCGGGGCGGTAAAAGAAGCTGCGTGTGTGTGTGTGTGTGTGTGTGTGTGTGTGTGTGTGTGTACAGTATATACACAGTAGGTGTGAGTGTGTGTATGCAGTGGGTGTGTGTATGTATGTATACAGTGAGTGTGTGTACAGTGAGTGTGTGTATGTATACAGTGGTCTGAGTGTGTGCGTGTGTGTATGTATACAGTGATTGTGAATGTGTTGTGTCCAGTGAGTGTGAGTGTGTGTATGTGTACAGTGAGTGTGAGTGTATATTTACAGTGAGTGTGTACCTATGTATACAGTGAATGTGTGTATGTATATAGTGAGTGTGCGCGTATGTATACAGTGTATGTGTGTATACAGTATGTGTGCGGGGTACCGCTTTTTTATTACTATCATCAACGAAGAATTTGATACACCTCCACCACTAAGCATATACTGTAGTATGCTCTCATTTTTATAAAGGACACTTCAATTGCAGCAAAATTACTTTTGATCAAATATTTTTAAGTAATTTTCCAACTAAGTTTATGCACCTGACTGTTTGATACAAGTATACAGAATATTCTTTGCAGATCAGTTACTGGAACATCATGTACACAAGAAAAACAGGGGATATTGCAGGGGAATTTTTTGCAATTGCCATGTGCACAACAGAAAATCTCATTCCAGATTGGGTTTAAGCTAAAAATCTTACCCACTGTAGAAATGACTCAGCTGTTGTGAGAATGTCCGTCTTTGTACAATGGTACGCGTTTGGGAAGTTACTCTGAGCTTGAGATTTTCCATTCGTTCTTTCATTGGTCAACTGACGTGTTTAACTGAACATTCCAAGACTAAAAACTTTAATAGGGTCGTATAAAGCTTCTGCAGCATAGAGTTCAATTATTATACTTACAAAACATACCAAGCTATAATATGTTTAGAGCATTACCTACTATCATTTATACCCAAGGTTTTACATGTTTTATTACAAAGCTGTTTTGAAGATTATTCAGTTTTGAATTGGGCTTCTTGACTAATGTACCCTAACCAATTGAAGCCTATAGAACTGAGATCAGAGTAATAATATTAACCAGAAAATATAATTTCTAATAATCAACAGTTTACTAAACGAATGTTAGGCAAGAAATTCTCTCTCTCTCTCTATCTCTCTCTCTCTCTCTCTCTCTCTCTCTCTCTCTCTCTCTCTCTCTCTCTCACACACACACACACTTGCCAATTTACATGATTCCAATTCAGAGACCTTAAAGCCCACCCAAAAAAAACTAAAACATACACCAACGTGTTTTGTGTACCAACGCTCGACAACGCCACCTGGTGATCTGCAATTAAAGCACAATTCCCCGTTGACCCAGAATTCGGAGCTAAGCTACACTGGAACCTCCATAGGCCGCGCAGTGTACACACTTTAGTGTACAAACTCCCGTCTTGTAGGTGTACTGTGGTGGGCTAACGGTCGGTTCCACCTCGAGCCCGTTACTCATAATCAGCTGCGCGCGAGAACCCAGATGCTTGTTCATTCTCTCTCTCTCTCTCTCTCTCTCTCTCTCTCTCTCACCCCCCCGCCAATATTAAGAGAGTACACCCCCTTCCTAAAATGTATACATGGGTTTGTTCTTCCTCATGGAATAGAATTAGGCATACCCCAAAAATATCAAGTGGGTGTAAAGATACCGGTTTTCAGCCTCAAGTGAATCTCTCTCTCTCCCAAGTCAGGAGAAAGTACAGTCAACTGTTAAAAAAAAAAAAAAAAAAAAAATTATATATATATATATATATATATATATATATATATATATATATATATATATATATATATATATATATATATATATGGGTTTACACTTCTTCATAGGATATAATTAAGTACACCTAAAACATCAAGTGGGTGTAAATACAACAGTTCAGCCTCCGAAAAGAATCTTTCTCTCTCTCTCTCCAATGTTATGAGAAGAATATAATCCTTTCCTAAAATGTATACAAGTTTACACTCCCTCATGGGATATAAGAAGATACACCACCCAATATATGAAGTGGGCGTAAAGACACGTTTCAGCCTCCCAAATGAATCTCTATCTCTCTCTCTCTCTCTCTCTTTGAATTCGTCATACACTGCTTACTTTTATGTTTCATTCTCTAACTACAAACGTATAAGACTTTATCTTATTTTCATTTTAAGACCACCTGATTCCACCTGTATGACAACACTTCTGTAAGACCATATTAATTTGAGAATGTGGCTTTTGCACTGTCCACTCCTCAAGTGTATCACATGATAATATAACCTGTGGTTGTTAATGTTTGGACTCTACTAGCGGTATACGCACTTAGTCGCCTTCTGCAATCTACAGTGTACAGATGTAAATAGTTCCAGTGTCATTTGTCTTTTCTTGACTAATTTTAACTGGTATTGCAGAACACAATTTTTGATCAAATTATAGTTGGTAGATTAAAGAAAATATTACAAGTTTCAGCCGTGCATATCATAGAAAACCTACAAGAATGTAATTAAGAAATCATTCAAACATAAGACATTTTCAAAATTCAGTTCTGGAACCAACAGGTAATTTCAGCAATCATTTCATAAAAGCAATATTGCAAAGGAACCAGTTTTGCAACCCAAAACCATCGACATGAAACCTGTCATCCTCCGCCTTCAATTCTCATTAACAGCAACCCAACCCTGAAATGGATGACTAACCTACACCAATCGTCGACTAATCATCGTTATGCTTTACGATATTCACGCGTCGCGAACCTGTTCGAAGGCTGAGTAACGTGACCATCGAGCGTGCCAAGTTCAAGACCGGTACGTGACGAAGGGAAAAAGCACGTGGTCACGCAGCGTGATTGTATGGTTCTCGGCTTAGCGTTTTTGCTGTGCTGAAAATGTTTTATATTCGAAGGGAGCATACGTTCCTATGGATTTGTTCTCAGTGAGCAAACATTATGTCATTTTTTTTTATCCCAAACAAACTTGTACGGAACTACCCACACACGTGAGATTCAAACGACTTTTGTGCCAAACATTTTTATGTAATTTTTTTTTATATCCGAAACAAACTTGTACAGAACAGAACGACCACACGTGAGGTAAAATTGAAAACGAAAAAGTTTACAAGCATATATGCTTAGCTAACAGTAAAACTGGGTAGAAATACCTATCCTATATAGGAGAAAAAAATTACAAGCCCATATATACCTGGCAAACAGTAAAACTACGCAGAAACACATACCTTGTACAATGGAATGAGAAAAAAATTTACAAGCACACATATGCTCAGCAAATAGTTAAACTAGGCAGAAACACGTACTCGACATAGTGGAAAAAGAACATTCTACGAGCACATATATACCTGGCAAGCACTTAGGCAGAAACACACTCCCGATAGAGTGGAAAGAGAATTTTACAAGGACATATATGCTTAGCAAACAATAAAACAAGGTAGAAAATATACCCTCTGCAGTGGAAATATTAAAAAGAGCAAGTCACGCAATGCTTAAACCTCCAGACTCAGGAAAAAGCTAACCTTTAAATAAAAGCCGACATACGGAACTTTGACCCTAAGTCTGGACCGGTTATGCATCCAGGTTCTGAAATCAAGCTCTGCTTGAAGAGAATTCAGTAATTCTCAGGCTTTTGGTCTTTTCAAAACCTGTCCAGTAATTCAAGATTTCAAACCTCGACAAACCAGGAGAAATTCAGGAAACGTCAGGTATGAAGAAGTCTTCGTATTTAAGTTTCTTTGAAATTGTATTTTCCTCTTATGAGTTACCTTTCAGAGGTTGTGGTTTGGATTTGTAGAGAAAAGATAAGGTGAAAAAGCTGCACATAATATGCTTTAGTCAGTTTATAGCTAAAGCGTGGATTGGTAAAATCTTGTGAAACGGTTTCTCTCAAATTTACTAAAATATTAAACAGAATCTGTTGAACAGATTCTGTTCTTCCTTTGCTGAGAAGTCTTCAGCTACCTTCAATAAAAAAATTCCCCCGTAGGGAGGTAGCGCCGTCAGTGCACCTCATGCGATTCATGGTGCAAATGCGAGGCTTTCCTCCTGTTATACCTTTCACACCTTTTACTGTCAGTTTCCCTTTAAGCGCTGAATGACCTTATAGGTTCCAGTGCTTGGCCTTTGGCCTAAATTCTATATTCAGTTCAATTCAATTCAATTCAAAATTACTGAAAGCACAAGTCTCAGAGTCAAGAAATTTAAATGCTTGTAATTTTGATATTTTTTTGTTGAACTGAATGTGGGAATTTAAACAAACAAACTTACCTAAACCATTTAGTCCATTAAGCATGAAAACAGAACTGAGAAAAGGTCTGAAAGGTGTAACAGGAGGAAAGCCCCTCTCGACTTTGATTGTTAGGACAGGGTGGAAAGTTAGGAGAGGATAATGAAAGGAGGTAGAGAGTAAAAGGAAGGGCAAAGGGGTTGCTAGGGACTGAGAAAGGCACGTTTGCAGGAACTTAAGTTTTGCCTACAGTGCACCGGATGATTTTGGCTGACAGCCAATAACCCCTACCGGATAAATATTCCTTGTAAAAATCCTAATTTATTCGCAAAAATGTACAGAGTTGCCAATTTACATTTCTTTCAAATAAATCACGTCGTCATGGTCTCTGGTTTAACGTACGATTCCGGCCTTGCGGGGGGTGGGGGGATTTGGGTAATTTCCCATAATTGGGTGTCCTTGCATCGAGAATTTACATTCAAATGTTGAAATAAAAGAAACACTTCCTGTGGGTTTGTTTCTGGTTTTCAAGCTGAACGTAACGGTTAAAACGGGAGTGTGTTGCACACCCCGAGGCTGGAAAAATAAAAACAACTTCTTGTTTCGCTATTAACTTGAGCACAGGTTTTTTTTTCTTAAATATTTCAGTCTTACAAGTGGATAAAAAACACTCCCTATCGTTTATGATACTTGCTGTTAAAGGGCTGCCACCTGATGTTCTGAAAATAATGGTACTGAAGAAATTTCCAGCCGGCCATTAACGATTAAAAATTGGAGTCATTAACTAACTATAATACTCAATGTTCTTTTAGATTAATGGTCCTGTAGAATTCCCAGCCGCCCGGGAACGTTTAAAAACTGGTGTAAAATTAACTAACTATATACTCAGAATTAGCACATGCGTTAACTGGCTACAGATTCCATTTGAACGAAGACCAGCAACAAAGTTATTCACCCTGCGCCAATATTTTAATCTGAAATTCCCAAAAATCTACCGATTCCCGAGTCCCTTTCACCAGTGTAATGTTGGTCGTGAAACTTTCAGCATCTTGTTTACATGAAGAGTATTAGTGATCCTTTATGCACATGTACTTAGGCATTACACTAATTTATTGTTACATTTTAAATGCCATTGCCTGTGTCAACAAGCTACTGAGAAGAGGAGGAGGAGGAGGAGGAGGAGGAGGAGGAGGAGGAGGAGGAGGGAGGAGGAGGAGGAGGAGGAGGAGGGAGGAGGTGGGAGAGAGAGAGAGAGAGAGAGAGAGAGGGAGAGAGAGAGAGAGAGAGCACAGCACAGGTATACGTGCTGAAAGGATATCTTATAACTTCCAACTCCTAGTTCTGAATTTCGTTTGTGAGTTCCCTTACATATTTCAACCACGGGGCACTAATGAAAAATATTGCGACATTTCAGGAAGTCACAGAGGCTGGAATGGCGGTGGGGATGGAGCGGGGGCGGGAGCAGATTAGGGAAGTGGGCGTGTATTGGATAAGAAGGGTCCTAGTGTAAAACCCTGCAAAGGCAACAAAGAAATACTCAATAAACTCAGTCAAGTCACTGCCAGGCACTACAGGATATTCTGGGGGCCACATAACAGAATCCACGAAATTCTATATAAAAGGAATTCTTGACGAGTCACAAAATCTATAATAATTCAAGGACCGCCATATTTGCTACTGCATACTTCGTCTTGTGTCACCGATCGAATCAAGTTTTGGCGTCATTAAAGGTTAAAGAAATAGAGAAACTATCATAAATCACCCAGATTCTTGTCAAGGTTACCACGTCTTGTAATCTTGCTCAAGAAATACAGAGTTATCAACGTAGTGTGCTCTGATGTTCGTTATAAGGAAGTCACGAAACTGCTTACGTCACCGCTTACGGATGGTCGTGGTATTTTAAAATTATTAAGGTGAAGGTGTTATTTTTCAAGAGCAAGCAAATAACAGTTTTGCAGCTTCACAAAACAAATCGTTCAAGGCACATTAAGTGCTTGCATCAGATGGTTATCCCGTAATTTTTCAAGAGCAAGAGAATAACAAATGGATATCCAGTAAGACTTGTTCCACAAGAAGTCGAAATAATTAATTTTAAAGAATTATTCAAAGACGTTTAATAAGGAAAAAAAATCATGCAAAAACTTAAGCCTTCAAAACTTGAAATATTTATGGAATAATTTGCGCTTAAGAGTCAACTTCAAGACGAAAGTGTCCATACATCTCAAATTAAGAATTTGTTGAAAACTGCAGTCTCAAAAAAAAAAAAATTGACAGCTCTCTTCTCATTTCCGCATCTTAAAAGAAAAAGCTCAAACTGAATCCCTCCAGAGACAGTTCCAACAACGTAACATTTAACGGGAAGACAAAACTCGCAGTTCAGAAAACAAGTCACAAGCAAAACTCGGTGCTTGGAAACGTTACATCATCTGGGTGCATGAAAAATCAACTTGGTCAAGGAGGAGAGGGGTTCAACCTGTTGAAAGACTGGTAAATAATGGGAAGCATGTAAGAGCTCCTGAATGAGAGAGAGAGAGAGAGAGAGAGAGAGAGAGAGAGAGAGAGAGAGGATTTTTTTAGGTTCAAAGGATCTTGCTTTTCCAGTGACTTAAATAAAAGGAAAACAGAGAGAGAGAGAGAGAGAGAGAGAGAGAGAGAGAGAGAGAGAGAGAAACCAGGGCAAGAGCGACTCCTTCAACGCCAGATACAAAAGGCAGAACGAAACATCAATGAGACACCGTTTACGGATGAAACAGATCCATTTTGCTTTGGGTTTTTGAAAGAGTTCGTTCAACTCTTCCCAAGTCTAAAGGAAATAGGTTACTTCTTGGAACCCCTGGTCAAATAAACTCACGGAAAAACAAAATTTAAAAAAAAATACAAAAAAAGACAAGGATTCGTCGCGAACAAGTCAGAAATAACCTGCATTTTGGACTAGATTTTGTAACAAGCAGATTGTTACGTCTCTTGTAATCTTTTTATTTGTTGCAGGTCTGGTTAGTGCATTTTTTCAATTGATTCATAACGTCTGTATTTTTTACCATTTCAAAAATGCCATTTTTCATCATACATTTTGTTCTTCTTTTCTAATAATTGGGATCTACTCTTTCTGTATTTCTCGTTGCTTCCTCTTACTCCTTCCTCATCAAGTCAGTCTGGCCCCCTTTGGTGACATTTCCAACAGAGAATGGGTTTCAGCTACTAAATAATAATAAACAATAATAATAATAATAATAATAATAATAATAATAATAATAATAATAATAATAATAATAATAATAATAAAAAAATTGCTGCATCAATAACACTTGCTCGAAGAGGGACTCACCAATAATAATAATAATAATAATAATAATAATAATAATATAATAATAATAATAATAATAATAATAATAATAATAATAATAATAATAATAATAATAAAAGAAATTGCTGCATCAATAGCACTTGCTTGAAAGAGGGACTCTTAACAATAATAATAATAATAATAATAATAATAATAATAATAATAATAATAATAATAATAATAATAATTTACATAACACCTTCTACGATCGAGGGCCATGTCCATTTGAATTACATGACCTAATTTAATAATAGAATTCCCGGAAATATTAAGAGATATTTCCTATTAATTATGAGAACGAGGTTATGTTCGAGTAACTGAATTAATATTTTAAAAGTGCTATGAACAATCTTACATTTGAAATACACGTTCCTTCAGTACTGCTTTCCACAGTATCTCGTTTTGCGTAAATTCATCAAGCGATGAAAAGACCTGTGTTATTATATTTATCGTAAATCGTTTTATTTTTATTATAAACATTCCACTAGCTCTGAAATCTTTCTAGTTATGACCCAATGTAATTCTTTGCCTTGACAGAAACTTATAATATTATATTATTATTTCAGTAGATGAAACCTATTCACACGGAACAAGCACACCAAAGGGGTCACTGACTTGAAATTCAGGCTTCCAAAGAATAGTGGTTTCAACCTCCCAACGCAGACCCCACACTGCAGCAATAACTAATCATGCTACAGAGCCAGTGATTTTTTATAGCACTTTGGGGGAGACGCGAACCCGCGACATCTGAGTGGCACACCACGACACTAACCACTATACCAGCTAAAAAAACACTAAACTACTGTTATTAGTTCTTTTCAGAGCTAGCCACATTGGCATCAATTCTGCTGTACTATACACTATATAAAGTTAACGAAGCGCAATATTAAATATCCTATAAAAAATCAAATGAGAAATCCAATTTTAGTTTAGGCTAAAAATGACCACCAGTCTTATACAGTTCGAAGCCACTTATGTGCAATTTTATTTTACTTTTGGCACCCACGGTATTATTTGACAAGCTTAGACTTTCATAGGCAGTGTATCGTTCACTTGTCTGCAGAAAATCTGATCAACGTTGTAATATAAGGATTTACTAATTAATTTAAACAGTGGGTTTTATGTAAGCGATCTATTTTCGAACGTTCTCGTATGAAAAATAATTCTTCATAAGTGGCGTGTTAAGAGTTCTTTTCCATACACGCGATGATATAAAAGCGACGTAGTACAATAATAAAAAACATTAGAGAATTACCGTCCTACCCGTGCCATGTTTGCATAGCCCACGAAGCCCATTAGTACCAAAAGTTATATAAAAAAAATCAAAATGCATTTCTAGTGTTTGATGCTGATAAGTACCACATATAATTACACACATTTTCTGTCTCGTAGTGAAGCCTTCTAATGAATATCTAATTAACATAATGTATTTACCCTGTGCAGTCATCTGCAATCGTTTATATTTTGTAACACTACCCGAGTACCGTATCAGCCCTGATGAATGACTTGCCTAGTAATAATCAGTAGGGTGGAAAAGTTGTGTATAATGTCACAGCCAATGCCATTCACTAGAGAGGGCCTTCCCCTACACGCATACCGTGTCTGGGTTGAATGCTGTTGTGTTGTACTTTAAGTTTCTTGCACAGTCAAGTGTTCTACTAAAAACAAACTTGGACAGTCAAGCGTTATACTAAAACACACTTGCACAGTCCAGTGTTCTACTAAAAACACACTTGCACGGTCAAGTGTTCTAATAAAAACACACTTGCACGGTCAAGTGTTCTAATAAAAACACACTTGCACAGTTAAGTGTTCTACTATAAACACACTTGCACGGTCAAGTGTTCTATTAAAAACACACTTGAACGGTCAAGTCTTCTACTGAACAGCACTTGCATGGAGTCAAGTGTTCTTATAAGCTACCTTGCACAGTCAATGTTCTACTTAAAACACACTTGCACGATCAAGTGTTCTGCACTAAAACACACTTGCAGTCCAGTGATCTGTAAAAAACACACTTGCACGGTCAAGTGTTCTACTAAAACTATACAAAGTTCAGCTTCTTTTTCTGCTGACGGTAAATATCCACAGGAGATATCACTAGAAATCTAACTTGCCTCTAACTGGGCGAATATTAAGTTCTAACCTCTAATGTATTGAGTAGTGTGAAGTTCCTCCAATCACTACTGGCTTTAATTCTATCTGCTACAGATACTTAGTCAGGTCCAAATGGTTTAACTAAAGAAGCACTACTTTCGCTAACTGGAGATTCCACGAGTCCGGTAGTCTTTAACTGAAGCATTATTACATAATACACAATTAAAACATACTCAATGTAGCACGAGTCTTGAAATGGAGAAACAAAATCCAGTTATATGTGGATACAAAAATCTAAAAATAAATCTCTACAGAGAGTTTTAGGGGATGAAAAGGGGGAATCAAAGTTTCCTGAAAGCACGCTGTACAGATTTAATTTTTAAATATATGTACCCATGCATAACTGTGGATTGGTTTCTCCATAATGCATGATATTGTGAATACGCACCAAGTACAGGATTAGCCTCTGGGCAGAATGCATTTACATACCTGGAAAGAAGAAAAAAATAATTGAATGTAATCTTTCAACCTTGAAGCAACATCATAAAAGAGAGAGAGAGAGAGAGAGAGAGAGAGAGAGAGCGGGCCAAAGGCCAGGCTAGGACCTGAGGTCATTCAGCGCTGAAATGGAAATTGAGAGTAAAGGAGGTTTTAAAGGTGTAAATAGAAGGAAAACCTCACAGTTAGGAGGAGAAGGTGGAAAGTAAGATGGAAGAAAGATAATATGAACGGAGGTACAGTAAAAGGAATGAAAGAGGTTGCAGCTAGGGGTTGAGGAGAAGCTGCATAGAACCTTAAGTAATGCCTGCAGTGCACTACGTGAGGTTCACTGACGGCACTGACCCCCTACGAGAGAGAGAGAGAGAGAGAGAGAGAGAGAGAGAGAAATAATCACACACTATATTTCATGCAATTTACTGAATAAATTCAGATTTAAAGAATAATGAATTTAAAAAAAAAAATTCTTGCTACAAAGATTTAAGGCATATACAAATTCCACCTAAATAAAAGAGAATAAGACGAGGAAATTGTTCAAGAAATTAAAGACTGCATTTTGAGTGCAGCCAACGCACGCCTACAGATGTGGTAGGAAGACGTTCAGCGTCCACATAAACATCATTATCTCGAGACATCACAGACAAACAACATCCCACAGACTGCTACTTTCTCTACACAGCCAGCACACAGACACAGTGGTTGCATGTTCACAAGCATTAATCCTGTCGTTTATGACGGCTAAGGGAAAGTCTGCCTCTGTTTTTGGGATATGCATTGTGTAAATGCGGGGATTGTAAATTTGTGTAAATGCGGGGATTGTAAATTTGTGTAAATGCGGGGATTGTAAATTTGTGTAAATGCGGGGATTGTAAATTTGTGTAAATGCGGGGATTGTAAATTTGTGTAAATGCGGTGGCTGTAAATTTGTGTAAATTGTGTATGTTGTTATATCTTTCTAGCATGAATTCAGGCATATATGTCCTTTTGGAATAGAGAAAATTGTCTACTAATATATGGCACCATATAAATAAGTAAAAAATGCGCCGAAGTTCTTCGGCGCAATCGAGTTTCCTGTACAACGTATAATGCTGTATGAGCCACGGCCCGGTGGTGGACTGTCCTATAACTTTCCCAGATGCACGATTATGGGTCACTTTAATCTTAAAATAATAACTACTGAGGCTAGAGGGCTGCAATTTGGTATGTTTGATGATTGGAGGGTGGGTGATCAACATACCAATTTGCAGCCCTCTAACCTCAGTAGTTTTCTTTTACAGAAAACTAAAAGCATCTTCTAGATTCTGACTTTTTTAAAGCTAGTAATTCTTTTAAAGTTTTCCATTCATTTATTCTAAAATATCTGGAAAAGTGGGTATACCCTAAAACTGCAGTATGTAAATATGAAGAATTAACTAATAACTAAATACAAAATACACGTTCTGGATACAAAACACTGAACCTGGCATTTGTGAAATATCAAAAAGGGTCCAGATATCTGCAATAAATATACAACTTCCTGTATATTCCCCGAAACTACAACTTAATCTTTTTTTTTTATTCCTGGGCTGCATAGAGACCACCTTACCAATAATCTACAGCACTTGATTAAATAATTTTAAGTAACTTGTGCAGTTACTTAGAAAGCATTTCTGAGCACCCGATATCTTAGTTATCTTAAAATTCTAAACAACTTTTGTAAAGCAAGT
Source organism: Macrobrachium rosenbergii (assembly GCF_040412425.1). Taxonomy (NCBI): domain Eukaryota; kingdom Metazoa; phylum Arthropoda; class Malacostraca; order Decapoda; family Palaemonidae; genus Macrobrachium; species Macrobrachium rosenbergii. Next base: position 14,858,068 of record NC_089749.1, on the reverse strand, counting down.
CGTTCTTTGATTAGCTTTCCTATTCAGTTATTCTAAAGCATCAACTATATAGAAATGGATATTTAAAACATGTAAATTTGGAGAATCAACTAATAAATCATATAATATACGTTCAGGATACAAAACACTGAATCTGGCATTTGTGAAACATCAAAAAAGGGCTCAAGGATTTGCACAAAATATACTTCATAAACATACCCTGAATCTAGTAATGGAGTTTATTTTAATCCCAGACTCCATGAAAGAACTTAACTAAAAATCTGCTGCACTTGATTCTTTAAACAAAACCAAACAACGGCTGCAGTTACGTTTATATAACATTTCCAGGCACCCCGTATCTTAGTTATCTAAAAATTCTAAACAGCTGATACGTTAGGCCATTCAATATAAAATCACTTTGCTATCTTTCAGCTCTAACCTCCAGAATAAATTGCCGTTAACCTTACCCCGTTCGCGACTAAACCAAGGTGACCCTGGAAGCCTTTTGAAACGAGGCGCGAGAGGAATTCAAGTAGGAGAAAGGAATCCAAGTAGGAGGTGGAGGAGGATGACGAGGTGTTGATTCGCAAGTGAGGTATTTATGTAGGAGGAGGAGGAAGAACTTGCATCCATATAAGAATGGTGGACGGAGCAAGATATTATGTAAGAGAGGAGTAAACGATAAAAAATGAGCAAAACATTCGATAAGATATGAATATGAACAGCGACATTTGCGTGGGAACCCTTGGGTAAACCAGAGAGGTAAAACAGAGAGGAGCGGAATGATATGTAAGTAAATGCCGGCGGGAAGATATATCAGTTTCTTGGATAATATTTGTAGCCTCCAGCAAGCCTTTCATATTCTTAAAACATATGTCAAAAAACTCAGTTTTGTGTAAATATTAGGCTACCTAATTTTCAAGAAACTCAACAGCTTTGTCTTGCGTCTCTGCAAACACTTAATATTATTTATTGGGATTATTCAATCGCAGAAGTGGAAAAAAATTAAACAAGACCAGTGTAATTTCTTAAGCTCAGATTTGGTACAATTACAAAAGCACTCTAAACACTGCAGGGTTATTTTTGGAGAATTTTCTTTTTGCCAAAACATTTCACTCATACCTGCATATATAATATATATCAACATATAATAACGAAGACCCATAATTTTGTTTTTAACTGCATAACCAATATTACTCATACACACCACGTAATGCGGTCATTCCAATATACCAAAATACTCTAATATTCTGAAAAATGAACCTTAGCGCTCCCCACCTTTGACATAAACCTGGACCCGTTCTTAAAAAAATAAACAATACTGGAAGAATTGTCATCGCGATATTGCTATCATCGGCTACGCAGCTCAGTGGATTAGAAAGCATCACGGGTCGCAGAATAATTGAAAAGTACATCAATTCCCTGAACCGTCAGGGAACGTTGATATTCCCGGTTGCTTTCTGGCTTCGGGAAAAGGTTTACGGGAAGGTTGTAGGATCAGTCTTGTGTTTCTGCATCAGCTGTTCTTGTCGGCATGAATGAACGCTCGCTTGCTGACTGCTGGAGCCACTGGCTAGTGAATGTGAGTAGACGGGAGATTTGGATTATATGAGAAATATTATTGGATTTTAAGCGCCGATGTGGGAGTTTTTGTGTGTGTGTGTGTGTGTGTGTGTGTGTGTGTGTGTGTGTGTGTGTGTGTGTGTGTGTGTGAGTGTGAGGAGAGAGAGAGAGAGAGAGAGAGGAAACTGAAATATTGAATTTCAAGCGCCGACGGGCAATAGTAGTTTTGCGTGTGTGTATGAGAGAGAGAGAGAGAGAGAGAGAGAGAGAGAGAGATGTACGAACAACATCAATCATATTCACATCTAGCAATATCAGTACGAATGAATTTTAGCTCATTTTTTATGGTTCCGGCCAAAAAAATGAGAAAAATATTCCATGACGTGTGTCGAGAGAGAGAGAGAGAGAGAGAGAGAGAGAGAGAGAGAGAGAGAGAGAGAGAGTCGAGGAAATGGGGGAGGGAAGGGGGGGGGGAACATTTTTCCTTTCCCCCCATGAATTGGATTAACAACTCACTGGCAGGAGAGCAACTTCCATGCAACGATAACAAGGTTAATGATTTTTGTGAAAATGTACGGTTCCAAAAACAGAGTTCCAGAATTTTATCATGGAACGATAAAGCAAAATGCCGCGCGGTACAAGTACCAGTATTCTGTTCCTTTATGTCTCTTACTTCCTTCCAGAGACGGACGTCAGTGTCGGAATTTTAATGAATTATTTTTTTTTTCAGCAATGGAACGCACTCAGGAATGAGGATAGGATGCAGGGAAATTGCTTTTATGTTATTACTCAAATGCTTCTACTCAAGTGTAATTATTACACAAATGCTTTGATTCAAAGGAAGCACTTGCGTTATTACTTGAAGCACTCAAGTGATATAAAGAGATTTCACAGTGTATATAGATATATATGCGTGTATATATATACATACATATATACATGTGTATATACATGTGTGTGTATATTCATATACAGTATATACATGTGTACATACGTTAATAAATAAATATATATATACATATATACGCGTATTCATATATATACAAGTGTATATACATGTGTGTATTCATATACAGTATATACATGTGTACATACATGTATACGTTAATATATATATATATATATATATATATATATATATATATATATATATATATATATATATATATATATATATAAAAAGGTCAACAGAGTGATAACCAAATACCCGTATCTCGCCAAGCCTGAAGAAAGGAACCAAAGTGAGGTTTTACTCCTAAGAGTGAAAGGTTTAAATTTCAAGATTCTGGGGAGACTCGAGGCAACATTGTCAAAAATTTCACTCAATTACACAAAATACTTAGAGAATGAGCGTCAATTAAGAGTTCATTTCAATCTATTTAAGAACAACTGCCCCTGGGACGAACAGCCTAACAGTTATTTATAACCTCAATTCACAAGAAAAACATGAGAAAAATGTTGGGGAGAGATGAAAGCTCAACTACGAAGGAATCGACAAACCAACCCTCTGAATAAAATGATCTTATCATAAATCAGGAAAAACAGAGGTATGAAGAGAATTCCGGTTTGATAGAATCACTTGGTCGATGATTATACACAGTTTGCTGAAGAAATGTGGGAAGTAACCGCCTGACAGGTGTTACGACGCCGAATGAGAGGAGGAATTCTTCCCTTAACCTCAATGGAACAATGATCAAATCTGTCAACGCTTCAGCTAAGAAGAAATATGAGATATGACTGCTTGACAGGTGTTACGACGCCGACTGAGAGGAGGAATTTTTCCCTTGATCTCTGCAGAACAACGATTAAATTTTTCTACACTTGATCCAACCATCATAAATTATACCAATTGACTTTTATGAATAGCAGCAGGTTTAATAACAAGCGTCCGCAATGCAAGACGACGCTGCGGATAACGAAAATGAGAGCAATGAACGACGCAGTAAAACGTACAGTGACGGCGATGGTGGCACTGTAAACGCGGCATTACAATCTCGAACAAGAACAGCCAGCCAGCATCCACGGCCGCCGGCACTGCTAAAACCAGTCTGGCAATTTAAAATCAGGAAGTAAAAATGGAAAGTTAAGAGACAACCAGATGCTGCAATTCACATCTCTGCTCAATGAAGGCATTAACTACCTCGGAAACAAGACATCACTGAGCCAGTAGTAGTAGTAGTAGTAGTAGTAGTAGTAGTAGTTGCCTGAAGGAGAAAAAGAGGTCATTCAGTTAACCATGGCTGTTCTCGTATAATTCTGCTATTAATTCATCACAGTCCAGGAACAGGCGTACTTAGAAGTCAAGATCCGGTGAAAGGGTTTCTTCCGCCTGCTGGTAAGCTTTCTGTATGCGATTAAGCGGACAATTCGCCTATTACAGATGTAAGTTGAAATAATTTGGGGAGCAAGAATTGTGGCAATAAAAAAAAAAATAATCGCGCATGCGGATATAAAATTACACTTGCATATTTTGCCCAATCCAACACATCGGTGTATGAATTAGTACGCTGACCTTTGAAATTAAGAATAACATGTTATGAAATATGACTAGGGCATTGTGGTGCAAATAAAGCTAAAAATTACATCAAATCAATTCTTTTACATCTCAAATACACACTTAACTAAAGTACCACCGAGGTCTTCTACATTATATACCACAGGGTCTTATTCAGACTGTAAATCAAGAAAGTCCACTCTTGGTGGACTTTCAGTGTCGAGACTTTCCCTTACACATAAGACGAAGTTCCACTGCCAGGAATTCTATAATCTGCAAAAATCATTAACTGCCCGTTTTCGAGAGCCTTTAAGACTAAGACATTCCAACAAGTAAATTACCAGAAACTACTTTTGCAAAATGTTTTGTTTCCAGTGCGCAGAGAATATTATGTACTGAAAGCATGTTGTCCCGTTTTGTGAGGTCACGAAATAACTTTAACCTTAAATAAAATAAAAACTACAGAGGCTAGAGGGCTGCAATTTGGTGTATTTGATGATTGGAGGGTGGATGATGAACATAACAAATTGCAGCCCTCTAGCCTCAGTAGTTTTTAAGATCTGAGGGCGGACAGAAGAGACTGCGAACGGACAGACAAAGCCGGCACAATAGTTTTCTTTTACAGACAAATAAAAGCAAAGCATGTTATTCTGTTTTGTGAGGTCACGACTAATGAAATGTCCCCTAGTTAAAGGTAATTTTTGTTCAATTCTCAGGGAATAACGTTTACTGGCCAACAGCATGGTGATCAAATTTGTGAGGTCACGACTAATGACCCCAAGTTAAAGGTCAAGTTAGTTTGTCCAGTGATTCAGCGGTCAAGACAACCTTTAGAGAAAAGTAAAGCTCTTATCTCTGGTGAATAACTCTGTCTGGGTTGGTGGAAAGAGATAAGAATGATAACGCCCCAACTCCTGTGATTTTTAGTTTTCTGTAAAAGAAAACTATTGTGCCGGCTTTGTCTGTCCGTCCGTACTTTATTCTGTCCGCCCTCATATCTTAAGGCTTGAGGGCTGCAAATTGTTATGTTGATCATCCACCCTCCAATCATCAAACATACCAAATTGCAGCCCTCAGCCTCAATAGATTTTATTTTATTTGGGTTAAAGTTAGCCATAATTGTGATTCTGGCAACGATATAGGATGAGCCACCACCGGGCCGTGGTTAAAGTTTCATGGGCCGCGGCTCCTTAGCACTCAGCGAGACCACCGAAAGATAGATCTATTTTCGGTGGCCTTGATTATACGCTGTAGTGGCTGTACAGAAAACTCGACTGCGCCGAAGAAACTTCGCCGCATTTATTACTTGTTTTTATTTTACTTGTTTTTATGACTCCCAAAAACAGATTTTGGGACTAGACTTCCGGACCAACGCTAGTCTGAAAAACTGATCAAGAGTAGTATTTGTAAGCAAGATAAATAACAGACCGAAGCTTAAAATTAAATCACACTCAAAGAACACATCTTTTTATCATTTCTGAGAGAAGAAATTGAAGGAAATTCTTCGGAAGTTGCAAAAAAAAAAAAAAAAAGTAAAATCCTTCAATAAAATGTCTCCATGGAAACGGGTCGCACACCGTATTCGTGGCCAAGCATAAATACGTAATATTGGATGGGGCCATATTCTCAATGCCAATAAATAGGTAATATTGGAATGGGGGCCATACTTTCGATGCCAGACCCCTCGATAACATTAATAACACCTAGATAACCGTAATAACACCTCGACGGCATTATAACACCTTTTAGCTAGAGAGTAGAATCTCTTAGCAGCCTGCACACCTAAATCGGTGAATTATTTGCAAGCTCCTAAAGATTGAGAGGAGGGAGAGAGAGAGAGAGAGAGAGAGAGCGAGAGAGACTGGGACAAGACAGTCAAATGATTTTGACCCAGTAAGTTGTTACATTGGGAATAATTAATTTAAACTGATTTTATAACCTGCTTTGATCATTACACAGAAACAAATTCAATGAAGATATTTGAACTCGCAAAATTTTCAAGACATTACAAAATCTGTACTATTAAGTAAAATAAGATCTGTACCATTAAAGCAGAATAAAGATCTGCACTATTAAGTAAAATAAGATCTGCACCATTAAGCAGAATAAGATCTGTACTACTGAGTAGAATAAGATCTGCACTATTAAGTAGAATAAGATCTGCACTATTAAATAAATTAAGATCTGAACTATCAAGTATAATAAGATCTGATACAAAGGAAAAAAAGAAACACATCCAACAAGATATTTAAACTTGCAAAATTCTCAAGACATTAACGTACTAAAATAGTAAAGTAAAATAAAACCTGACGGAAAGGAAAAAACGTTCCTCTTAAATTGCTCCCGAACGCGGGGTTGAGATTCAGCCCTGCAAAACGTTGGCAGAAAACGTTTGCAACAACACAAAAGCGCCGTCGAGTGTCTTACCAGATGTTATCAAGAGACTAAAAGAAAAATGAATTCTTGGAAGCAGAGAGAGAGAGAGAGAGCATCATGTTATCAATTAAGGAGAGGAGAAGGGAGGATGTTACCGTTTCTGAGAGAGAGAGAGAGAAACATTAATTTTATCATTTAAGTAGAAGGGGGAAGATTTCCCATCTTAGAGAGAGAGAGAGAGAGAGAGAGAGAGAGAGAGAGAGAGAGAGAGAGAAAGTCTTAGAGTTACCTTTACGGTATCAATGGAAGGAAAAAGGATGCTAGCGTTTCCTCCTAGAGTCAGAGAGAGAGAGAGAGAGAGAGAGAGAGAGAGAGAGAGATTGAATCATGTTATCAATTAAGGAGGAGGATGTTACCGTTTCTGAGAGAGAGAGAGAGAGAGAGAGAGGAGGAGTACAGAGCTTAAACGCCCAGATCTGCCAGAGTCCTGCACGTATGCCTGCCTGGGGGAGGGGAGGGGTGTGCGCGAGCAGCACGCAGGCCATCAAGCGCGACATATGCTTAACGAGCATGTCGCTGCTTGCATCATGCAATAAGGAAGGAATCTAGAGGCCACAGGAATTGGAAATGGAAAGGGGCTGGGGTGAACGCACACAGCATGCGGTTGCTTTCGAGCCGAAAGTCCTTTTTAAAATGTTTGTGCCTTGGAAATTAATCTTCAAAGTTTTTTTTTTTAATTATTTCGATGGTTTTTGTTTACGGAATTTATAAAGTTGGTCAGTTTTGATAGTTTTGTTTTCTTAGCTTTTTAAGCAATTTTCGGAAATAAATTTTCAACAGACGGATTTGTAATGTTAGTTAAATATAATTATTTTCGTAATCTTAAAATTTTCGTAAAGTACAGTTTATCATTTCGATAGTTTAGTGATTTTAAAAAGTCAATTTATTCCTATAGTTTCATCAGTTTGTGTCAATAAAGATTTCAATAATTTAATACTCAGTACAAGGAGTGGCTCTACGCTTAACACCTTTACCATAATTATCTCAAGTTTTATTAACATTCAACTGTAAAATACGGTATCCTCAGAATTAAACATTCTGATCTTCAAGCACTACCTTTCAATGATACCAACTCCAAATGTGTTTCAGTAATTGCAAAAAGCTAAAATGAGGGATTCGTTCTCGTGATTTCATTTTAAAATCATTCTAAACTTCTGTGTACACAGACACGAACCAAAATAAACAATGAGAACGAAAATTAAACTCTAAAAGAACTACAAAAACTAAAAGAACGACAAAACTAAAAAACGAAAAAACTAAAAGAACAAACAAAAACTGAAAGAACAAGAGAAAAAAACCAAAAGAACTGGGAAAAACTAAAGAACAGAAAAACCAAAAGAACAGAAAAACTAAAGGACTTAAAAACTAACATATATCAGATGTCTTCTAGTGGTAATTCAATGTTTACATCGATTTGAAAATTAATTTCAAGCTCTGCGCACAAAACAAGCTAGGACGACACGTCCCCAATTAAACAGAAGACGAGAATCATATCCAAAATGAACGACAGAAACGAAAATAAGAAAATGCCTCCTCAATAAGTCATTCAATGTTTACTACAAGAAGTGGGAGCTGAGAAAAAATAGACCCAGGGTACGTTAAGTCCGACCAGACGGGAGACGGCCAAGGCCACATATTACAAATGCAGGCAGGAGGAATGACGTGGGAAAAAGACTTATGTCTTTTAAACTACCGGGAACAAAGGAATGTCAATCCATTCAGACAGAGTTGCGAAAAGAAAGGAATGGTAGGTTTTCCTGGAAGTATTCCATTCCCGCATCGTCAGCAAATTATTTTTCTTTTTACTTCATCAGTAAGACGGTAATTAAAACCAAGGACGCTCTGCCTGCGCTTATTAAGTTTCATTTTTTCCTGTTCTTATTTACCAAACCTGTTGTTGTCATGTCAGCGACAGACTTTGTAACGGCACGCTTAAACTCGAAGGAGCTCTTTAAATAAGAGTTTAGAATTTGGGAATATTAAAAGTTGTAGGGTATGTGTTTCACACTCTCTCCTACTATGCTCGTAGATATACAGTTGAAAATTATTGCTTGCAAAACTAAAATGAAACAACGACTGCTCTCTGAGAATTATGGTAAAAAGCAAGATTGCTTCCGAAGCATTATGGTAAATAGCAAGACTGTTTTCGAAACAATACGGTAAACATAAACAAGATTGCTTTCAAAGCATATGGCAAATGGCAAGATTGCTTTCGAAACAGTAAGAAAAATTGCAAATTATTTTCATGCAAAATTACAAATCATACCAATCGACCAACAAAAATTCAGAAATTGCTCAGCAGCTGAAATCAAAAACTCCTGGTTATTCTTCATAATCCAATAAACTTTCTCAGGCAACGGGAAATTTCCTTGCACTGTTTAAGATGAAATTCTTCAGCGTGCAAATTTCTTTCCACGTCTTACATCATTTTTCCTCCCACCTCGCCATTAACATCTTTCGGACCGTTGCACGATTTTAATCATGCATATTTCCCTTCATAAATCAGGAGTTACGTCATAGATAACAGGTCAAACGCACCTGAAGGTAAGCCCCCCGCCTTCTTTTTTATTTTTAGTCAAGTTTAATTTGTCTACACAGCGTTTAGCAAAGTTGTATTTTTGTTGCAAGTATTTACATATTACTTAATACTAAAATACGGTACATTTATTGATAATGATGTTTATCTTGTCATAGGTGTTTACAGAATACATAACAGTGAAGTACAGTACATTAATAATGAGGTTTATCGTGTTACAGATGTTTACAGAATACATAATAGTGAAGTACAGTACATCAATAATGAGGTTTATCGTGTTATAGGTGTTTACAGAATACATAATAATGAAGTACAGTACATTAATAATGAGGTTTATCGTGTCACAGGTGTTTACAGAAAACATAATTGTGAAGTACAGGACATTTGTTAATAAGTGATGTTTCTCATCTTATAGGTATTTACAGAATACATAAATATTGAAGTACAGTACATTTAGTAATAATGAAGCTTGTCATGTTACAGATATTTACATTACAGAATATTAAAACACAGTGCACTTATCAATAAAGATAACCGTTTATCTTTACCAAAATCCAATCAAGGCGAGACAATGGAAGATATATCACACTGCATTAATACATGAGTATGACACAAATGTTAAATAAAACTCCTTTTTCCTTGTATTACTCGAACGCATTCATCAAATAAGGATTAGGATTTAGAATTTGGGCAAAGACCAGGGGTTTTGGGAGATGTAGGTTATTCAGCGCTGAAGTAAGCACAGTAAAAGGTTTGAAAAGGTGTAACAGGAGGAAAACCTCCCTCACCAGTTCACTGTCAAGAAACAAAATGCCAGAGGAGTGTGAAGTCAGACCGGGAGAGAATATGAATGGAAGTACAGAAAAAGGAATCAGAGAGGTTGCAGCTGGGGACCTGTGTTTTGCCTAATGCCATCAGGTGTCTAATATTCAATAAATTTAGCATAAAGGACGAAAATCAAGAAATTTAAATAAATTATCTGATGAGTGCACGTCACATAAAATAGTTTCAATGAAAAAAAGTTAACTTTCTTCAATTTGAGACTATTGTTCATTTCCATTTTTCATCCATAAAGGAAGATTAACAAGAAATTTAAGTAACCGATTTTCATCACCTCATTTTAAAACGAAATGTTTTGGGATGATCTCGGCAAAATTCAAGGAAGGAATAAATTCAATCTCTTCGATATACACGAGCGAAAGAAACCCATTTTAGGAGTCTCCCCCTTCAAGGCCACACGCACATCTGGACCTTTTGTCACTCGACATCCTGAGAACGGAAAGATAATAATACCCGTTTCCTAGATTTCTAGAGCAACCAATCACACCCCCTGACAAGGACACGGAGACAAACCGTGCATCTGATTCCGTTATCCAAGGTAACAATGGGGGAAATGTTGAATCAAAAATTGAAAAGGAAATAGAAAAAACAAGATTAGTATTGACTATAATCAACTGTGGGGAGCTACGTCTGATGTTTATAATTCCATGTATTATTTTAAACAAAGCACTTTGGTATAAAATCATGTTACTTTTACACAATATGGACACGAAATTACCTAGATAAAAGTAATCTTTGAATCTGGGAGCAAATGTTGCAAAGAATTTAACGTGTATAATACTGAACATGATTGCAATCTTGTTTTCAATTCACACTGTTCCATTCGGCATATTTACAAGGACACTGTCTGAAGAACAGATTCTGTTTAATACTTATCAAGGTTGTGTTTCCGTTGTAAACAAAAATGTTCTGATTATTTGTATCTGACCGAATATCTGAGACGGTTTACCCACATTTTCCTCCCATAAAGAAAGGTAATCAAGATCTTTAAATATTCATAAATATTCATCAAATTGCTTTATGTCAGTAGAAAGAATCTCGACCAAATCCGAAGTTTATTTTGTTTATGAAACACTTGAAGAAAAGTGAATTATTTTCCTTCCTTAATTCAAGAAAATTAACGTAAAATTTCAATGACTGACCGTCTATCTAAAGATAATTCAGACGTACGAAATAAAACTCGAGACATAAATTAGTAAAAAATGGGCCTAGGTTTCTTCAGCGCAATCGAGTTTTCTGTACAGCTTATAATCAAGACCACCGAAAATAGACCTATCTTTCAATGGTCTCAGTATAATGCTGTATGAGCTGCGGCCCATGAAACTTTAACCACGGTCCGGTGGTGGCTTGTTCTATAGCGTTGCCAGACGCACGACTATGGCTTACTTTAGCCTTAAATAAAATAAGAACTGCTGAAGCTAGAGGGCTGCAATTAGGTATGTTTGAGGACTGGAGGTGGATGATCAACATACCAATTTGCAGCCTCTATTCTAATAGTCTTTGAGATCTGAGGCGGACAGAAGAAAAGTGCGGACGGACCAGACAACGCCGCTTTAAAAAGCAGTTTCCTTTACAGAAAACTTAAAAACATGTCACTCAGTCTATACAAAAGTCTAAAAATAGGCAGCTTCGATCCCTTACAACAACGAAACAGCGTCTATATTTAGAACCAGACACAACAGAAGCCACGCAAACGTGATATTTTTTTCCAGTTGTCACGAAGCTCAGAAAAAAAACTCACGAAATTCCCCGCAAATTAACACGCAAAGACATCTACCCAAGAATGACAGAGCGAAGGTTTGCGGCCGCGTCCTTGCACATATATTTCTAGAGAGAGAGAGAGAGAGAGAGAGAGAGAGAGAGATTCTTCTTTGGCGATCATATGTTTATGCAACTCCACGATCTTTACTACGGGTGAAATGTTTCATGTGGGTAAAACATAACTCAGCTTTTCATGCTGAGAGAGAGAGAGAGAGAGAGAGAGAGACTAACTAATGTGTAAACTGCACTCTTAAATCTGTACAGAACGTTTACCACCAAAATTAGTAGATAAGAGAACAAGCAATGAAACACTAGCACGTAACTAAGCAAATTGATAAAAAAAATATTCATAATTAACTTGAGTAATTAACAAGTCAAGTTTAACAAGTAACAATCACTAAAATAGTCGAAAACTACATTAACAAAATTAAAACTTGAAAAGTACACAAAGTAGAAATAAACTCCCGGGAAAATAACTGTCCCACGCAAAATTCCCTGGAACCCACAACCTCGAACATTCAAACGGGGTGAAAAAAAAAAAAAAATTTTCTCTCTCTCTCTCTCTCACATACATACATGCACATTCTCTCTCTCTCTCTCTCTCTCTCTCTCTCTCGTGTGTGTGTGTGTGTACGAAACCAGATCTACAAAAGTACGTAGTAAAAGCTTCACAAAGCCGGCTTTTTTTGCCGGTCCGCTGGTTTCCGCCGAGTTGCGTCAGAGATAAGGCTTATCTTCAAAGTTTGTAAAAGCTCATGCAGTTTTTCTAGCGTCTAGGATGTTGTAAGTTCTAGGACTAATCTTCATCATAATTACTTACGATTAATCGCACAGAGGGAATTTGAATTATGATGTAACTAAGTGTTCAAAAATGAATCTAAGCGAACAACTGGAGATTATCATTCACTTTGCATGCTATGCACAAGTTGGCTACAAAGCTTATTGTACACAGTAACAAATTTCTACATATTACTCAATTCATAGATGTATAAAAACGTTGTCATCTTAATGTTTAAATTGACGTCCATTTCTACATATTTCTCAATTCACAGATGTACAAAAACGCTGTCATCTTAATGTTTAAACTGACGTCAATGGGACGAAGTAGGTTATAAAGTCTTTTCAGAGATCTAACATTCCTTCAAGTTTTTAATCTAAAGTTTAAAACATTACGAGGGGACAGAAGTTTGTCTGCGATCCTTTCGACATTAAAAACTAATTCATCGGGGAATCGTTAGTCATTTGTTTTTTGGCCTCGACCAAACACGCACGTTTACGTAATTCATCGCAAGATAAAAACATTGCAATTAAAAGTGCGCGCACACACACACACACACACACACACACACACTCTCTCTCAGGGACACTTAATGTATTTTCGGTTTGCTTTGAAGCTGAAATCCTATATACTGTAAAAGCTCTCATAATCTGCAATTCTAACGGTGATTGTATATACAGTATATATACATATATACACTCTGTATATATGTGTATATATATATAAAAATATATATATATATATATATATATATATATATATATTAAAAAATATATATATTATATATATATGTATATATATATACAAACATATATACTGTATATATGGTTTTTAATTAACTTTAAGCTGAAATTCAGGCAGGTTCTTACTAACCTTGACAAGCAATATTTTCATAGAACCTACAGCTCAACAACCACAGAAATCTGAAATATTCCTAACAAAACGTCATATATTCTCTTGAACCTTGAATAAATAAATTACGCTCGTGATTAAGGGTTTATTAAGAGAATTAAACCTCTGCTTCTTAAATATTAAAAGCTTACACTTTCCGGAACACAGTGTATTTTCGGTTTGCTCTGGACACTCAAATTCTACATAAAGCTCCCATAACCTGTAATTCCAACTGTACTTGAATATATATATATATTGAATATATATATATATCTCTATTTTTGTTAAATTTACGCTGAAGTTCAAGCAGGTTTTTATCAACCTTGACAAGCAATATTTTCAAAGAACCTACTATTCAGAAGGCACAGAAATCTGAACTGTTCCTGATATTACGACACATTTTCTTGAACCTTCAATAAATAGATTAATCTAGTGATTAAGGGTTCAATAAATGGAATAAACCCCTGCTTATGAAATATCTCTAGTGAAATATATAATGAATGTGAAACAGTGAAAAAACATTTATGATATTGTGAGACAGCAACCACGACGATTTTTGATAAAGAATTGCAGTTGCCTATGAAATGTTTCAGGTAAAATAAAATATAATGAACGTCGAAACAGGAATTCATCGAGCATGTCGAACTTTAATAAAAAAAAAAATTAAAAGTTAAGGAACCAACCGCTTCACAAAACTTAAAATTTTAGTTCGCATAGCTTCTACGTATCAACGCAATCACCTGGTACACATAGGGATCAGTTGGTACACATAAGAGATTGTACGTTTAGTCATAGCTCTTGGAAGATTATAGGTTAAGGTCAGGCAACAGGTGACAGGAAGGTCAGTTTGCGCTTGCTTCTGTTGCACAGCCATAAAGCTTTATCTAATTGATTTATGCTGCCGAGATAAAAGGCCTCCACTTGTTGCAGAGCGGTGTGCGCTCAGACTGGAGGCTTTAAGCATGCGTGTAAATACTGAGGAAGAACTCAAATTTGTTAAAAGAAAATTCTTGCCAAGCTTGAAAACAACTTCTTTGTCAAGCTAAAGAGTAGCTTCTGTGTCAGACTGAAGAGTAGCTTCTGTGCCAGACTGGAGAGTAGCTTCTGTGCCAGACTGGAGAGTAGCTTCTGTGCCAGACTGGAGAGTAGCTTCTGTGCCAGACTGGAGAGTAGCTTCTGTGTCAGACTGAAGAGTAGCTTCTGTGTCAGACTGAAGAGTAGCTTCTGTGTCAGACTGAAGAGTAGCTTCTGTGTCAGACTGAAGAGTAGCTTCTGTGTCAGACTGAAGAGTAGCTTCTGTGTCAGACTGGAGAGTAGCTTCTGTGTCAGACTGGAGAGTAGCTTCTGTGCCAGACTGAAGAGTAGCTTCTGTGCCAGACTGAAGAGTAGTTTCTGTGCCAGACTGAAGAGCAGCTTCTGTGTCACACTGAAAAGTAGCTTCTGCGTCAAACGAAACAGTAGCTTCTGTGTCAAACTAAAGAGTAGCTTCTAGGTCAAACTGAAGTGTAGTTTCTGTGTCAAACTTGAGAGCAATTTCTGTGTCTAATTTATCAAGGGAGGTGTCTTCTTTGCCAAATTTATTATAACTTTGTCTAAGTTTATTTCTTTTATCCAATTTATTTAAAGAAGTTTTTACCCAAGATTCAGAGAAGTGTCTTCCTGTGAGATTTAAGAGCATTTTCTTGCGCACTGTACAGAGGGCTTCCAGTACACAACCTTTGGAAACTAGTCCTATCGAGAATTTTTTAAAAATATTCAATAAATATGCTAATTACCATAGCTAGTACATGTTCAAAAATGTTACTGTGGTCTAACCAGGGGTCTCATGAGTGATAACTGAACACTATAGCTTGTTTACAAGCACATTCACAATTTCAAAGTATAAGAATGACACTGCAAAACTGTAAAGCAACCTGACTGCTGACACCTTTTAGCCTCTAGAGACAAGAATATCAATCCCTAAAGGTCTTCAGGAGGTCCAATGTTCCCTCTCTAGGTACGAAATTCCACGAAAACTCAGCCCCCCAACCGACCACCACCAACCACCAGAAAGTGATCAGAATTCATGAATATATTAATGAGAGAAGAAGAAGAAGAAGAAGAAGAAGAAGAAGAAGAAGAAGAAAATATAAACATCCACCTCACTGAGGGTCAACGCCGGCGACATAATTAACAGCAGCCGTGGAACGACTTTTCTTGGTGGAGTTTATTCTGAGGAAAGAAGAACATTTGGTGCTCGTGACCTGCAGAGGGAGACTCAGACGCAGTGTCAGTTCTTGCTGGCCTTTTTTTTTTCTTTTTTGAGGCTCATTTGCGTTGCAAGCATATTAAGGCATTCCCTTGGTTTGAATTAATGTCCTTTGGGATGTGTTCACCACATCAGTTATGGTCATGAATGGGTTCTGTGTGTGTGAGTGTGTGTGAGAGAGAGAGAGATACACAGATTGAGTTAGAGAGAGAGAGAGAGAGAGAGAGAGAGAGAGATACACAATTAATTTGGTTAAGAGAGAGAGAGAGAGAGAGAGAGAGAGAGAGAGAGAGAGAGAGATACACAATTAATTTGGTTAAGAGAGAGAGAGAGAGAGAGAAATACACAATTAATATAGTTCAAGGAGTTAGAATTATCCTTCATGGTGAAACGAACTTGATCTGTATATTGTTTTAATCATCATTACAGCAATGAATATAAAGTCCTGAAACATTAACTATCGCCGTTGAAAGTTCTTTAGTATCAAAAGTAACTAACGCTAAAAAAAAACATCGTCCCCATTGTGGTGGCTTCTAAACAAGCGTCCTTCAAGTCATTACAAAGAAGAAGAAAACCCCCAGCGCACCTTCTTTCCAGGAAAGCCTTTTAACGAGCACGCCATAAGACACGGGAATATATCCAGGAGGGGAAATTCCCGGCAAAGGCAAAACTGAATTTAGTATTACGAGGAAACCGCTGGGCGGGCGACAGGAGGAGGAGGAGGAGGAGGAGGGAGGGGAGGAGGAGGAGGAGGAGGAGGAGGAGGGAGGAAGGAGGGAGGAGGAGAGGAGGAGGAGGAGGAGGAGGTGGTATTAGCTTAAGGATTTACGATCATGCTCACTTAATGACATGGTTACATCTCTGATCTCTTAACGCCACAAGTCAGAAAACTTGTTTAAAGTCCCCATGGTCTTATCTTCGGTATTGAGACTTCCATGGAGGCTCCAATACCCATGGTTTTATCTTGGGGTATTGTGAATTCCCATGGATGCTCCAATGCCCATTGTCTTATCTTGGGTATTGAGAACTCCCATGAAGACTCCAAAGCCCATGGCCTTATCTTGGGTATTGGGAGCTCACATGAAGGCTCCAATGCTCTTGGGTATTGAGAAATCCTATCAAGGCTCCAATGCCCATCGTCTGATCTTGGGTATTGAGAACTCCAAAGTGAAGGCTCCAATGTCCATGATCAGATGTTGGGTATTGAGAATTTCCAAGTAGGTTCAAATGCTTGTTGGGCTTATCAGATTAGGTCACGGCCTTTGGCTGAATGTACCTTAAGGTGTGCCAAAAACCAGGTCACTGTCCCGAAGTCTTGTTTCACCTCTAAAATTTTTGTAAAATGCAAAATAATTTATTGTTGGGTCCAAACTGAATAGCACTAACATGTGCCCCTTCCTTTTAGCCACAAACATTTGCTAATTTGTGGCCAATTTTAGTTCACTGAGAGGCTAAAAGTTGCTATAAAATGTCTCTTGTGATTGGCTTTTTTCCTCGCAAGAAATTATCCCGCGACGAACGTTTCTATAAGTAATCCATTTCAGACCCGTTTCTACCACCTCATTCTTAAGGTTGCAGGAATCGTGGCTACGTTAAATTGACTTTCTATGGAATGTTGCTAATTTTGGATAAAATTTGAACGCAACAGAAAGGAAAAGACGTGAAAAAATCCACTGACATCCAAGACGAACCAAGATAATACATTAATGACGGTAATAAATTAGTGTTGCTAAAAACCAAACCGACTAATGTCCAAATAACGTGAAATAGAAGCCCCTAATAGTCAAAGGAACCACATTCAACGAAGGAGACTGAAAAAAAAGCCGCTAATACAATAAAGGTCACTAATAACCAAAGAAAAAAAATCCGATAAACGAAACAGCAAGGCCATCAATAAACAAACACCTCGTGTCCGAGATATAAATCTAGGCTCTCTCCACCTCCAAAAGTAGTCTTATCTCTGGCAGGCGGCGGCGGCGGCGGCGAGATTCAAAAGGGCGGCCTTAGCACTGGAGCATGACTACGGAGCAGGGCGAGCGCGAGGCTACGCCTTTTGTCAAGAGCTGCGCGCCCATATCAGGAGAGAACAGCAACAACGAGGTCTGTCTTCTCGCTTCCCTTGACCCCTTCTTCCTCCTTCTCTTCCAGGGACCGAAAGGAGATCTTTCCAAGGATCGAAAGGGGAGGCTTGGAGGAGATTATAGAGGGCGCATGCGCCTTTGTCTAGCTGCTACCAACACCGACACGCCGCCGCGATTTCTACGAAATGCTCTGGACGGAGACTTTCCACTTTGCTTAAAAAGAAAAAGGTATGATTCTCCGTAAACGTGGTTTCGTTGTGGATTTCTGTATCGCGTGGTGTTTTAGCATTTCAGTGGATTCAAGTTAAAATTCTGAACAAATTTTTTTTTTTAGAAATAAATTCTAAGTGTTTCCAAGGGTTTTTCCTATCTGATATCCAAACACAGAATTGAATGATTTAATAATTGAAGTTAATTGTTTAATTGTTGACCCATAAATTCCCAGAATTTTTCAGGACAAAGATTCAAAATAAGCTAAGACTAGAAAGCTATCTACAAACAATAACGAATTGCAAAAGCTGTATTACAGCTTGAGAGAGAGAGAGAGAGAGAGAGAGAGAATTACGGTAAAAGGGAGGGGAAAAGTAGTGTGCAGGGTAGAATTGGGGTTGGGGAGATTTTGGTAAACATAAGAAAAGAACATTAACAGAAACAATACAAGTGAAGAAGCTACATATTTCAGGAGGAAATACCAGGAAATATTTAGGAATAACTATTGGTGAAAGTTTCATTGCTCAAAACGTCGACAGGAAACAAAACTGAGAGGAAAACAATGAAAGGGGGGAAAAAAGAGAAAGAAAATGTAATGGAAAGTAATAAATCCGGGCGATAAGAAGAAACAAATCATTCTCTCTCTCTCTCTCTCTACCTATCTATCTACCTATCCATTCATCTATCTATCTATCTATCTATCTATCTATGTATCTCTCTCTCTCTGTCTCTCTCTCTCTCTCTCTCTCTCTCTCTGAGGATTCTATAGAGAGAAGACAGCTGACTTTTTTTAATTCTACAGGAAAAAAGTGGAAGCGTACAAGAAATGGAAACATTTCAGAGGGGAAAAAGTTTGTCAAAGACTGAAAAAGGAGAAGACTCTGTCAACGAAAAAACTGAAACTGACAAAAGCAATAATGGAAAACCGAGATAAACACCCGAGATTGCAAAGCGGAAAAGGCACCAGAGATATAAGACAGGAGATTGGGAGGCGAAAAGTTTGGTGCAGGTCTTATCAAACTGTTGCCTAATAATTGTGAAGAAGAATTTTCGCTATCTAATTTTTTTATCATATCTTTTCAGGGGTATTAGTTTGGTTAATATTAAGCCGTTGCATTTCTGCGTTGTCTCCTAAGTTCTTGGGTACGTTTAATGTTTCACTATAAACAAAAACTACTGTATTTTGCAGATTTTATACATTCCTTCTGGGGCAATTTAAAGGAGCGATTTCATCCTCGAAACTGGATCAATTGCTGTGGAAAACCCTAGACCCAAAAAGCATTCTTTATAAATTAGCAAAGAAAATATCACACATATATTTTTACCCTTAAATATACTACAACAGAGATGAAGGAAGCCTCTAAATTGGATCAACTGAAGATACCCAAAGACCCACAAAGCATTATTTATACATTTGCAAAGAAAATATCACTTTTCTAACCTTAAAGATACTACAACAGAAATGAAGAAAGTCTTAACCACTAAATTTCTCATCGTTCGTTTAACAAAATTATCAGAAAAAATCCAACTTAATAGGAACAGACAGACAGACAGACAGAGACTTCATATAAAAATGACACGAAAACAAAATCCAAACGACTTTACGCATGACTTGAACTGAACTGAATTGAATTGAATATAGAATTTAGGCCAAAGGCCAAGCACTGGACCTATGAGGTCATTCAGCGCTGAAGCGTAAATTGACAGTAAAAGGTCTGAAAGGTGTAACAGGGAGAAAACTCAAAGCAGTTGCGTCTATGAATCAATTGTTAGGACAGTGGAAAGTAAGACGGACGAAAGAACATGAAAGGAGGTACAGTAAAAGCGAACAAGACAAAGTTCAGGCCAAAGGCACGCGCTGCAAAGGGACCTGGTAATGCCTACAGTAAGACCGCATGAGGTGCACTGATGGCACTAACCCCGAAAGGGGATTACGCGTGACACCTGCTTAGAAATGCGTTCACCCACAGATCGGTAAATAAAAAAAGTGTCACTTTAAAAACATCACCAAACCCGAGATTCATACGACGGCATGTCACCTGCTGCTGATCATTAAAGGATGGGAAACACACTCATCCCACCAAAGACAGATTAAAGAAAGAAAGAAAAACATTCTCCCGAACCACAACGCCAGCAGGAACGGCTGCGTCTTCGTCAGCAGAGACATGCACCATATGGCGTTAGAAAGGTCAATTACAGAGCCAGTAGAGCCGTTAGGGGGGAGAGAGAGAGATGGGAGAGAAGAGAGGTGGGGACAAAGAATGAGGAAAGAGTGGGGACAAGAGAGAGAGAGAGAAAGAGAGAGAGAGAATCTGTCAAAGGCCATGTTCAGCACGAAGATTCACTCCCACAGACTGTGTTCTTCGGTGACTACGTAATTCATTTGCGTTCAACGCCCGCGGTAAAATGGGGCTGGGTTTGCGTGTGTAAGTGTGTGTTTGAGGGTGGGCGGGGGATGGGTGTCGTGAATGTGGGTGGGGTGATCATCAACCTGGTCGTGACAGCATCACTAAAAGCTGTTGTGCCAATTTCTTTAAGCCTTCGATTCTGACAGTAGTGCAAAAATACATAAATAAATAAATAAAACAAAATAAAATAAAATTAGATATGGCTAATAATTTGGGACGGACAATAAAATCACAACCCTTTATATTGTCGATTATTTTATTAAAAATTAACTTCTAAGATTTCCTAAAACCGGTACAACAAATGCAAGTTGGCTCTAAGACACTAAATTTAACCCTGATCTATCCAACGACCTTCTACTAATTTTTCAAAAGGCTCACGCAATATAATTATTCATATTAGTGTAAAACAACTGCCCTGTGTGCTTTCATCAGCCAGACGTATGTGACTGCAAGAACAAAAGACATGTAGAATCATGACAATTATCATTATTATTGAAACAAAGAGCAAGAACTCTTAAAGCATTTGTTTTGAAGCTCATTTACCGAATCCCAAAGGGGGAAAATTGCAGGCACTACTTTTACAAGAACAATTTAAGTAATTTTGTTCTAATAGGCCTAATTGTTATGATATTAGGTTTCCTGGGGTGAGAGAGAGAGAGAGAGAGAGAGAGAGAGAGAGAGATTCGTCAGTTCGTTGCGTTAACAAGCCTGATCAAGAGAGAACAGGTGGCAGAGAGTTATAAAGATATTATTTAGTGCATCCAGTATCTTTAGAAATTTAAAGACTGGTGCCATTATCAATTACAGTTAATGTACGCCCAATAAAAATAATGCTGTTGTCATTAATTACAAGTTATATTATGCCTGTAGAGAATTTAATTACATAATAGGTTTTTGTACTGTAAAGTTGTTTGGTGGTATTGACAATTATCATATTTACTGTATAGAAGCTAATTACTCAGACCACTCGATATCCGGGAGATTTTCATTAATCAAAAAAATAACTTCTAACCACGTACGTTACTGGTCACTTCAGAGCACAATAGATTAGTCATACGCAGCTGTAAGAAAAAGAATCTTTCCCATCACTAAAAAAGAATAACTTGGGTGCGTCTAACCAAGTCAGGCCACTTTCACCTTGACAGCCATTATAAGAATCACGCTAACCGTGGTATGATTAAATCTCATCCACCCACACTGCCAGGCTATAAATGCAAATATTACAGTACTCTAAAGCCTTGTATCTATCCTACGTAGGGAAGAAGAGCCATCACGGCACACGGTGCATTGTAGCATTACTCAAGGTTCTTTGCAGCGTCCCTTAGGGCCCCTAGCTGCGACCCCTTTCATTCCTTTTACTGTACCTCCGTTCCTGTTCTTCCTTCAATCTTGCTTTCGACCTTCTCCTGAAAACTGCTTCACAGGGCAACTGAGAAGTTTTCCTCCTGTTACACCTTTCAAACCTTTTGGCCTAAATCATATATTACAATCATATTCCTCAAATCTATCTTTGCATTTAAAACTGGGAGTTAGTGCGCAGTCTAAACACGGCTTTTATGACCAAACGCATTTGTTGAGGAAAGTTTAACCGCGTGAAAACATGGAAATGCAAACTGGTTTACCGAGGAAAAACATCCCAGTAGAGTAGCCGTTACACGGGACGAACCGGTTCAGTCATAAACTGAACCGTAGCAGGAGAAACCGGGTTCAGTTGTTATACCCAACGGTTCATGGTTCAGGCATAGGTTTGACAATGTAGCAAAATCTCTGTCCTAATCGTAATTAGCATAGTTTGGAATTGAGAGAGAGAGAGCAAAGTCTCAGTCCTAATCGTAATCCTAATCTTAATTAGCACTGTTTGGAATTGAGAGAGAGAGAGAGAGAGAGAGAGAGAGAGAGAGAGAGAGAGAGAGAGAGAGAGAGAGAAGTATATCTTAGTTCAACCAGACCATTGAGCTGATTAACAAGCTCTCCTAGGGCTGGCCCGAAGGATTACATTTATTTTACGTGGCTAAGAACCAACTGGTTACCTAGCAACGGCACCTACAGCTTACTGTGGAATCCGAACCACATTATGACTAGAAATGAATTTCTATCACCAGAAATAAATTCCTCTAATTCTTCACTGGCCGGTCGGAGAGTCGAACGCTGGGCCAACAGCGTGCTGAAAGAGAGAGAGAGAGAGAGAGAGAGAGAGAGAGAGAGAGAGAGAGAGCAAAGTCAAAGTCTCGGTCCTAATCGGAATTGGCACTGTTTGGAGAGAGAGAGAGAGAGAGAGAGAGAGAGAGAGAGAGAGAGAGAGAGAGAGAGAGAGAGAGAGAGAGAGCAAAGTCTTGGTCCTAATCGTAATTAGCACTGTTTGAAATTGAGAGAGAGAGAGAGAGAGAGAGAGAGAGAGAGAGAGAGAGAGAGAGAGAGAGAGAGAGGATGATGGGGAGAGTAAAATCATTTAAAATGTTGGTTTATAATTGATGAAGATAAAAACTCGGAAAATTGGATTAAAAGTGAAAACAAATCCTAAATTTTATAATTCCAATAACTTTTAACATTATATTAGAACATTATCACCCTCATCCACAGGACATCATTCAGGATTAAATCTTTCACAGTAATATAGTCCCCAGTTCCTTTTACTGTACCTCCTATCGTATTCTCTTTCTTCCATCTTACTTTCCACCCTCTCCTAACAACTGATTCATAGTGTAACTGCTTTGAGATTTTCCTCATGTTTCACCTTTCAAATCTTTTACTGTCAGTTTCCGTTTCAGCACTGAATGACCTCGTAGGTCCCAGGGCTTGGCCTGTGGCCTAAATTCTATATTCAATTCAATTCAGTAATATAGTCACGGTCCGGATCTTACGCTGAACTCCAGGTTTTAAATCAGTACCCGGTTCAACGGGAGTTTGTTTTTTTTATGAGAATATTCCCTTGGTGGGAGTGCCCAGATGCCCGAGAAATCTTCCTGGCTAATAACCGCCCACTACTGCAGATTCAGTGGCCCCCCCCTCCCCCCACACCGGTCTACAGCTAGTTGCTCTCTGCTCAACCAACCCAGAAGCAGTTTCACTTTCTAAGAAACCTCGGTATCTTAGACTAAGCAACCGTATTATGTCAAGGCAATGAATTAATCTGTTAATGTCACGAGCGATCATAATGAAGCATATGACTTACATTCATGGCAGAATGCAGAAATTAAAATTGAAACCACAAAAAAATAATAAATAAAATATTCACAACTAATGAAATTCCCGATAATCTCATGACATATTACATTCATGACAAATAGTAATTCTAACTCGTTACCTTTGAGAAAAACTGAAGCCGCAAAAATACTAATCATTCATAATTTTGAATACTTCTAACTGAATATTTATAATAAGGACTAGCAACTAATCGTTTTGTATTTTTAAAGTTTACTCATATATCAAAATTGAGAAGAAATGTTCACTATGGGTAAGTGAGAGAGAGAGAGAGAGAGAGAGAGAGAGAGAGAGAGAGAGAGAGAGAGAGAGAGAGAGAGAGAGAGAGTATACACGTCTAAGACGTTACAAAAATTAACATAATCCTTTCCTTATAATTCAAGATCGTGACTGAAACACATTCATATACAGCAGGCACGTTTTTATTAAAAGAATTTTTCAATCCAGGAAAAAACTTCATACACAGCAGGCACGTTTTTATCATATAAGAAAATATTTTTCAATCCAGGCAAAAGAAAAATCATCTTGAACTACGACAGTGTACCAAACAGCAAAACAAAAGAAATTTTAAAAGCATGTGTCAGTGGAAAAGTCCCCCCCCAACCAAAAATTTTTCTTACCCCAAACCACGAGAATAGAAAACACAGTGGAAAAGTCCCCCCCTCCCCAAATTTTTTTTACCCCAAACCACGAGAATAGAAAACACAGTCTTAAAAAGTAAAAACCTCGAAAAGTTGAATGGGTAGATGTTCGAAATAATACCACAAGCAAGAAAAACAGGATTCCTCCGCACATTTTTTTTTCGTTGCGGAAAAGGCTCAAGGAATGTAATAACACGTTCTGAGAGAAGCCCAACCTTAGACCTCCTGCATGCAGAGGTCACGAAAAGGTCGAAATGTTGCAACAGGAAACAGGGAATCGCTGCTCGCTCATTTCAGATATTCGAAGAGCTGAGCTATTCGCGGGTCGATAGAGGGGCAATAGTGTCTAAAGGTTCAAGTTTTCTTTTTACTTGTAGGTTATTATTTTCCTGGAAAAAAGTAGTGTATAAGTACGGAACATGCCAGAGAAATGTGTTTGGCAAGAACGGTTATCAGTATGGGACATGCCTGAAACGATATGAACTACCAAAAAATAAAAAAAATAAAATATCTGCAAAAAGAAGTTCGACTGGATGAAAGGACTTTTGATATCAAGTCTGCCAACTGAAGAACCTTCTGGTCTACTACTGCTTTCTGAATATTAAGTTCTCGAAGGCACCACACGTGTCAGGGGAGAACACACACTCATTATCTCACTCTCCTCTGGACTAGCCCAGAGGCCTTTGCACTCCTGATCTGGAATATTAGGACAGGCTTCTTATTTAAAACCAAATGATGCACATTTAATTCATGCCAACTGTCTATTGATGATAATGTCTCAAAATGTTTCAACCCAGTGAGTTCTTCAATTTCTTGAAACACGCCAAACCTGCCCTTTTAATAGACATGTCTTTATGTCTTCAAGTTCTATCCAGTGGAGTTCTCTCAATTTCTTGAAACATTCAGCCAAAGACCAACCTCCGTCAAGTCAAAAACTTGACAGTGACTGTACAAACCAATCTCCAAGACAAATAAAAAAATGCATGAAGTTTTGACAAACGAGTTTTTCACATTACGTCAGGTATAATCCAGCACCGAAACAGATCTATCTTTTCGTGTCTCGCTATCATGCTGTATGAGCCGCGGCCCATGAAACTTCAACCACGGCCAGGTGGTGGCCCCAAAAGCACGATTACGGCCTTCTGAACTTTAGAAGTAAAAACTACTGGGAATTGAGGGATGCAATTTGCTATGTTTGATGACTGGAGGATGAACACCAGCCAGAATTACCAATTTCCAATAGCCTCAGTAATTTATAAGATCTGAGGGCGGACAGAATAAGTGCGGATGGACAGACAAGCCAGGGCACAATAGTTTTCTTTTACAGAAAACTAAAAAATTAGAGACTGTGCTGAAAGGCGGCTAAATACATCACCATTTAGTAACCACAAGACAAACACTTAGATTAAACAACAAATCAACCCAAACATTCGGGTCTCCCGACGGCGGCGTCGCCAGGAAACGGCTAAAGAGGACTTGAGTGCACTTACCACCAATCCTCTCTCTCTCTCTCTCTCTGTCACTTTCTAATGTGGCTGCCAAATTTGCCCCGGGTTGCGTCGGCTTGACTCTTAGTAAGGTTTCTTTTTGCCTTTTTTTTTATTCCTTCTAAGAGTGTTGGAAAGTGTTGCACACGGAAAAAAATTACGTTAAAAACAATGGCGATACACACACGTTTTGAAAGTGATAGTGATTGTGAAGCCATAACGGTGATAATAAGTGTGGAAATTATTTTTGGGAGATGAAAATATTGACCTTTTCTGACAGCGCAATAAAATCCTGTGTCTATATTTTAGTTCTAAAGCTTTAAAAGATTACCAAAGGGTTCAAGGGAGCTCACGACAGTTTTGAGTTTATTACTGATCCAGGTGAATCAACTGCTTCTATATTCTTCTTGGTCGTGTATGTGGATAAATATAATAAAAAACACACTATAATTGCTAAAATAAAAGCTACTACTCTGAAAAGATTGACAAAAGGATTGTTGAGCTCCTGGTACCAAAGGTAAGTTGATGACTTTAAACACTCGAGTTTCCAAAGGAAAAATTAAAAACATTACACTTAACAGGGTTCATGTTCACTCCCCCACCCCCATCTCTCTCTCTCTCTCTCTCTCTCTCTCTCTCTCTCTCTCTCTCTCTCTCTCTCTCTCTCAGTTTTTATGACCTAAACGCCCCCTAATATTGTTCCATATGAGTATTTGCCCATTTAAATTCCATATCAACTAATGTTCTTTTAGTCTAACGATAAAGGAACTCTTAAAAATTAAGCCGTATTATACTCGTATCAACGAAAGCCGCCAAAGTAAACTAGTTTTTAAACCATAGGCAAAAACTAGTTTATGCCCGAAAAGCTAAGCAAATATGAAGCATGAGAAAAAGCTGCTAACTGATGGAATTCAACGGCGGAGAAAGTGGTTGACTGAAGAAATAAAAAGGTGAATGAAAAAAAACTCCATGATATAAGTGAAGATTGGTTAACCGCCGATAACTCTTTAGAAATAGCCGGGGAAATTTGCTGTTGACAAATTATTCTAACAATTGAATATAAATATTATAATAATTCATCTGTCACAAAAGGACTTCCATTCTGAAAAAGTACAGTGAATAAAAATACTCCATAAGTGAAGATTGTTAAACTGCCGATCAAAATAACCCGGATTTCAATTTATTATAAAAATTCAATTTATTTACCATAAAAATTCAATTTATTATACTTCGTCTGTCACGAAGGGGACTGCTATTCTGAAGTTCCTTCGGGAAAGTGAAGGGCCAGGACCCTAAAATATGCTAATGAATTCTCAACCACAATCAAAGGGTGCATGCTTCGTGAGTATTAATGTCCAATAACCTTAATGGCGGTTCATTAGGAGAATGTCTACGATGACAAAAAAAAAAAAAAAAAATTATGAATTTTTTTTTATGAAAGCCATTTTCAACGTTGACACTGATTATACTGCGAACAGTTGAGGTAATGAGGGTGGAAAGTAGATGGAAGAGGGAATATGAATGAAGGTACAATAAAAAGAATGAAAGAGGAATGAAGCTAGGGGCCGAAGGGACGCCGCAAATAACCTTTGAGTAATGCCTACAGTGCACCGTATGAGGTGCTCTGATGGCACTAACCTGAAAAGTTTCTACATTAGAGAAAAACATGTTAAGCTTACAACAGCCAGTCAGAATGCTGAATTTGGGAAACACTAAATAATACAATATTCAGTTGAAGATAATTTACTTACTGAGTTCGTTTTACGAATGACGATTCTCGTGTTTCAACCAAACCGAAGAAGAATTATGTCTACCTATATTACATATTTTTCTTGGTTAAAATAAAAATTCGTCGCAAACCGCCTTCAACCTAGCCGCACCGAGTAAAGTGCAGTGCTTAAAGCATTAACTTAATATGGCCTAGCTTTCAAAATTCAGAATGAGTGCGCAAACTAGAACGGTTCTCTCAACCTCTGCCCCGATAAAGCCTACAGAAGAGAATGATTCTCCTTCAACCTCTGCCCCGATAAATCCTACAGAAGAGAATGATTCTCTCAACCTCTGCCCCGATAAATCCTACAGAAGAGAATGATTCCTTCAACCTCTTCCCCGATAAATCCTACAGAAGAGAATGATTCCTTCAACCTGTGCCACGATAAATCCTACAGAGGAGAGTGATTCTCTCAACCTCTTCCCCGATAAATCCTACAGAAGAGAATGATTCCTTCAACCTCTTCCCGATAAATCCTACAGAAGAGAATGATTCCTTCAACCCTGCCCTGGATTCTCTCAACCTCTTTCCCGATAAATCCTACAGAGAATGATTCCTTCAACCTTCTGCCCTGATCAATCACGATAAACAGAAGAGAATGTTCACTTCAACCTCTTCCCCGATAAATACAGAAGTGATTCTCTCAAGATAAATCTACAGAGAATGATTCCTTTAGCCTCTGCCCCGATAAAATCCTACAGAATGATTCCTTCAACCTCTGCCCCGATAAATCCTACAGAAGAGAATGATTCCTTCAACCTGTGCCACGATAAATCCTACAGAAGAGAATCATTCCTTCAACCTATACCACGATAAATCCTACAGAAGAGAATCATTCCTTCAACCTCTCGATGCCCAGATAATTATTCCTTCAGAATACTGATAAATCCTACAGAATACGAACAACTCCAACTCGTTCTCATGACATTCCGTCATAAAATACAGGACTGACGACTTTCACTTCTGTAAAAAAAAAAATATATAAAAAAAAAAATAAAAAAATTGCCACAGAAACCCGCCATTCACATGCACAACTTCCGGCGCAGTCGATTGAAGCAAACAATGGCTGTGTGGGAGTTTTGCGTGGGTATGGAAAACTCACAACTTAATGCTAACATGAAAGGGGAAAAAATAATGAGATTTCAGCCTTTCTCTGCGCATTCCTTTCCAAATATGACCTGTCTCCTTTGAACGAGGGGGCTATCATAATATTTATTGCTGCATCACGCGGATAGTCATCAATTCAAATATTGATGAAGCTGAACATTAGGAGGAGGAGGAGGAGGAGGAGGAGGAGGAGGAGGAGGAGGAGAATGACAGACGAAATAAGAGGAATGAAAGGAAGACTGACAATCCTTGAGAGAAAGTTAAATTTGCTGTTCTCTCACGGGTTCTATTTCCTACTCAATTCGGAATTAATGGGAAAGCCAATCACTGTCGAATGCGACTGGCATATTAAGGGTGCATGCCATCAATTTTTATATTCATGCGGATGTTCCATGCGACTGATTTCACAATAGCTAAATGTTCTTGCATTTGATTGCTTAAAGACCGGATCGAAGTTTGACAATATCTAAACATACTTGCTTCGGTTGTGTATACATCTCGCTATCATAACCTTCCCAGAGATTTAAATTAAGGAATTGAAGGACTTTGCTATACTTACAAATGACATCTTTAAAAGTATTTACTTCTTATATTTGAAATTCAAAGTCTTCTAATATTAGGACTGGAGGCTTCAGTTGTGTACACATCTCTGTACACACTAATGATTTAATTAAGGAATTGACGGACTTATCACCGTAAATTTGTTATACTTAAAAATGGCATCTACGTAAGAGGTATTTACTTCATGACTTCATAGTTTTCAGATTCTAATTCGTCTACAATTACAATTTCAGGAGAAATATTCAGTTCTCCTGGAATTAAGGAATTGACCTAGACTGAATGAAGGAATTGACGGACTTATCATAAATTTGTTATAAAATTCAGTATTTACTTAATAGAGAAATATTCAGGAAAAATATTCATTTTCTCTGGAATTAAGGAATTGACTTAGACTGAATGAAGGAACTGACGGACTTAATACCATAAATTTGTAATATTTAGAAATGACATTTATGTAAGAAGTGTTTACTTCATACTCTTCAGATTCTAATTCGTCTAAAATTTGGAATTTAAAGGAGAAATTATTAAATTCTCGACGAATTCAGGAATGGACGGACTTCGTCCTGAAAGTTCCTTATACTTTGTAGGAAGTATTTCCTACCTTTTACTTAATTCGTCTAAAATTAGAATTAAATGAGAAAGTATTAAATTCTCGTGGAATTAAGAATTGACAGACTTCGTCCTAAAAATAATCTTATTTAAAAATGACCATCTTTGTAGGAAGTATTTATTATTTTCGATTCTAATCCGTCTAAAATTAAAAATGAAGGAAAAATGATTAAATTCCCAAGATAGGGAGACCTCGAAACAGACAATTTATAAAAATGACTTGATATGTGATACACTCACCAAGTCTTTACTAATTAGTCGAGATCTTTTATCTTAAAAATAGAGGAAGGAGGAGGAGGAGGAGGAGGGAGGAGGAGGAGGAGGAGGAGGAGGAGGAGGAGGAGGAGAACCCAGCAAAAAGGAAACCCGCAATTTTGACGAAAACTGCCGCAGAGGGCGAATTTCGCTTCCGCAAATCATCCCTCTCAACAGTCGTTCTAATGCAGGTAATCCTTCACGCGAGCACAATGACCCTATCTCGAGAAAACAGGGACCTCACAAATACACAAAAAAACTATACCAACCACCGCCGGTGAATCCCGCAAATCATAAGCCTCTGCAAACCCAGTTCCTCTGGGGTCTCTCTCTCTCTCTCTCTCTCTCTCTCTCTCTCTCTCTCTCTCTCTCTCTCTCTCTCTCTGACGTCTTGTGCCTTTCTCTCTTTCTCTCTAGTGTCTTGTTTCTCTTTTTCTTTACTGTCTCGTTTTTTTCTCTCTCTCTTTTTAGTGTCTTGTTTCTTTCTCTCTCTCCTTAGCAACTTGTTTTTTCTCTATCTCTTTCTCCCCTAGTGCCTTTCTCTTCTCTCTCATGATCTGCATTTCTCCTTCCCCTTAATGTCTTGTGTTTCTCTCTCTTTCTCTCTCTCTTCTCTCTCTCTCTCTCTCTCTCTCCCCAACCCCGACATATTGTCTCTCTGTCCCCTGATGCCTTGTGTTTGTTTCTCTCTCTCTCTCTCTCTCTCCCCAACCCCTCATGTGTCTCTCTGTCCCTCTCTCGTTTGTTTCTCTCTCTCTCCACCCGAAGGGAAAGTTCCTCCACCCGCAGGTTTCTTCTCCTTGAACAAAGGAAGGACTGCCCTGCCTTGTAGGTAATAACTTTTCACTGAAACGTCTTTTCACCTCCGAGAGGTTGCATTGTTTGGTGGTTTGGGGCTCCACCTCATCAATCAGGCATGTGTGCCCCCTCCCCCTTTTTTCTTATTTGCATTTCGTGAAATACATACTATGAAAAATTTATTATCTGACTTGTATTTCAGGAAAACATTTTTCTCCAGTGGTCTGAATTTTTCATTTTTATCAGGAATAAAATAATTGATGACAGGTTGTTATAGTTGTGAATTTGTTATTCAATTTCATTTTTTGATTTCATTTTAACATCTTATTTAGAATGAGATTTTTGTTACTTATCTTAATGGAAATAAATTTAATA
Source organism: Macrobrachium rosenbergii (assembly GCF_040412425.1). NCBI lineage: Eukaryota > Metazoa > Arthropoda > Malacostraca > Decapoda > Palaemonidae > Macrobrachium > Macrobrachium rosenbergii. The sequence continues at coordinate 14,827,038 of NC_089749.1, read as the reverse complement.
ATTGATGACATATAGGGTCGTTATATATTGTATATGTATATATGTATATGTTATATTTCAATAATCATTTCACGGGTTAGTCAGAGAGGCAGACACTTGCTATTTTCATTTTAATGCATCTTTTTTAGCAAAATGGAGAGACTAAATACACACACAAAACAAAGCTATAAATAAAACTGCTTACCGTCCTGAACTCTGCCATATATAATTTAGGGTCGGGTATGATTAACCGGGGTTTGATGTCAAGGGCAGCTGTCAAATAAAATCAAAATCAAAAGTTACATACTCCCATACAAAATGGGAATAAAGACGTTGTGCATATATATATATATATATATATATATATATATATATATATATATTATATATATAAATATACATATATATATATACATACCTCTATAAATATATATATAAATATATATATATATATATATATATAATATATATATAATATATATATATAAATATATATATATATATATATATATATATATATATATATATATATATATATATTTATATATATATATATATATATATATATATATATATATTATATATATTTATAATGTATATATATATACTTATATATATATATATATATATATATATATATATATATATATATATATTCAACACCAATATCCTCCCTATACGCAATAAAGACATCTAATTTAGGACCGTCCTGATCGCTTACCCTACAACAAATAAAAAATTTCCAGGCGTATGCAACCTTTCCAGTTTCAGCTTTAAAGAAAAAAAAATTTTAATCGGTGCTCAAGTCACGTCGAACAAAAATGTGTATAATTCTTCCAGAAACACTGGAGGAGTCGACTACGCCCTCGTGAAAACTTTCGTTTCTCTGACCTTCGACCGGGTCACTGCACTTGAGGAATGTAAACACTCAAGTTCCAGATTATATCACGAACGTTACTTGGCCAAAGAGAAAAAAAAAATAGAAATAAATTTCTTATGAAGTTTAGGTGACTATCAAAAATTGAAGCAGAGCGAAAATGTCATTGGTAACTCTGTAATAGGCAGGGGACGCATAAGCCCTTATTTTTATAGTTTATTTGTAAAAGGTTATATTTTCATACTCACTTGATAGGTATAAAAAAATAAAATTTCTTATAAAGTTTAGATGATTATCTGAGAAATTTTTTTATAGTTGGGTTGTAAATGCTGACAATCAGTAGGTTGTATTTTCATATTTACTTGGTCAAAAAAAAAAAATATATAAGTTCTTTTAACGTTTAGGTGACTATCAGAACGTGAAGAATGGTTAAAACTTCATGGCTAACTTTGAAATAAGCAAATGAGGCATAAGCTTTTATTTTATTTTTTTATAAAATTTGGTTGTATGAGCTAAAATTCTGTAGGTAAAAAGAAAATAAAAGTTCTTATAGTTTAAGCGACTATCAGGACTTGAAGAATGGAAATATCATTGCTAACTCTTTATGCACAAGCCCTTAATTTTGGTTGTAAAGCTAAAATTATTCTGTGGGTTGTACTTCCAAACTCACTTGCCCAAATAAAATTTATATAGTTCTTATAATGTTTAGGTGATTATCAGAACATGAAGAATGGAGAAAAAAAAATGTTAATGGTAACTCGGTAATAAGCAAGTAAGAATAAACCCTTATTTTTATAAGGTTTGGTTGTAAGAGCTAAAATTATTGTACAGGTTGTAGTTTTTTCTCCTCTAGGCATTAGCCTTCATTTTTATGTTTTTTTTTTTTGGGTGGGGTGGGGAGCTAAAATTATTCCTTTATGTTGTGGTTTAGACTCTTGTGTGTGTTGGTATGTAAGGTCATGCTCTTGTGATTTTCCGTAATAAAGTCATGTTCATAAATGTAAAAGTCAAAAGGAAAAAACGATCGAAATTATGTAAGATATGTTAAATCTTTGGAAATATGTTAACTCTCTTGCGTCAATCATGCAGTTAAAAGCTCATGTTGAGGTTGTTTAAATCAACTCTACAATAAGTGTTCGCTGACCCTAATTGGGTTCTATGCCCAGCCTGAAAGGTTTTAATTGAATCTAATCAAATGTCGAGAAAACATATCAGGGAAATTTATCTTAACCTTCCTTAACTGATGTCAAAATTAGTTTTAAAGCAGAATCAGCTATTTATTATTTTTATTTCATTAGATGAAACTATTAACGTGGAACAAGCACACCAAAGGGGCCACTGACTTGAAATTCAAGCTTCCAAAGAATGTTGGTTTCAACCTCCCACCGCAGACCCCACACTGCAGCAGTAACTGATCATGATACAGAGCCAGTGATTTTTCATTCCTCTGGGGGAGACGCGAACCCGCAACATCTGAGTGGCATGCTACGACACTAACCACTATACTAGCGGACCAACTGTCAAAATCAGTTTTAAAGGAGAATCTGCTAAACCGGATTTACATTTTTGCCGAGATTAGAGTATCTCAGTTTAACCCAATCAAATGTCGAAAACATTTTAAGAAATTCATCCTGGAAGTGAGGTCTTAAAATTCCTTAACTGGCTGTTGAAGCCAGTTTTAGAGCTAACCACAAATTCTAATGTGCTGATTCGCAGAGCTGAATGAAAAAAGTATACCTTAGTTAGACCACTGACCATAACAGTTCTCCTAGGGCTGGCCCGAAGGATTAGATTTATTTTACGTGGCTAAGAACCAACTGGTTACCTAGCAACGGGACCTACAGCTTATTGTGGAATCCGAACCAAATTATAGTGAGAAATGAATTTCTATCACCAGAAATAAATTCATCTAATTCTTCGGAGACTCGAACTCGGGCCTAACAGAGTGCTAGCCGAGAACTCTATCGACTCTACCAACGAGGAACTTTCGCAGCGCTGAAAACGTCCCAGTTTAAGCCAGTCAAATTTCGAAAACATTTTTTGGGAAATTTATCCTCCAAAATCATCTTATTGACGCTTTCTCTGGCTACGTGAGTCGGCACTGCAGTCCTGCAGATGACGTAATACGCACGTAATCAGTGTCGCTACAATCAAACACAGGAAGCAGTAAACAAAGTATAGAAAAAGTGAAAAGCTTACGTTCAATGACAATGTGTCATTGTTGTTCGTCATTCAGATACCAACCACAAAATTGAAATTGGGATAAAATAAATGTTACAAAAAAAAAAATTCAGGAGCGTTGACTGTTTCAGACCTAGTATAATGGTTTTTTTTTCAATGTATGACAATGGTACAATACACTGATAAAAATATACAACTTATGAGTAATAATTCACTACCATGGCTTCTCACAGTAGTGAAGGATAATGGCAGAAACGGGGAGAACAAGCAAAACAAGTAAATAATGCGCCGAAGTTTCTTCGGCGCAATCGAGTTTTCTGTACAGCCGCTAAAGCGTATGATAAAGGCCACCGAAAATAGATCTATCTTTCGGTGATCTCGGTATAATTATGTATGAGCCGCGGCATATGAAACTTTAACCATGGCCCGGTGGTGGCCTATCATAATAGCGTTGCCAGAAGCACGATTATGGCTAGCTTTAACCTTAAATCAAATAAAAACTACTGGGGCTAGAGGGCTGTTTGGAGGGTGGGTGATCAATATACCAGTTTGCAGTCCTCTAGCCTCAGTAGTGTTTAGGATCTGAGGGCGGACAGAAAATGTGCGGACAGAATAAAGTGCGGACGGACAGAGACAAAGCCGGCACAATAGTTTTCTTTTACAGAAAACTAAAAAGCATCAGAGTAATGAATAAGTTTTAAAACGGATCCATATACCTCAGGCTCTTTACAACAGGTACAGGACGCGGAAATAAAAAAAAAAAAATCCAAGGAGACTCGGGCAGGCAAGAATTATTCAAACTGATCACGAGCAATAATAGTCTCCGAGTTAGATCAAGGCCTTCTTTTACGTTTGAAATATAAGTATCATCAGAAGCTCATCTTTCCACTGATGCGCTTGAGAGGAAGCTTCTCCTGACGCAATGTTGAAGTATCTCGCTCGCCTTGGCGAAGCTAACTGCCTATTCAGGAAAATTTTATTGCACAGGCAATTTCTTTCTCTCTCTCTCTCTCTCTCTCTCTCTACTCTCTCTCTCTCTCTCTCTCTCTCTCTCTCTCTCAAACTCTCTCTCTAGGAGGCTTAATTGAAAAACTAAGTCTTTGTTTTTATGGGCGAATTTGAAGAGAATTTTATAGAGAAAGTGATTTTGGAGTTTCATAACGATTTGTTTGTTCATTTTCTTTGCGATTTAACGGAATTAGTAAAGGACGTATTTCCCTCTCTCTTTCTCTCTCTGTCTCTCTCTCCAGGGACTCAATCGGCTTTCTAAGGCTTAATTAAATAGCGTAAGTCTTGTTTTTATGGGCAAACTTGAAGAGCATTTTAGAGAAAGTGATTTTGGAGTTTCATTACGATCTGCTTAAGCATTTTCTTTGCGATTTAATTCTCTCTCTCTCTCTCTCTCTCTCTCTCTCTCTCTCTCTCTCTCTCTCTCTCTAACCCCTTCTCAGCTCGCAAACCACCACACCGTAGGAATACAGGAGAACCTTCGGTGGAGTTTTTGAAAGAACCTTCACCAGCAAGGTCGTTCGATCCCTAAACGATAGCGGAAATGCAAAAGGTTCCGTTTTGTTTTTTTTGTGTGTGAAACAATGACATCGACAGAAAGACCTACCAGCAATGCCGTCCCCCCCCCTCCCCCCCAACCACCACCTTCCTTTTTGGCAGGAGGTTAATCATCCTACTTTCGCTTCCTGTCCTCGCCCTTACAGCTTCCTCCAAGATCTATTACAGCTGTAATCATACAGGGAATTAAAACCTGTAATGCGTTACTTCCTTTAGGGGGTCCTATTGTCACCTCATAATTAATGATGAAACTTATCTTTTGTTTTCGGCGGTAAAATCTACGTACCCTTGAACATGTATATGCACCATGATGTTAGGTGTTAAGTGTCTAGAATATTTAAGCTGAGATCAGGAGAGACACACACACATACACACACACAAAGAGAGAGAGAGAGAGAGAGAGAGAGAGAGAGAGAGAGAGAGAGAGAGAGATTCTTAATATTTTGTAAATTTTATATCAAACCTTTTTATTGAAAATTGAAACTATTTTCGCGTGAGAGAGAGAGAGAGAGAGAGAGAGAGAGGAGAGAGAGAGAGAGAGAGAGAGAGAGAAATTCTTAATACTTGGTCACTTTTTATATTAAGCCTTTTTTCACTGAAAATTACAACAATTTTCGCGTGTCTGACTTACCACACGCTCAAAACAATTCTTGATGCTGACAGGCTACACATCGCCAAAACCTTTGTCGAACTTAATGCTTGGGATCTGATCTGGCGAGTTTTTTTTTCTTTCTTTTTTTGTCAGCTAACAAGGCGGATATCTAATTCCTGGCATGACTCCCCCCCACGCCCCCCAACATCCCAGGCTCCTCCGACCACCTCCCGTTACCACCCTCCATCGCATGAAAACAGCGCTGATGATAAAGGTTATTTTCAAATTCCCCTCACCGACAAACGAAGCCTTAAAATGCACATGTCTACAGACCATTTTCTGCTCGGAATGACTTTTTCTTTCCTTTTCCAAAATATTTGCGTCATCTCTTATTACACCCCGTATAAGATGTGGCCTACGCCCTTTCAGCCACCGGGCTCTTCATCTCTTAACTGAACCATTACGTTTTGAGAGACTAAGATTATCAATTCAGGTTTGTTTGTTCAACATTTACGGATTAATAATATTAATAATAATAATAATAACATAATAACATAATAATAATAATAATAATAATAAATACGAAAGACCTTCTTTATACAGGTTTTGTTAAACAAAATGGGCAGTTTTCATCAGCATTTATTTTATATATAAACGCTCAATTCGTCTTATTAATTGTTTGTCTTGCTGTAATGTTTGCAAGTAATTGACCAATATTCATAAGCTGAATTGAGCGTTTACTTTATTAAAAAATTGCTGTAGAAACTGCCATTTTGTTTAACAAAACCCAATAATAATAATAATAATAATAATAATAATAATAATAATAATAATAATAATAAATAATAAATTAAGGTGCTTGGAACCTAATTTACCGATTGTTCCAAAACTACATATTCGACCGGCCAATGAAGAATTAGAGGAATTTATTTGGTGATAGAAACTCATTTCTCGCTACAATGTGGATCGGATTCACAGTAAGTTTTAGGTCCCGTTGCTAGGTAACAACTGGTTTCTTAGCCCGTAAAATAAATCTAATCCTTCGGACCAGCCCCAGGAGAGCTGTTAATCATCTCAGTGGTCTGGTTGGCTAAGATATACTTAACCTTTAACAATATTCATGTACTTCGTTCCATATTCCTTCACAGTGTGTGATTATAAGGTATACTTAACTTTTTTTTAACCCGACAGGCTAACGAAAGTAGGTGTCCTTCTAGGAAAAAGTATACCTTAGTTTAACCAGACCACTGAGCTGATTAACAGCTCTCTGAGGGCTGGTCCGAAGGATTAAGATTTATTTTACGTGGCTAAGAACCAGCTGGTTATCTAGCAACGGGACCACAACATTGTGAGAATCCGAACCATATTATAGCGAGAAATGAATTTCTATCACCAGAAACAAATTCCTCTTATTCTTCATTGGTCGGTCGGAGATTCGAACTCGCGGCCAGCAGAGTGCTAGCTGAGAACGGAACCCACTCACCCAACGAGGAACCTGAAAACATTTAAGAGCCGTACACGAAGCATATTTATATGGCAAAATGTTGAAAATGTTTCCTCCCGTAGTGTACGTGTCGTAAAACTAATCTTAAAATCAATCAATCAATCATTTCCTGCGGCACCCTCAGGGATGAATAGGGCCTCGATGAACTCACGCCACCACATTCTGTCCTGGGCTAACTCCTGAAGATCTCCCCAACACATAGCCTAGCCACTTCCAGCGTGAGAACCTAACATACTCATCGACCGGCTGCACCCCCGTTACTTCCCCAATTCTGTTATTTGATATCCTATTCCTCCAATTAATTTTTTTATATTCTTCTGAGCGCCTACTTTCAAATGCTAAGAATTTATTATCTGAAGACCAAATCTTAAAAGCAGACGAAAAACTATAAAGCACAAGATGTACATCAAAGTCATGCCTTGAAAACTGACCATCCGAATGGCAGAAAAAGGATAATTTTTTTTTCTTTGCTGGGGAAGAAGAGTACAATGACCATAACGACGGAAATGCCAGCTATGATTCGACGAAGACCACTTGAAATTAAAAGTCAGTATTTATCAATACACTAATCAACATTCGAGCTTAAGAACTGAATTTACCGCTATTAGGTCATTCATTCCCTGTAACGTTTGTGCGCAGGATAAATTTACGTTGAAGTTCTTTCGCAGCTGCGACCTGACGTTACCTGATTCTTCCTTCCCATCCAGTGAATCACAAATCATCATTTGGCCTTTTTTCCACCTGTCAAATGAAAGAGAACTGGCGCAATATAAAAAAATCTGTGGCTAAAATACAGACCAATATTTCTTGGACGAAGTGAAAACATATATATTTCTTATTTATCCTAACTCACAACGATAAAATAACAGATGATTAATGACCCCGTCACATTATTCCACGATTTATACCAAACCACCCTGGAACCCCGAAAGCAATCGTCTTAAATTTATAGTGACGTGATGATGCGCAGGTTGGATGACATTCACAAGAAAGGTACTTCTACCAGATTATAGACTTTCCCCCATCGATACAGTTCGAGGATTCTCGAGGAGAATGACCGACCGGCACGTCCAAAGAGTTCAATAACCTTTTGGAAGTCTAGACTTTTTTTTTTTTTACCTTTTATATATATTACCACTACGCCTTCAGCAGCAAGCTGCGACCGGTTATCATTGACTCTTGATTCACAAACTAGCTTCGAGAAGAACCAGTTCGATTAGAAAACAATCTAACTACTTGTGACAGGGAATGTGGAGAAATCTGCCTGGCAAAAATTAAAAATAGCAGAAAGAATCTGGGAAAATACGTTGAATTTTCGAAGAGGGGAGCCGTTGTAAGGCTCTCCTAAACCCGATGCACCGCGAGAATCGAGAGCTGAACTACTACTACTACTAACTAATACCACCAAGAAAGCTGCGGTGCTGGAGAACCAATTAAAAAGCAGAGATGGCGGATTAAGTATTTCAGAAGAGGGGAGCCTTTGTAAGGCTCTTCACAGCCAACGAAATGCACACCAAGAATCGAGAGCTGAGCTACTACTACTACCACTACTACTACTAGTACTACCAAAAAGCGGCGGTGCTGGGTAACCAATTAAAAGTGAGATGGTAGGTAAAGTCAATTTCCAAAGAGAGTAGCCACTGTAAAGCTTTCCCCCTCCACCTAGCGAGATGCACACCAGGAATCAAGAACTAAACTTCTACTGCTACCAAAAAGTGGCGCCATCAGAAAACCAGTTAAGAGAGAGATGGCGGGGCAAAGTCTGTACAGCCAACGATGGAGTAGGAACTACGAGAGAGAGAGAGAGAGAGAGAGAGAGAGAGAGAGAGAGAGAGAGAGAGAGAGAGAAACATCATGAGTTGCCCATTGTTGAGCCGCTTTCACTTTCACAGCTCAAATTATGGGTTGATCGGCATGATGGGACGGGGACACTGGAGGGGATGGTGCGGAGTCGGGGGAGGACTAGGGATGGGTGGGGGAGGGAGGAAGACATCCTTTACAAGAGCCTCATTCCTCAGCCATCGTTTCCTTCACTTTCGCCGACGATCGCGTCAGTTTTTTTTTGATGGATGCTGATAGGACTCTCTTCACTGCGTGCGCAGACGCTGTTGTGGATAGGTGGATGCTGATAGGACTATCTTAGCTGCGTGCGCATAAGCTGTTGTGGATAGGTGGATGCTGATAGGACTATCTTAGCTGCGTGCGCATAAGCTGTTGTGGATAGGCCTATTGCAAAGTTTAAACGGTACGAAACCGCCTAAAATACACAATTTGTCCACAAACGACGACTGCAAGTAGTGCAGTACGGTGGATACGCCTACTGCAAAGTTTCAACAGTACGAAACGAACTAAAATACATTTAATTTGTCCACAACCGGCGACTGAGCTAAATTATATAAAAACACTACAGCTTTCTGAAACGTCTTATACGGGATAAGAGCACCCACTTTCCCCGCCAGCGTCTGACGCTCTTTGTGGTGCATCCTGCCGGTGGTGACCTTTCATTGCTCCCTTTGTAGCTAGGGAGAGAGAGCAATACAAGCTTTCGTTCCTCTCCCTCGCGTGGGCTGCGTGAATTTTTTTTTTAACCTTTTACAGTGAACAAATGGCCAAAATACCTGTATACTGACGAAGATAAAGTGCTTAAGCCTTAAGTTTAGTCTACAATTTCTGGTGTGAATAAAAACTCAACGCTCAGTGTCTCAGTGCGAGGCTTAAAACTACTCGAGACAATGAAAGCACATTCATTAGCTGTTGAATGGAACAATGCCAAAGACGCCTTGAGACCCCTTCATACTTTCTCTTAACGTTCTTATCAACATTAAAACTTCTCAATACGAGATAAAAAGCGAGAGTGAATTCAGTATAACCAGTATCACAAAAGTAACCGACAGTCGACAAAATGTCCCGAGAAATTTAAACCGGAAATTCGATAAGAAACACATCGTGGAACATTTCATTAACAAGCACGAACTAGAGAGAGAGAGAGAGAGAGAGAGAGAGAGAGAGAGAGAGAGAGAGAGAGAGAGGAGAGAGAGAGAGTGAGTTACGTTCTTTACTAAGTCAGTTAAATTGCAAAGAAAATGAACAAACAAATCGTTATGAAACTCCAATATCACTTTCTCTAAAATAGTCTTCAAATTCGCCCATAAAAACAAGACTTACGCTTTTTAATTAAGCCTTTGAAAGCCGTTTGAGTCCCGGAGAGAGAGAGAGAGAGAGAGAGAGAGAGAGAGAGAGAGAGAGAGAGAGAGAGAGAGAGAGAGAGAAAGGGCAACAAGATCCGATCACCTTTGGTAATGATAAAGGCCAAGCGAAGCTTGTTTTGCTCATGATGAAAATTAGTAAAAGTGATCAATCAAGTGATCAGCAGTGATCCTTTGGCTTTAGACTATCTTTGAATTTCAGGCCCCTGAGGGCAATGGCAATGACTGTCTCCGATGTTGTGTCTTCGTTAAAACCATCTTTAATTGTGCCTCTAAAAGTATTAACCCAAAATGCTAGTTTCCTTCGTTGAAACTGTCTTAACTGTGACTTTCATACCAAGGTATAAATTCCTCTGTCCGTTGTTAGAACTACTGAATTGTGGCCCTACATGAGAATATATCAAATATTCTAATCTGCCAACCAAACAGCTACTCAAATATTGTGTAACTGAAAGTTGAAATAAATCTTATAATGAAATAAATGAGTTATTTTTGCTAACATAAACGGTAATGGATTCCTTCAAGAGTTTTCTAGATGAAAAGAAATACTTCTGCTAAACTCTCAAAATGAGAAGGTAGGAGGTACCTGAAAATCCATATTTGATTCCCACAAAGTCAAGAGAAATGTTAGATAAAAATTTGCCCTCGTCTGTGGAAGAAATCACGTCATTCCATAGAAATACATCGTGCTCTAACTACAGGGGAAATATCTTATTACTGTTCTGCATTACTTCCTGTGAGGTTAAGCCAAACCCCTTTCACCGCCAACCTCCCTGACAATTATTCCTTAGAGGTTCCCCTAAATATTTCCTTAAATCTTTTCTTTTCGTGGGGTGGGCTAGACCAGTGGTTAAAAAATTTGCCGGTATCGTTACCCCCGGCAATGGTGTGACGATCGCCATTACCCCTAGCCCATTCCTCTTCAGTTATTTGAAGTTAAAAGTATTGGAATGCTTAATTTCTAACCTAATGCATTTTATAAATAAGAATTAATTTTACTTTCGCTCAAGTCTCAAGAAATACATAGAATTCGTACCGTGATTGATACGGGATTTGATGTACATAGCCTTTAGCGCTATCAGCAGGATTCGGAATCTGTAGTTTTTCATTGCTCTTAGATTCCACAACAGCACGGGAATTTCTAAGCAGATGGGAATATCATTAGCATTGTTACAATATAGTACTACTAGTAAGTTTTACGCGTTAAATGTTTCTAAAGAATTTAGATTTTAGACATTGTTCCTTTGACAAAAAACTAAAATTAAAACATTGTTCCTTTTATTACAAAATGGAATTAAAGTGCCTCGTTGCCCCCAAGAAACGGCTTCATTACCCCCACCCCGGTTTCAGAACCACTGGGCTAGACTGAAGCCAATTCCACTGACTTGATTCAACTTAAAGCTGACACTTTTTAGTAGAATGGATTTCAGAATCTTGGCCAAGCTTTAAAAATCATGCCTGTTTCTGTAGTGTCCCTTGAATTAGTAAGTTAGTGAGGAATGCTTCTAGCTGATATCAGTATCTCATGATTGATAAAATCCTGCGCGAAAATATTTAGGATAAACTGTTTCAGATGGCACTTTACTGGAAAAGCTTTAGGAGAGTCTAGTTTCAGTGAAACTTTACTGGAAAGCTTTCCTAAAAATAAAGTTTCAGATGAAACTTTACTGGAAAAGCTTTACTTAAAGTTTGGTTTGACTGGAAAAGCTTTTCTAAAAGTAAAATTTCAGATTAAACTTCATTTTAAAGCTTTGGGAGAATAAGGTTTCATAGGAAACTTTAATGGAGAAATTTCCTAACAGTAAAGTTTCAAGTGAAACTTTACTTGAAAAGTTTTATGAAAAGTGAAGTTTCGGATGGAACTACTGGAATAGTTTCAAGAAAAGTAAAGTTTGGTCTGACTGGAAAAGCTAAAAGTAAAGTTTCAGATTAAACTTTATTTTAAAGCTTTAGGAGAGTCACGTTTCATAGGAACCTTTAATGGAGAAATTTCCTAAAAGTGAAGTTTCAGGTGAAACTTTACTGGAAAAGTTTTATGAAAAGTGAAGTTACGGATGGAACTACTAGAATAGCTTCAGGAAAAGTAAAGTTTGAAACTGTACTGGTAAAGCTTTAGGAAAAGCAGAGTTTCAGACGAAAAACTTTACTGGAATAGCTTTCCTAAAAGTACAGTTTGAGATGAAACCTGATTCAGCCTCCAATATTAAAAACTGCTTTATCCATAAGTAAAGCTATACACTTACATTAGTATTTAATGGCTGAAGTTCTTAAAAAAAATCAGTAACTTAACCCCATACAAAACACGTCACCTCGCTAAAAATCAAAAGCAATAAAAAGCAAAAAACCTGTCTCAGCAGTTCAAGGCACGCCAGGCAAAGTAATCAGTGATTCCTTATTCATTCGTTTCCGTGACCACGATGACCTATGACCTTCCCTTCGAAACTTACTTCCTTCCTTCCTCCCTACAACAAAGTGATAATGACAAGTCGTCGTGTAATCCTTGTAATCCTCATGCACGTCTTTCAAGTTGGATTTACGAGTTCCTGATGGCTGCCAGTCAAGGTTAACTTGTAACAACCCTGGCGTCGGGGGGCGGGAGAGGAGGAGGTGGTAACGCGGGATACCCATTTAGACTCGTTTATGTACTTAGTCACTGTTACTGACTGAAACCGTGTGAAGGGATTTGTAGTTATTGAAACTATCAACACCTGAAAGTGACGTTAATAATTATATTGATATTAGTACAGACTTGACTAAAAAAATTTTCTGCACTCCCTATCACCTGTTACTTTCAAATGAACACCACATTATTTGGAAGCTTGAATTTAAAGTCAGCTGCCCCTGTGGGCTTGTTCATGTGAATAGGGTTCACTTGAATAATAATAATAATAATAATAATAATAATAATAATAATAATAATAATAATAATAATAATAATAATAATAATAAAGCAAGCTGAACCCTTCTTAGTTATTCAAAAGAACAATCCTTCAATATAACCCTGGTCTTTGTACTTATTGTCACTGACTGAAACCATGTGAAGGGATTGATTGTTGTTGAAAACATCAACTCTCTTGAAAAGTGAATTTAAAATTATTATTTCTGCTACTGTAGAACTGACAGCAAATTTTTCTAACAAAGTCTTCTTTCTGTATTTCCTATTACCTTCCGTTACATTTTTCCCATGAACACCATATTCTTTGGAAGCTCGAATTTCAAGTCAATCGCACCTGGGGGATTGTTTCATATGAATAGAGTTTTTTTTCTGAATAATAATAATAATAATAATAATAATAATAATAATAATAATAATAATAATAATAATAATGAAAGTGGAATAATTCTGAGTTACACAAAAGAACAATCCTAGAATACCCTACTAGATGAATTTTACATTCCAACATCTGCAATATGTTCTAGCTAAGTCATCAGGTTTTGATGTAACGAACGTATCCAGCTCAGTAAACACCAGGGCAATACACAAGCTTACAATTAATCATTGTATTCTGAGAATCTCCTGACATTAGCCCTTACCAAAAAAATACTGTAAATAAAAATATCAACGATCCTAACGTCTGAAGTGGTGCAGCAGCTCAAGAAACTAGCTAAAAAAAATATGCAAGATATCAGAGATTTTATCGACGGTAATTTTTTTTGTCTTGTCCAGCCTTCAGAAGTCCCCTATGGCGTGCCAGCTCAACCGGACAAAATGGGCGAGACCTTTCAATATAATAAGGCAAAACAAATTTCCGTGCTTAGCAATAGTTTCGCGGTAAGCCAGTATACCTAGGGCTAAGGTCTTGTCCTCATTAAGTCCTTGAAAAACGACAAAGGAAATTAACATTCCAAAAGGAATTTTCTATTTTCACAGGTCTGCGATTATTTCTCGCTACATCTGACTCACAATCAATTATATTACGTTGCAAAGCGGCAGCTGTTACTTGTCCTCATAATTAAATTACCCTTGTAACTGACAAGAGAATCTGTACACCAGACATTAGCATTCCTGAAAAACCACAATTTATGAATCGCCTAATTAAAAAAAAAACCACGGAACTAGAAAAAAAAATAGGAACTGCTTAAAACCACGCCCACCCAAAACCTTGAAATTTCCTAGGTTTAATACAGACTTTACGAGGAAAAAATAAAAACAACGGCCCCACACAACCTAGAATGCTAAAAATTACCTTGAGTGGTGCTCGTAAGGTCAGTCAGACAGACATTCAATGATACGACAAGGTCGTGGAAATAAATGTCCGAACTCGATGACTGGTGGAGAAGATCATCACACGTCAGGCGAGTACAAATAAGCGGGTGTAGAATGATGACTGCACATACTTGTAGAATGATAGCATGTACTTGTAGACAGAGAGAAAAAAAGCATGATTCGACGATTTCTGCCTTCCTCTCGTTGCATATCAGGAGCAGTTTACGTTAAAGGTACCTCTCTCTCTCTCTCTCTCTCTCTCTCTCTCTCTCTCTCTCTCTCTCTCTCTCTCTCTCTCTCTCTGGATACGAAAAATTATATTCGCCACTGTGTAAGACCATCGTACAGCCTCAAAAGTACCTTCATTTCTCTCTCTCTCTCTCTCTCTCTCTCTCTCTCTCTCTCTCTCTCCTCTCCTCTAGGTGCTAAAATTTATTCGCACAGAGTTAAGAGCATCGTCAAGTTTGTACTGTTCTTTGGTTACATAAAAATATTGTATTCGCTAAGTTAGAGCATCGTCAGTTTGTACTGTTCTTTAAGTTACATCAAAATCACGATTCACAAAATTCAAATACCAGTCAATCTTTGTCATTTCTAAATTCCATCTACGAGTTAAATCAAAGTTATGCTCCTTTGATTGGGTTCAAAGGAGCATAAATTTAATATCCCTATGCCAACTTTTTTTTCCAAACAAAATTATCTTTTGAACCTAAACTCAATCAACTTGTCTAATTTTTTTTCAAACAAAATTATGAATCCTTTGAAGCTACATTTCAATAAATATATACCTAATTATTTTCAAACAAACAAAATTACGTTTCTTTTAAACTAAAATTTAATAACTCTATAAACAATTTTCTTGCAAGCAAAACTGGGATTCCTTTGAACCAAATTTCAAGAAGCATATGCCTAATTTTTGTATGCCTAACCACTAGCAGTTTATTTTTCGGAGAACTGACTGTCAGCCTTCACTACGTTCTAGATTCACTCATGCCTGTCAACCTGTCTTCCAGGTGAATTTACTCGCGTGTATAGCGTCCCTAAACCAAGGTACAGCAGACCATTACAAAATGTGTCAATGAACTATTCAAGTTATGTCGAAAGAGCTACTTCAAGGCTGCTTGAAGGCTGCTTGAAGGCTACGTAAGTTTAAATTTGTTGGAATGGAATGGAATACTATAGAGTTTAGGCTAAAGGCCAAGCGCTGGAACCTATGAGGTCATTCAGAAATGGAAAGGAAACAGAGCAGGTAGGTTTGAAAGGTGTAACAGGAGGAAAACCTCGCAGTTGCACTGTGAAATAATTGTTAGAAGAGGGTGGTTAGCCAGATGGAAGAAAGAGAATATGAACGGAGGTACAACAAAGAAACATATGTTGCACTAGGGAGAAGGGACAGGTAAAAGAACTTTAGTATGCCCCACAGTCCACCCCGTGCTTTGAGTTGTTGCCCCATGACATCTTCCTGATATAATTGAGTACCGTATTTACTTCGCAACGTAAATCAATCCCTTCTTGCAACCAACTCCTAGAAATTTTTCCTTAATTCAAAATTAATAACAAAAAGTCTACTTCAAAAGCCTCAACGCCAGAGTCCCTCATATTCTGCGTGCCATTCATCTTCACATGTACGTGACTTGTACACGGTGTACAAACAAGCACTTTCGTGTTACATGCCATACAAACAGGCACTCGTGTTACATAATCCAGCAGACTAGAAATATAACCTTGAATAACTAGACGTGCTAGATATCCAGACATGCAAAAAAAAAAAAAGAAAAACAAAGCAATAAATGGAATTTTTAAAAATTTGGTTAGTCTCAACGACAGCTGTTCCAGTTTATGACAAATCAGCTGTTCCCAACAGAAGGCGAATGCAGATATTGTGAAAAAAAATTTAAAAATAGGTAGCAAATATGTTACAGAAAGCATATATAAATAAAGTAATTAGCAGTAATCTGATGTGACAGTAATTATCTAGCTAGTGTTTTAAAACTTATTATTTTAAGTTTAAATGTTGCTTTCACATTGTTGAACTCGGAATGTGTACGAGTTCTTCAGTTTGTAGAATTATATCTTATCTATGATGCATCACTATATTGTGACTGGAAGTGATGAGTCAAAATCCACAATAATGTAAATGAGAGAGTGTATTTTTTTCAAAATCCACAATAATGTAAATGAGAGACTTTTTCCAAAATACAAGAGAGGTTAAAAAAAAAACAGTGGAAAGCTCCCCCTGTTTTTTAACCCCTTTTTTGTATATTGGAAAAATACAGTCTCATTTACATTATTATGGCTTTTTACTCATTAATTATATCTTAATGCCACATACTGAAGTAAGAAGGAATTAGGAAAAGAAAGGCAGGTCACTTGCTCCACTAAAAAAGCACTTACTATATAGCAATAAGCACTTTCAACAACTTTTAGTATACTACGGTTAAGCCTGCACTTTGTCCTAATTACCTTTGTCAAAAAAACACAGCTGATTATAAACACTGACGTAGTAACGACTGTATACGAAAGTGTTCAAAACTAATTTCTCATTCGTTATGCGGAACTTACTGACATTAAAAATTGACCTACACTAAAATACACATCTCAAAATACAAATTTAAAAATCACTGCTACCTCCAGAACATCATGCTGACTAATGGTACTCCGTCCTCACTATTTACAGTTCTCACAGTAAAAAAAAACAAAATAAAATAAAAAATCCCGGAAAAGGAATATAAAGAATACGACAAAGACAAGGAAGTTACGCTCACCCTTTCCAGACTCATCAACCCTCTCCTCCCCACACCACCTCCTACTCCCTCCCACCCTCTCCCTCCTCCCCACCACTCCCAACCCCTCTTCCACTACCAACACTACAGACTGACCGCGACATACATTCTTCGCTTCCTGTTTATGCACAGATATATGCAATAATATTTTTCACAGATATGCACAACATTCTTCCTTTAGGAGAATGCTCCATCTAGTTAAGACATCAGCCAAGTATTTATCATAATTATCTTTATTAAGATACTTTCCTCTTCGATTATATTTATTGCATATAATTTTAGGTTTACAGAATTATTTTTAAAAAGATACTTTCTTCTTAGATTTTAATAGGAAATAATTTGAGGTTGAGAGAATTATCTAAAGATACTTCCCTCTTAAGACTATATAAGTAGCATTAAGATATCAAGATACGGTACTTTCCTCTTCGATTATATTTATAGCAAATAATTTTAGGTTTAGAGAATTATCTTTATAAAGATACTTTCTTCTTAAATTTTACTAGGAAATAACTTGAGGTTGAGAGAATTGTCTAAGATACGTCCCTCTTAAGATTATAGAATAATTTGATTTTCAGAACATTACCATAAGATACTTTCCTCACTGCTAGTTCATTATATTAACATCAAATAATTCGAGGTAGAAAGAATGACAAAATTAGCTTTCAATGAACAGCTAAGCTACGTCAGTGTGCTACGTTTGTCCAGTGAATGCGTGGTTCCTGCGAGAATTTAAACCCGGAAGTTTCACTGATTTATTTATTTTTCATTTCAAAGCATCGCTTCCTACCTACAGAGAAGCACTAGAAAGTGTTTTCTACCTTCTGCCGGAAGTGCCACGGGCCATTATTAAAAAATCCTACACTTTTGTCTATTTTAAAAGTTAAATAGTGAACATACATCGCCAAACCGCACAGACAGAGACAGCTTTATCTCAGTTGCTATCTCTGGGTTGTTACTTACGTAAACAATAATATATTATCGTTCATTTTCTCGAGTGCTTGCGACCGCGCTTGCATCACCAGTTTCTAATTTATGGAAAGGAACGACACTTCCTGTGTGGCCAAGAGAGAGAGAGAGAGAGAGAGAGAGAGAGAGAGAGAGAGAGAGAGAGAGAGAGAGAGAGAGAGAGAGAGAGAGAGAGCCATTACTTTCAGCTGCATTCTTCCAACAAATTCGGCAACCCTTCACTTATCAAGCAATTGCAATGTATGGATTTTACTTTCGCTGAAAACATATAAATCGCCATTGTTATAAAGTTTTGTCTTTTATCCGACACAGGGGAGGGGGAGGAGTGGGTCCTAATAGAAGCACAGCAGATAGTAATTTTCCATAATTTCCCTTTGATACCTTCCCCAACCCGCCACCAGCTGTGAACAAAAAAAAAAACCGGACCAGCTCTGTTAGCTTATGCAAATAACGTTCAACTTAATCTTCCAAATTCCAAAAGTAATTTTTCCTTAAACCCAGAAGGGCGTAAGGAATTTTTTTTTAAAGAGCTAGTCACTAAAATAACCAGCAATGTCATACAACAAAGGACAAAGTATCAACCTTCCAAAGAGGGCCACGTGGAAGGAATGAGAGCCCATAGCAAGGAAGATTATTTTGCAGTTCAAGGAATTTTCATTTAAAAAAAGCTCCCAAAAATCGTAGTGACATCTAAAGTATGCATCTAAAAAGAGATATCGACATTACTTCACGTGTGATTGTCATAGCCTTCGCCTGATTTTTAGCGGATGATTCAACAGAGAAAGAGTTGGTGACTTTAATGTCTAACCACCTAACTGCAGAGGTTCTTAACCTTTTCCAATGTATGCACCCCTTTCAAATCAGCAGTGAGCTCTCTCACCCCCTGAATTGCTGAAATAAAAAAAGCTAAAATAGAAAGTTAATGATGTGTATTAATTACAAAAATATTTATTTTTTTAATTTTTTTGCAGAAAAAAATATGCGTATATATATAAAAATATATTTAGCTTTTAATTATTCACAGGCATCCTCGCACCCCTTAGGAACCGGCTTCGCACCCCCTAGGTGTCCTATATAACTAAACTAACTTTCATCTTTCCTTTACTGACAAAACGTAAGTTGGCACCTCTTATAACAAAAAACGCCAGGGCGTCAGCCACCATCGGCGCCTTCAAAAACCTAAGCCTTCACCGCAAGGCCGCACACCTCAGAATAACGAGGAACTTGCGGGAAGGCAACGGATAAATACCCCGGAAACGGGTTCCGGCAAAATTAAAAGACCACAATTGCAGTGATAGATTTCCTCATGTACTCTCGCCTGCCCTCGCTTGAAGCTCTAATAAGCGACTGGGAAACAACTATGGAGCTTCCAGAGACGAAGGCAGAATTTGCCTGGTGTTATATTTCCTAATCTGTCCTTAAAGTTATTAATGTTGATATTAACTGACTGATCTCTAAGTATAGCTTAGTTTAACCAGACCACTGAGCTGGTTAACAGCTCTCCTAGGGCTGGCCCGAAGGATTAGATTCATTTTACGTGGCTAAGAACCAATTGGTTATATACCTAGCAACGGGACCTACAGCTTATTGTGGAATCCGAACCACATTATAACGAGAAACGAATTTCTGTCACCAGAAGTAAATTTCTCTAATTCTTCATTGGCCGGTCGGGGAATCGAACGCGGGCCCGGCAGAGTGCTAGCCGAGAACGATACCAACCCGTCAAATGAGGAGCTAAAAAAAAAACGAAGCCTTGCTATAGGAACAGTTACAAGATTTGACCTTGCCTTACCTATCATGTTTCCTTAACTATCCTCAAGTTATTATCGTTAATGCTAAGACTGACCTGTCAAGACGAAGACTTGGTAAAGCAACAATTACTAGATCTGACCTTGTCTAATTTGCCAGTTTTCCTAACCTGTCCTCAACTTATTAATGTTCATATCAGAATGACCTCTATAGGCGAAGATTTGCTACAGAAACAATTACTAGATCTGACCTCGCCTTATCTGTCATGTTTCCTGACCTGTCCTCAAGCTAACGTTCATATTAACAGACTGATTTCTAAAATATAAGATTTGCTAAAGAACATTACTAGATCTGACTTCCCTTGTGTCACGTTTCCAAACCTGTCCTTGAACTATTAATATTTATATTAACAGGCGGACCTATGTAGACTGACTCGTGCAACCTACGTGTCAAAGAAACCACATTTTTTTTTTTAATCTGCAAAGCAAAATCCGACGAACAAGTGCCGTCCTTGACAAAACTCGTCTGGGGTTGAGGTCCTGACGTCAATAACTGGAGACTTAACAAGCGACGGTGCTTGAGCATTGCCATGAACTTACGGGGGGCCAACAGTTATCAAATCCCTCACGACATTGTAAACCTCAAGGATAACTAACAACATGTTCCTCAAACTTCCATTAACTTGAGACAAATGGGTAGGAATAACTGTGGAACCGTAGGGAAAATTAAGACACTGCGATTGGGAATGGAAAAAAAGAAAAGCAAAATGAATATACTGTACAATAGAAGAATGGAATGGAATGGAATGGAATATAGAATTTAGGCCAAAGGCCAAGCGATGGCATCTATGAGGTCATTCAGCACTGAAAGGGAAATTGACAGTAAGAAGGTTTGAAAGATGTAACATGAGGAAAACCTCGCAGTTGCACTTTGAAACAATTGTTAGAGGTTCGAAAGTCAGATGGAGGGAAGAGAATATGAACGGAGGTACAGTAAAAGGAATGAAAGAGGTTGCAGCTAGCCGACGGGACGCTGCAAAGACTTGCAATGCCACAGTGTACCAATTGAGGTGCACTGACGGCGCTACCCGCTATGGGGGTGAAACAGTAGGAAATTAAGACTATGCGATTAGGAATGGGAAATAAACGCATCTAAGTTAAAGGGAAACGAAATGAATATACTGTAAAATGGAACGGAATGGAATATAGAGCTTAGGCCATAGGCCAAGCACTGGGACCTATGAGGGCATTCAGCGCTGGAAAGGGAAAGGTGAAACAAGAGGAAAACCACGCAGTTGAGAGAGTGGCTAGCAAGATGGAAGAACCTTTATCAATGTCTACAGTGCACCCTGTGAGTTGCACTGACGGCACTACCCTTCTACGGGTATTTATTATTATTAAATTTCCGGATGAAAGGTAACAGACTACCCATTTCGCAATATTCGTCTGAAGTATTTGTATGCATTTCGGTGGTGATTTCAAAATGGAAAATGGGGAAAAAAATAAGCCATTGAAAACTTTATTTTTTTTTTAAGCATCGTAGCTTCCGAATATAGATGACAGCCACTTGAGCGTTTAGACAAGTTACGCAATACTGTAAGTTGTTGGTCTTATTTCTGTATCAAAAGCAACAGCGCTGTTTCACTATTGATCCGAAGAATAACGGAGAACGAGAATGCAGTTTGGTCGAAGATATCAAAGGCAACAGCGTTGTTTTAATACTGATCAGAAGTATAACGGAGAACGGGAACGCAGTTTGGTCGAAAATATGTTTATAGAAATATAGCCACGTATAGTACAGAGAGAGAGAGAGAGAGAGAGAGAGAGAGAGAGAGAGAGAGAGAGAGAACTATCCAGCTACCTTCGAGTTTAAATAAATTTATATAAATAGATCAACAAGGACTTCACACTTATAAACAGCAATGGGTGTACACCCATACGAATGACTATTCTTGAAGGTTACATGCTTACACATTCTGTTGCACAAGACAAGGTCTTAGGAATAAAAAAAGTGCTTGCTAGCATTAGCACTTAACCATTGTGTAATACCACAAGTTTGTTTATATCCAGCTTAAATAGAGTATGTTAGCCAAAACCCATAGAGCCGAACACTCACCGCACCCCTCTGCCCCCAAGAGAAAATAGGTACAAATAAAAGTTACTGTAAATCGCTACCAGCAAACCAAAATCACACCTTTTGTTGGCAATCTGTAGTGTCACCTGGAGGGAAGAAAGTGATGAAGCTTGGTCTCCTAAGCGTTGAACGACGCTACGCCACAGAAAAAAAAAAAAAAATACAGTGGTGCACACGTACACCACTCCTATGATGAGCAAAAACTATAGCGATATGATTTACC
The DNA here is from genome assembly GCF_040412425.1 of Macrobrachium rosenbergii. Lineage (NCBI taxonomy): Eukaryota > Metazoa > Arthropoda > Malacostraca > Decapoda > Palaemonidae > Macrobrachium > Macrobrachium rosenbergii. Next base: position 14,805,072 of record NC_089749.1, on the reverse strand, counting down.
CACTTGTTCGTAACTCGAGGATAAATAACTATTTCACACTTTTTTGATAACTTTATTATTGTAGATTTTGAATGTGGTATCGCAGCTTTTCCCAAAATATAAGCTGACGATCTTGTAGATAAAATATAGATTTTAAGCCAGAGGCCAATCGCTGGGACCTATCAGGTCATTCAGCGATGAAGTGGAAATTGATAGTAAAAAGGCTTGTAAGGTGTAACTGGAGGAAAACCTCGTTGGATCAGTTGTTAGAAGAGGGTGGAAAGTAAGATGGAAGAAAGAGAATATGAACAGAGGTACAGTAAAAGAAACGAAAGGGGTTGAAGCTAGGGGCCGAAGGGACGCCGCAAAGAACCTTAATTAATATGCCTACAGCGCACCGCATGAGGTGCACTAACGGCGCTAACCTCCTACGGAGGACGATTTTGTTAAAACACTCTTCTTTCACTTTAATAACCTCCCATAACCTCATCTCCTAAAGCAAAGACAACGCAAGACTATTTGAGTTACCACTGGCATCTTATCTACCTGTTATCTCTAGAATCACAGCTTCACTGGCATCTTATCTACCTGTTATCTCTAGAATCACAGCTTCACTGGCATCTTATCTACCTGTTATCTCTAGAATCACAGTTTCACTGGTATCTTATCTACCTGTCATCTCTAGAATCAAAGCTTCACTGGTATCTTATCTACCTGTTATCTCTAGAATCAAAGCTTCACTGGCATCTTATCTACCTGTTATCTCTAGAATCAAAGCTTCACTGGCATTTTATCTACCTGTTCCCTCTAGAATCAGTTTCACTGGCATCTTATCTACCTGTTATCTCTAGGATCAAAGCTTCACTGGTATCTTATCTACCTGTTATCTCTAGAATCAAAGCTTCACTGGCATCTTATCTACCTGTTATCTCTAGAATCACAGCTTCACTGCCATCTTATCTACATCTCACATCTCTAGAATCAAAGCTTCACTGGCATCTTATCTACCTGTTATCTCTAGAATCAAAGCTTTACTGGCATCTTATCTACCTGGTATCTCTAGAATCAAAGCTTCACTGGCATCTTATCTACCTGGTATCTCTAGAATCAAAGCTTCACTGGCATTTTAGCTACCAGTTATCTCTAGAATCAAAGTTTCACTGGCATCTTATCTACCTGTTATCTCTAGAATCAAAGCTTCACTGGCATTTTATATACCTGTTATCTCTAGAATCAAAGCTTCACTGGCATCTTATCTACCTGTTATCTCTAGAATCAAAGCTTCACTGGCATCTTATCTACCTGTTATCTCTAGAATCAAAGCTTCATTGCATCTTATCTACCTTTTCTCTAGAATCAAAGCTTCACTGGCATCTTATCTACCTGTTATCTCTAGAATCAAAGCTTCACTGGCATCTTATCTACCTGTTATCTCCAGAATCAAAGCTTCACTGGCATCTTATCTACCTGGTATCTCTAGAATCAAAGCTTCACTGAAAGTAAATTCAACTGGTGAAATCGGCTATAACCTCTCACGCTCCCACCGACCTCCCCTTAAGAAGAATGCAGAAAAGTGCGCAGTCGTCCACTCATCTGTTGACAGTCTAGTCCTATTATGACCTGTTGCAGCTAGCACCAGACCCCTTCTTTAATGACTCCTTTTGTGATTCATTTGCTTGTATCTTTTAATAGCCAGTACATGTTTATAATGCACCATTCCTTAAAAAAATTGGTAAAAATGGAGACTAGCCAGTTAATCAATTAACCTACACCCTGAGCAGTTATTAATATTTAGCAGTTACCCCTTAAAAATATCCGAAGTAGTAAACACGTAACAAAAAATTTGGAGACTTTAAAGAGGCTTGAGCTCATTCATTAACATCACGACTAGTTTCGAGCCCATGTCAAAATGGCAGTAAATCGAGAAACCTTCATAAGTGCCTAAACTTGTTAACTTTTTAATATTCAGACCAACCAAACAAAGCCAGTTCATAATAAAACTTACATCAGATGTTTTGTAAAGACGCCACATACACCATCAAAATCCAAGGTCTCCTGGTCCTTCATCAAATTCGTAGATCAACACACCTGCAATGATTGGGCACGGGACCACCCAAGCAACCATTCAAATTTCACCTGTGCATGTATAAGCCCCAAAACAAGAATAGATTGCTTAGCCTACTGGATACAGAAAAAAAAGTGATCTGGACTGGTTAGATGAAAACCCGTTAGACAAGTTTTCTACCCAGCTCTGAATCCTAAGCTCCCATTCATTAATTCAGCAACTTTTTCCGTCACGCTGCCGCTTCTGCCTACTTGGTACAGCAGATTCTCTAGATCGAAATACTTTGAAACTAGAAAAAACATAAGAATCAAAGTCTAGCAGTATCTATCTATAAAAATAATGGATCGTCTCACTGCCGAATAAACATACTTTCTTCCACCTCCATCAGGGATTATCTAGACGCGATACCCTCTTAGTTGACATCTTGGGTCAAGGTAGACTATAATCTCTCTCTCTCGCCCGCCCCCAAAATCTTTCCCCCTCTCACCTTAACTGCTCACACGTGCCTCAAAAGATATTCTGGTTTATGAAAATGACTCCGGGGTACTTATCAGAATTGCTTTATGTAGACGATCACGTGTCTAAATTCTTGAAAAAATTTTAGTTTTTACTCCAGACTTTTTATTTTTTTTTAACAGAAGTTTCACTCTATAATTCAGTGAATTAAATTGTTTGGAAATTCGATGAAAATTGGTCTTCGACATATGTACAGTAGCTCGCTAAATAAACTAACGTTATATCAGAAAAATGTCACCTTTCGATTTATAACCCAGAAATACTAAAACAGGTGGTTTTACTTTCAAAATAATTTCAAATGGACGAAAGCTTGCAAAATAATCTAAAGTTATATCGGATACATTCTCCATTTCGATTTAACTCTGAAATACTGAACAGGTCTTTTGATTATTACAATAGTTACTAAAACAGGTCTTTTGACTATCAAAATATTAGTTAATCTACATTCACAGAGAATATTAATTTCCAGGTTATGGATAACAAAACTTGGCGAAATAACCGTACGTAAAAACCGTAGTCATACGTCAATACACACGAAAAACACTTTGGGCTTTCATGCATAAAAAAAAGATAACAGACACATTCCTTGTACCGGAACTGCGACAGCTGCCTTCTAGCGTAATTTATCGGTCATAACGTGTAATCCTGCCGTGCCGGAAAGAACGAATAGGCCTTTTACTTCAAGCCCAATTTTGAAAATGAAAAAAACTGACAGTCTACTTTTTGGTAACCACAGAAAACAGAGAACTATATTCGTAAAAGTCAGTCATTCATTCACAGTCCACGAAAGTCACTAAAGAATTTATGACCGAGGCTACATTTCCGTCTTAGAGGAAAATTACTTTTCTTTTAACCAGTAATCCTTAATTTATCCGTTATGAAAAATTGGAGACCTGAAATTATTATTATTCAGAAGATAAACCCCTATTCGTATGGAACAAGCCCACCAAAGGGGCCACTGACTTGAAATTCAAGCTCCCAAAGAATGTGGTGTTCATTTGAAAGAAGTTACAGAAGATAATAGGATATACAGAAAGAAGAGATCAGTTATTACAAAGGAAAGAAAAGATAAATTCATAGATTAATAAATAATGAAATACTAATATATGAAGTCAGGAATGGTCGAGGGTACAATTTCGGTAAATCTCTTGATTTTTGAGACAGCATTTGCTAAATTTACGCTGCCAAATTTACCAAAGTACATTTTCTCTGTAAATCGTTCTCCATCAAGGATTACTGTACAAGAGCGCTTTTGGACAGAGCTGTAGACGACCGAAAATCGTTGAATCACTGCCTCAATGGCACCTCCATCTGAGAACTCCTTCAAGAGTTACGAAGACAAGACGATACGATGTTCAGGTAACCTTTACAAAAGAAACCAATATACCCCGCAGAGTACCCAGTCATCATTAAGTAATCATTCTGAGATAAAATTGCTGTATGTGGTCGAAAAGTTTAATGATGCACAAATTTCTGTACATAGACGGTTTAGAATGCTTGTGCAAAAGAAACTGGTCAGAACATTTTTTTCCCCAGAAAGGAATTGTAGCTAAGAATACTGTATTCGATTTCATCTTTAAGTTGTATTTAGATCCAACTATGGAGAACCGAGCTTGCGACACCAAGAACCACCCGCCGAGCCGAAAGGGGGAGGGAGGGTGGGCGGGGGGTGGTGGTTGCAGAGGACACGCAGCCGATCCGGCACAAGGTTATCGGGATTTACAAGATTCACAAAATATTCAAGACAATTATTGTTGCAAAAGAACAACACGAGCACCACTAAGCAACAACTTGCAACACTTTCACTTTCCTTGTTAAATCCCTGTGCCCGGCACCGTTCGGTCAACATGACCCGAAATTACAGAGACAGCAGCGGGCAAGTTCATTACCATTTTGGGTAACCCCCCGTCGAGCGTTAACTGGGCCACCTGCGCTGGTAAAAGTAATTTACTTCAAAGCAAAGAGTTGGAATGCCTACTTCAACTGTTCAACTCAAGGAGTTTAAAGATGACTCGAAGGGGTCATAAAAACGGCAGAAATTTCAAAACCGATACGCCAGAGGTTGTGGGCAGACCTATTTATAGAGGATCATTTCGATACTGGCATTAAAATCTGCCTTATTACAGAGCTTTAGGCTCCGCTTGAAGACTAAAATTTCTGCCTTGTCATCAACTGAACGAAGAAAAAAAATAAAAAAAAACTCCAGTGTAACCCAAGAGCATGCAATGACGTCTTAAAACTGCAAGGTCGAACTTGCATGGCAGATTCGAAGCCTTGCTAGTCACACATTACTGATTTTACGGCAAAGCTAAAATTTATCTAAAAAGTATATAAAAGGCTTAAAGGGATCTAAAATGGGGGTAAATGAAAGTATAGCTTATTTTGAAACTCTTAAATCACAAACGAAAACGGCAAAAAGGGCAAACTGGAATTTCCATTCAGAGAGCATGTAAGCAGCAAAACATCTAACTAGGTCATTCAACATGGTCGCATACGGTGCAAACGCAGAATTCACCCAGTCATCAACAAGAACGCAATGCTATATAGACCCTTGTGCACTTGTATAATCAATCATGTTGAACAACGCGCTTTAAGAATTATTTAGATTTTATATTCTGTAGACAAGTGCTTTTCTACTGATGCATGTACATGAGAAAGCATTGGCACAAGGACCAGAGAAAGTTGCCATATCTAATCGGTACTATATACAATCCCACTGCAGTGTTAACCTTTACTAAGCATTGCAAACACTTCTGAAATGCTTTACTGAGTAATCTTTTTCCCAAGGGGCTTAAGAAATATGTTGGAACCAAGCTTCGATAAGTTTATGCAACTCTTAAAAATAAAACCTTTTTTGTGCTATGATTGTATCACTAGTAAGACTTTGGTGCAAGATGACGGAATGAAATAAGGAAAGTGAGGTTTTAAAAAAATGTAACATTCTGAGCAGGTGTGCAGATCTGTCATTGAAATGAAAAATCACTTCGGCATGTGTTAATAAAATATAAAAGGTGCACACCTTGAAAGAGTGACAACAACCGATTACACTAAGGAATTCCTAGGGGTAATGGTACGGATTTCTTGCATAACTTTTGAGGTAAGCCAGTAAAGGGAGTCATTAAATGTGCATCAGCTAAATTAAATTAGTAGAGTACCTCCCTCGAAACTACTCTAGTTTTATTACCAGTGCTAACAAGGATTTAATGTTTATGAAAGTTAAGTACGGCGCTGATGATTTATGCACACATTAGAAACCACGCAAAGTAATACAAAATATACAACTGCTTATTGTTAGTCCTGGAATATCACAAACTAGTTCTTTGCAGTCTTCTTTTACTTCAAATATTATGTCTTAAAGCTACGAGAGTATCCCAGCCAAAATATAAATGCAATCATTCTTCTCTGGCAAGTAGATAATTAGCTGCAGATCAAGTAACTAACACAGGCTCAGCCTGTATACTCTGTATGCGTGATACTATATAAAGTGTATATGCAATCTGAGTTCACCATAGCGAGTAACGTCTTAACCATAGATCGAAGTGACTCAAGACTTCGAACTTATTTCGAAACCAGCCCCTTCCACCGAAGCCTAAATCCACAGACCAGGACTCTTCGACACGACCGCGAACGAATGACGCTCCCAGCAGACAATACCTCAACGTAATTGACCAAAAACGCCACCTTTAACAGGTAAGCTTCGGTCGTAAACAACTCATAAAGCAAATATTAATCTTAATACTCTTTCTCTCCAGCTGGTGCAGAGCAGATAGCTCCAGTGTAACACTGAGTATTCTGACCTTTCTCTTGACTAAATAGGTACTGTCATATTTTAGGGCTGACGGTAAATATCCACAGTCGATAACGCTGCAGCCAACCGTGATTGGCTAATTGGAGACTCGTCGCTGAAATTCTATGCTACTATAGAGTTCTTGCTTTCATATATGGAGAGAGTAATCTATTATCTCTTAGCAAAATTATACAAGATTGTGATGCTAGAATGAGATTTCTGGAAATTCTTTTCGATAATAAACTCGAAAATACAGAGATGTATTTACTGATGTATTTACTGTTTGTGGTAATAACAAAGGTTAATTAAAGACAAGATGGAAACTTCATTGTCATCTGCAGCTGATTTTTACAGCTAGCTTCAAAGCAAACAAAATAAAAGGCAAAGGAAAGGCCATGACTAATATTCTCTTGATACTCAAAGCCCGTAGACAAATGTATCAGTATTGAGATTTCCCCCCCAAACCAGCAATTAGGGCAAAAGATGGAAAACCTACAAAAATCCCTTAAAATGGAGTGACAAAGTTCGTAAAGGACTTCCACTAACAAAACATGTTAGAAATGGATACTACAGTAATAAATGCATCAATATATAAAGTGTTTCCTCAAGGCGATGAATAACTTCATAGATCGCAATTCCTTCCAGCCTTTCAAGCAAAGTCTTCAATGGTCATCTTTGTGTACGCCAACGGGAAAAAAAGTGGCCGACGATACAATCACAGGCGATACGACTTTGCATGCAAATTTCCTACGGAGGCTGGACACTTGTATATATGTTTTTCTTTGGGTGAACTAAAGTTAAACTACATTTGGTAGCACATACAGAAACTAGACCATCTGCATACACCACAGGCGTGCAGTAAACCTACACACCTAATTACCCTTTGGTCTAATTATTAGATAACCAGGTAAGTATAACATGAACTCTCACATTAAGCACGTTCATATTATTAACGATGCTGCAACGTTTATTCAATTGAAAACCTGTTACTCCTCAACACAGAATATAAATCTTGCCAAAATTGTGCCATTAACTGCGAAATAACTTTTAACCCACAGTTGTTTAAATGATTCCGAAAAAAAAAGGAGTTATGAACAAAGATAATTACCATCTAGCATTTCGAAAATTAATTTTGTGCTTTAACATATCTAACCATCAATACACATTAGTTTGTGTTTATGAAAATTGACCATCATAAAATCAGTTGCTTAAATACTTCCGAAAACAAATAAGGACAAAGAACCTTCACCATCTGGCATTTTGAAGATTAATTTTGTGCTGCAGCATATCTAACCTTCATTCACATTAGTTTGTGCTCATGAAAACTGATCTTTGCTGGTTTAAAGCCTTTCCATCCCAAAATCAGCTAAGATTCTTTGATAAATGACATTCTGACCTAACAAAATCCAAGTCCTTGTAAGCCTAACAAACTTTTCGTCTCAAATATTTTTGGACAAGTTATTTATGAATGGCCCCAACCTGCGTAGCTGAGCTTGAAGCTAAAGTTTAAAAAACCCACAGTATTTTCATCACTAAGTTAAAATTAAATGCAATATTTTCTACTACAAACAATACAGCATGCAAAGTTGATACAAATCCCATCTGCTTTGTAAAACCAGGCTTTTTTTTTTAATGAAGTGAATTTCCAACCTTAAAGACAACATAGTTGTTATATAATTACCTTAAACAATATTCCCTTGCAAACACCTAATCCGAGCATTTTGAGATTAAACCCTCTATGAAAGCAGCAGACAGTTGACCAATCAGATTGCACAACAAGCAATAAAAAGGAAGGTGGTAAAAGTAAAAAAGAATAACAGAAGAAACATTTCACCATAGGTTCTTCTCTGACCAATTTCAACCACCTGCTGAACGTAGCGGTCTTCAGGAACCGCTGAAGTTTCCTTCTGGCCTACAGCCCAGGGGCTCATCCGCCCGTTATATATGCTCAGGAGGAAATACTGGCAATTTCGCCAACTTAATTAAAAACCTGTCAACATGTAACACAATAGGATAAGAGCACTGACAATCCTTGCCAGAGTATACGAAAAAATATTCCCAAAGTTGACAAAACATTTGAAACAAACCTGTGGAGAGGACGGCCACTGCGGTGAGGCACAAGCAATGTTTGTAGTAACTCCACATCCAACCCATGTTTGTGACACACTGACCAACCCGCCTGAGAATTACGAAGGTGTGCAAAGCCGACAGTCGACGAGGCTCCGCCTACCTGCGCGTTGCGTGCAACGCCATTGGTTCATTGACATGTGACGTCATCATTCAACAACCAGCCACGAGCAAGAAAAGGCCAAGACGTCAGATCGGTGAAGATTTTCGGGCATTCCTAATTACCTACCACTAATTGACCTCGTTGCCTCATTACTTATCATATCATTTGCAATTTACGCAATATCGGAGAGAGTAGAAGCACCAGGCGAATGCATCCGATCAATGCCAATGCTTCTGGTGTCGTGATTTCTCTTTCGAAACTGGGAAATTAGGAAATAAACAAAGTGACAATGAACTCCATCGGGATATTGAAAATTACACTGCAATGCTAAATTACATAAATATACCAATCAATCATGATTATTGATACCTGTATAAATGGCAAATAAACGCAAAGTCAAATATTATTGACGTTTGGATCTGTGCCACATTCCCTAGCGACAGACAGCGTTAACTTTGTCAACCAGTAAATAATATCTCCACAGCCAATGATCGGCAATTTTTAAGATAGTTAAAGATTACATATATCACGTGGTAACACTGACTGGTCCACAGCTATTTATCTATAACATGGAATTTGTCCTGGTAAAAGCAAGAGGAAAATGGGACTTGCATATAAGGACACGAGAGAGAGAGACTTCACAAGGCTAAAATCTCAAGGTATCAATTGTGCTGATAAACATAGGCATAAAGAGAGAGAGAGAGAGAGAGAGAGACTTCACAAGGCTAAAATCTCAAGGCATCGATTGTGCTGATAAACACAGGCATAAGAGAGAGAGAGAGAGAGAGAGAGAGAGAGAGAGAGAGAGAGAGAGAGAGAGAGAGAGAGAGAGAGAGAGACAAGGCCAAAATCTCATGGTATCCATTGTGCTGATAAACACAAGCATAAGAGAGAGAGAGAGAGAGAGAGAGAGAGAGAGAGAGAGAGAGAGAGAGAGACTTCATAAGGCTAAAATCTTATGGTATCCATTGTGCTAACAAGCACAGGTATGAGAGAGAGAGAGGGAGAGAGACTTCAGAAGCCTAAAATCTAAAAGTATCCCTATCAACAGGCATCAACAGGCAGAGAGAGAGAGAGAGAGAGAGAGAGAGAGAGAGAGAGAGAGAGAGAGAGAGAGAGAATCTTCCAAAGGGTACAGGAGGGAATAACCCATAATTTTCCCTTATATAACTATTAAAATCTTAAGCCTTGAGATCGAAGCTCCAATATTTGCAATGCCTTTCAATCGCGTAGAGTCGAAGTAACCTTTCCCTAATTCTCCTCTTTCACCTGAATGGTAATGGTCACTTAATTTGCAAAAGCCATTGTGCTTTCTCTTACTTTCACTTTTTCAT